>NC_041391.1:365816997-365860259 GCF_002162155.2 Triticum dicoccoides | reverse complement strand
CAAAGCGTATGCAATAGCATTGCATTTGAAGAAGTGTAATACTAAAAAAATGACAATCCAAATCCGCGTCTTGAGAGTGTCGTCGTAGCATGAGGAGTCTTCAAAACCCGTCGAGTCGCCAAAGGGGATAACGAAGATATGGCACATTAGAGGAAGACACCACATCGATAGAAGATACAAGATAAGTATCAAGAGAAGATGGGTTGTCGAAAGAAGATGACACATCAAAAGAATGAAGCATTGCTTAAAGAATCATGGCCCATGAAAACCGACGGCGAAAGAAGCTCGGTGACAAGAGAATGGGCTTAGATCAACAATGCAAAGAGAGCCCACAAAAATCCTATACAGGGGACAATGACTAGAAAAAGGCTGACGGACATAGGTATGGTGGACTCACATGACATGAGAAAACACAAAATATCAACGGATTTGGTGGACGCAACAAAAATTATAGAAAACTAGGAAGCTAAAAAGCACACATGAACTAGATATGATGGCAGCGAAAGAAAAAATCATGGTGCCGAGGGCCAAGACCAAGCAGAGCTCCCGTGTTGTGCTTCTGACTGTGAAGAGGGCCAAGCAGAGCTCCCGTGTTGTGCTCCTAACTGTGAAGAGGGTGGTCTCTCTGAGCTAGAATAGTTAACAGCAAGACCGACAGAGCCTGGTAAAGAAGAATCCGAAGCTGCAAGTAGACACTTAAGTCGCACAATATCCTGCTCAGTCAGGGACACTGCTGAAGGGGTCGGAATAGAAGCACAAGTCCTTGAAGAAGATATGTGCCCCTGGCGCATGTGCCGCTTCTTCAGAAAGCACTCAGACTCGGGATGCCGGATGACCATCCTTGTTGTAGTAGCCGCACTGAGAATGAGAGCGGCCCTCACCACTAGGAGAAGTGGGCAAGAGTGGCAGAGCACTGGAGCGTGAAAGGGGCGGTGCAGAGGCTGGGCGGGTGGCTGACTGGAATTGGGCAGACGCCATGCGTGGCTGGAGACGTGCAGCCGAGGCGACCAAAAGGAGATGAGTAGTGCAGGCCCGCAAGACAGTACAACATACGTCGAGTAGCTTTGGCCGGAACCTGGCGGACCAGCGCTAAGGAGAAGCCGTAGGCCTGCAGTAGCCGTCCGGAGAGAGGATCAGCGTCGGCCGATGCAAAATTGGATCGGGACAGAGAATGGAAAAAAAATCCAATCGAGAGGACGAATTGCGGCGTCCGGAGACCTAAACCTAGGCTCTAATACCATGTTAGGAAAGCAACTTATCTTTATTGAAGGCCCAAGGGGCATATATATATTACACATGACTTGAGGTGTAAGGAAACTAAACATAGACTAATGAGGGCTCCTGGACCAATACTAATACTCCTTAACGGGAGGAGGGACCACGTGACATGGGTGCTGTGGAGGTGAAAGGATACGTGAAAACGATGAAAGTCCCAAAAAATGGGCCCAAACTTTCGGAGCCAGTCGACACCAAGAATGGTGTTGAAGCTGCCGAGCAGAATGGTGAAACAGTCGTTGCGGAATGTCAAGCCTTCAATATGCAGTGGAATGTCATAGGCAGAGTCCTGAACCGGCGACCTGATCACCGTTGGCCACCATCATACGGAGGACGGGGTCTGCCTCGGGAGTAAGGCTGGTAGGCAGTAGGGCACTAGAGTCGATCAAGTTGTGTCTCAAGCCTATCTAGCAAGGCAGTGAATGTCGTGTCCTTGATGTAGACACGCAACTGCATTATGCCCATCGTGTGAAGGCTCCAAAGGCCGGTGATGGCACGAGACCGGGGGGTGGGGGGCTTTTGATCCATCCTTGTCGCAAAGGTCATGTGGAGCGAAGTCGTCAACCTCGATGAAGAAAAGCTTGGCGCACCGGTGGCCCGGGACATAAGGCTCATCACAGTTGTAGCAGATGTCTCACGACGCCGTTCGGCAAACTCGGCTGGAGTGAGATGGAGAAGTGCTGGTGGTGCCGGGGTAGCTGATGCCGGAGTTGGGGCAGGGGCAATACAAGGCGTGGAAGACCGGGCACTAGGTGCAAGGTGCCGCTACACGAGTCCAAGGAGGCTGTGACTGTGGCGCCGAAGAAGGCGCACGATGGTGCTGCTCATTCGCCTTGGCGAAGGCAATAGCGGAGTGGAGGTCAGTGGCCGCTGAAGCTTGCCGTCTTGGCAAAGGCCCTCAGGCAACCTTGTGGTGTGCTGGAACTACTGCTGGGCTGGCAAAAAAAGCTCACTGTTACGGCAGAGAAGTGCCATGAACTTGCTGCTGTAGTCAACAACCGAGTGGGTGATGATAGGCGGGCAAATGCGTGAACAGATGGCCCGAACTTGAGGTGGCAAGCCTCCTTGAACCGCTCCCATGTTGGCATGCCATAGTCACGCTCCAACTACAAGCACCAAAATTTAGCGTCGCCCTGCTGTTTTAACTTTGTCAACCTCGTGTGTGCGCTGACCCTAGAAAAGTTGGTCGCACCGGTTGAGCCAAGAGCCAACTGAGGGGGTCGATGGAGCCATCATACGTGGGGAAATCCAGTTTGTGGAAGCGAGGACCGAACTAGAGCCAGAGCCAACATGAGTATAAGGGTATGGTGGGACGGAAGTTAGAGGCGAGGCATTGTTTTGTAGGCTGCGTGGAGGGCGGCTTCCAGCCATGAAAGGGGTTGCTGCTGGTAGGTTGAGGGATGAACATGGTACTGTGGTGGCAGCAGCTGGTGGTACGCGGGATAAGCGGTGTGGCTTGGGTTGGGGCACAGGCTGGTAGGAGGTCTGGTGGGCGGCTGGGAGGTGGATTGAAGCAATCTGGGTGGAGGTGGTGGGTGGGCAGGACGTGCCTCATGGTGGCTGAGAGCGTGCAGTGAAGTCGGTGCTGGTCTGGCCTGCGGGTGTGCCAGAGAAGACCCTGCCATCGCCAGGCCCTGCACTGGGGTAGAGACAGGCTTCCCAAAGAATCCACTGTAGCCACCAGAGCTGAGGAAAGCGAGTGCTTGATCCTCCATGCGGTGGGCCACAAAAGCTTTGAGTTGATCAGAGATTTCTGTGATCTGGGCTACGGCGTCGGCGTTGAGGATCTCGTCCCCAGGTATCTTAAATGTATCTAATACTCCCTCCGTCCCAAAATATAAGAACGTTTTTTACACTATACTAGTGTCCAAAACGTTCTTATATTTTGGGACAGAGGGAGTACCAAAATTGGAAGAAATCAAATTTATAATTACTCTAGGCAGCTATGGTAAAGAAAATACTCTGAATTGACTTGCTTTATCCACCGGATTAAGTCCCTTCTTATAGGTGAACTAACTTGGCCATCAAGCCAAAACCAAACTGATTACAATCTGGACTCTCTCTCTATCTATCTAAACGGACTCTGAAGCTTTTAACTACTTAAATTCTGACTCAAACTGAAGGCTAAGGGAAACCGAGTCTCCCTGCTACTTACGCTTCCTATGGTGGCTCCTTTGTTGTATTGTTGTGGGCCCTACGGCTATAAGTCTGACCCCACATTCATATGTACCTTGCAGACTTGGATCTTCCAGGATTTGGTTACATCTTAATTTGTGTTCCATGTTACTGTGCACTGTTACTTATATCTATCCTGATCCATCTTCAGGACTTCTGACAAAGAAGTTCATCAATTTGCTGAAGCAAGCTGAGGATGGCATTCTAGATTTGAATAATGCTGCAGAAACACTAGAGGTTACACACTGTTATCACTGCAGCTGATACTTAATTGCTTCCAATTGGTACAAATTTCACATATTTTTCTACTATTCAGGTTCAAAAGCGACGCATATATGACATCACAAATGTCCTCGAAGGAATTGGTCTTATAGAAAAGACACTTAAAAACAGAATTCGTTGGAAGTAATGCTATTTTCCTTTCTTGAACTTGTCTTCCTTTATTTAGTCTTATTTCTTTACCACTTGGTGTGTTATATAAAGCTAACCCCACATAACATACAGGGGCTTGGATGATTCAGGAGTGGAATTAGATAATGGCCTTTCAGGTTTGCAGGTATCTGTTCATGTGAATTTGTTATTCCTACTGAAATTGACATTAATTCTACGCGCACCTGAATACTTTGTTTGAGATATATTATGATAACGATATCAAAGCTCAGTATTGTATAACCTATTCTTTCAGACAGAAGTTGAAAATCTTAATTTGCAGGAGCAAGCCTTAGATGAGCGTATAAGGTTGGTAGTGTTGCAAACAACAAACTTCAAATTCTGGGCTTCTCTACAAAACATACAATCTGAGCATGATATAACCTGGAATCTTGTTTTTTTTGCAGTGATATGCGCGAAAAGCTAAGGGGGTTAACGGAAGATGAGAACAGTCAAAGGTAATTGTATTTCTTGTGTTGCGTCAATGTTGAATGATGTATAAAACCTGACTTTCATTTGTCCATTAGATGGCTCTATGTGACGGAAGATGATATCAAGGGATTACCCTGCTTTCAGGTCTGCTACTCTACTTACATGGGTGAACAATGTCACACGTTAGTTGTTATCATTTGCAGTTGACTTTACAGTATTTCTACAGCAGTGATTCTGTATGTTAACATGTATTTCGGGCTTTTCAGAATGAAACTCTAATTGCAATAAAAGCTCCTCATGGTACTACACTTGAAGTACCAGATCCTGACGAGGTAGGATTAGTAAAATTAGTGGAGATTTGCACACACAAATGGTTTTGTGAACTGATTAATGACTTCTTATGTATCTGCTCCCTATACAGGCTGGTGATTATCTCCAGAGGAGATACAGAATCGTATTAAGAAGTACCCTGGGTCCAATAGATGTTTACTTAGTTAGGTAATGCTGCATTCCTGTAGTGGAGCTAAATATTTGTACTGAATTTTACCTGATCAGAACCTGTTGTATTTTTAGTCAATTTGACGATGGATTTGAGAATTTGGGTGGTGCTGCAACACCTCCAAGGCATACAAATGTCCCAAAATCTGGACCTTGTGAAGACTTACATGCAACAAACGCTACACAAAGCAGCAAATCAATCAATGTGGAATATAATATTCAGCACAGGCAGAATACTCCACAAGATCCTAGTTCTTCAAATGATTATGGAGGGATGACAAGGATAATCCCGTCAGATGTTAATGTAAGTCCGGTTTTCTCAAGTTTATTTTCGAAAATTTCCCCTGTATCATAAAATTCAAATAAAATGTTACTCCCTCCATCCCAAAATATAAGAACGTTTTTGACACTAGTGTAATATAAGAACGTTTTTGACACTAGTGTAGGGAGTACAACATTATGCATGACTGTACAAACTTTTGTTCTGCTCTTTCTGTTAACCTTTTTTGTTCCGTGAACTCTCACATGCAAATCCTATGTGTAAAACTAACTATTAAGTTTGCAGAAGCATGCAGTAAGTTTTTCTCTATAGTAATACTCTTGTGCAAAGATATCGAAAATGATCATGACGGAACTATAATGCTACTCAATTTTGCAGACTGATGCTGATTACTGGCTCCTAACAGAGGGTGACGTTAGTATTACTGACATGTGGGAAACAGCACGTATCCTTTGTTTGATCATTCATTAAACCTTATTAGGCTATTCACTAATGTTTGAAATATATACATGCTAAGTAGTGATTATTTCAACTTGAAGTTCTTAACATGGAAAATAGCAGAAGTGCAGTGGGACACCGCTGTGTTTTTACCCGAAGATGTTAGCACCCCACATGCACATCATAGACCGCGGATGCAGGTTCCAAGCATGGATCAACCATAAGGTCATGGCGGTGAAAACTTGACATATGGAATTCCTGGAGCGCTGTTTCAGGAAATACTGATTTCAAAATGGAAAGATCAGGGCAGCAAGTTCAGACTGATCACCGTTCTGAATTTGCTGTTTGTTATGGAGACGATTGGTGCCAACTAACTTATCAGTCTGCTGCCTTGTTTGTTCTGGCACCTGTCCTTCAGTTGAAAAGGTGCCCATGTGCATATTGCACCTTGAATTCGGGCTTGCTATGCACATTCGGTATCTGCTTTATTTAATCTCTAACTGAGTATATTTTGCAAGGCAATAGTGGCTCTGTAGCTCTCTTGGGAATTAATACGAATCTTTTTGAGCAAAAACAGTAGGGAAGTCCCCTGTTGTGACTCTTCCATTATATAAATAGAGTTTATACAAAGGGGTAATACAAGTGGAGTTGGGTGAGACAAGGGCATGTCACAAATGATCTAACCAAGTTTGCATGCCCTCCACCAAACTATGTTTAGCTCTCTTTATGATTAAACCAAAATGTTCATTGAAGCTAATGTCACTGAAGCCTAATACCCAGCAATAAGAGCTTCCTAGTAGCACATGATGTCCAATCTGTTTCTAGCTTCAGTAAGCATCTTAAGCAGTTCCAATTCTGGTTGCCATTCAATCTTTAGGGACAACCAGAAGTTTTGACTGAATTCATAGCTGAAGAAGATATGAAGCAAATCTTCATTGGTCTCTTCAGTACACACATGTACTGTCATCAATATGTATGTTTTTTTTTCTGGTTATAAGGTCTCTGGTGTTTAAATTTGTCCTAAATCAGGAGGTAGAAGAAAAATTCCGATTTAAAAGACATGAAGATTTCCATATCCATCTAAATGGAGCTGGGGCTGGTGGTGGGCCTCCAATCATCTCATTATATGCCTTTTTTGTTTTTTTAATATGCCTTTTTGGTGGAATGAGCTTGACAGAACCCTATATCCATGTCAGTGGCGGATCCAGGATTTAAAGATACCTGGGGCGGACTTTTTAAAAGAAACAAAAAATTGAAGCCACGATATAATCAAGTAAGACAATAAAATTAAATTGTCAACTGTGCATTCAGGCAACATGATCAACACAATTAATTATTCAAAATAGTTTCATTCTCAACTCTCAAGAACTAGAGAAAGAAACATAACACAATTTTTTTATGAAGTCTAACTTGGACCCCCGCTTGTTGAATCTTCCATTATTTATCAAAAAATGTCTAATTTTCAAGTCCATTGCAATACATTAAAGATGTAAACAAGCAAATTAATTTAAATCTTAGCACAACATGACACTTGTTCAAACAAAAGATAAGACATGTTTTTGCCACTAAGTTGCCAATGTTGGCTGCTCGATTGTACTCCTCCGTCCCATAATGTTATATTACGGGACGGAGGGAGTAGTTTTGGGCCGACGGCCCCAGAAACATGGTACTCCATTCTCTTTCTCCATCCAGTACTTGGACGGACCTGGTCAACGCCACGGGAAGGCAGAAGTGGAGTGCCATGTCCTGCAATTGGAAACATCAAGCCCAGGCTGCGGATAAAATGTAATGGGCTAATCTCATCTTTCATTGGGCCGCCCATATATGACCCCACGCTGGCGCCGCCCCTAATCCTTGTCATCATAGCTCATAAGGCCATTTAGTAGGTCATTGAGCATGAATTATAATTACATTGTTGAACAACAAAGTAGACATTTGGAGATGGAACATATCATGTATATTTTCCTGGGCTTATATTCTTAGGCTTTGAAGACACAAATCTTGATGCGGAGCATCCCACGATCATCCCCATGCACGTACCTACATCCCCCACGACACCACTTGGGCCTATGACAAGAGCTCGAGCAAAGACTATCGAAGATAAGGTGAACTCGCTCCTCTCTGAACTACCCCTTTCTACACATGAGTCATGGCTACTACCTCAAGCGGAAACATTATGTGTGATCAGGTACTTAGGAGAAGGCCACGGAGCAGCTACATTCAATGGCCAAGACGGCGAGGACACTGAGCGTGAAGGCCAAGAAGAAGAGACGCCGAAGATGACACAGCCACCGGACGACCGGTCGGGACCAGAAGTTCGGCGCCTGAAGCCCAGCCTGCCCAAGTCCCAGCCGGCACATGCTACAGCGAGCGGACGTCCGGCCCGGCCCGGACGACCGGCCTCACCTCCCAGGGAGCGGACGACTGGCCCGCACCGGACGATCGCTAACTGCACACCCGAAGAGAAATTAGCGAAAGTCCAAAGACACCGGACGTCCGGCACCACCATCACATAACAGAATCAGCGGAAGACCGACGACTACTGGACGTCCGGCCGTTCATGAGCCACCGAACGACCGGACCCCAGCGGACGTCAGTTGCCTGTGTGCCCGCAGCCTCGGGCTGATGCCCTTGTACCCCTTCACTTCGGCCCCCATTAGTACTACGACTATAAATAGACCTCTCCCACCTCCTAGCTAAGGTCAGCGTTGTGATAGCTCATTTGTGAGATAGAGCCTCGCTCATCCATCCGGATCTGCTCCTCCGAGAGAGACCATGCCTTTACGGAGAAGATCCTTTTGGATTCAAGGCCCCTAATGGGAAGAACTCAAGACCTCCTCTCGGAGAAGAACCGGTTACCCTATTGATGCGGAGCATCCCACGATCATCCCCATGGACGTGCCTACGTCTCCCACGACACCACTTGAACCTATGACAAGAGCTCGAGCAAAGGCTATCGAAGATAAGGTAAACTCGCTCCTCTCCGAACTCCCACTCCCTACTTATGAGACATGGCTACTACCTCATGCGGAGGCCCTATGTGTGATCAGGTGTTTGGAGGAGAGTCACGGATCAACTACACCTAATGGACAAGACGACGAGGACACCAAGTTCAACGGACAAGAAGAAGGCCCGCTCGAAACTCCCAGTCTTCGGACGACCGACGCCGACCGGACGTCCGACGCTTGGAGGCTCCAAATGACCAGCCAAGTCCCAGCCTTCGCACGCTACAGTGGCCGGATGACTGACGCCGACCGGACGTCCGACACCTCCCAGCGCCCGGACGACCGAGCCTCTCCGGACGACCGACACCACCACACCCAAGCCAAAACATCGGAAGAACGGACGACCGGACGATCGGACAACTGGACGACCGACCCCGACTAGACGACCGACAATCCCTGACCAGAGCCAAAACATCGGACGCCCGACCGACATCGGACGTCCGGACCCTCGTGAGCCTTCGAACGTCCGACGTCTGTGCGTCCGCCCGTGTGTTGGGTCGAAGCCACTTACCCTTTCGTCCTCTTAGACTATAAATAGACCTCTCCACCTCCTAGCTAGGGATAGCGTTGTGATAGCTCATTTGTGAGATAGAGCCTCGCTCATCCATCCGGATCTACTCCATCGCGAGGGACTGACACCTCTTCAGAGAAGATCCACTTGGATTCAAGACCTCCTCTCGGAGAAGACCATCTTCAAGATCTCCTCATGGAGAAGAACCGGTTACCCTATGTATCGTCCCTTGTTGGATTTGGATCTTGTACCCTTTTGTGTTTTGAGGATCTAGCGCATGTGTGACTTTATTCTTGTTGGTTGAGTGTTCTCTCATGTTTTTCCCTCGTTCCCCTCCTCGTGTTCTTCGTGTTCTTGGTAGGTTTCCCCTCCAAATGTGAAAGATCGGCCTCTAGGGTTCTACCCTACATCATCTTGGTATCATGAGCTACATTGATCACGTTTTTGGAACCCCTACCCTTTGTTTTCTAGCTTGATTTTGTTGATTTCGTCCTAAATCCGAAAATCCCCACCAAAAATAGCCCCAATTTTTTTTTTGTGATTTGTTGGTGTGATGAAGTTTTGTTGGATTTGATCCATGGATTTGCTTTGCCACGTGTGGATCTAGATTTCCCCCATCCTCTCCACCATTTCCATCCACAAAATCTCTCGGATTTGACCTCTCCACCATCATCCACCACGAAAATGAGCTGTTCATCCCATGCCCGAAATCGCCCAGGCACCGACGTTCGACCGACACCGGACGTCCGACGACTTCCGGTCGTCCGACCATTCCTGACGAAACTGAATATTTTCAGTTCGGTTTCCCCACCGCTCCACCACCACTCCCGCATATGCACTTGCCTACCACCAAAGCTTTCCGCAACCACCATCGCTCACTCGTTTCACACTCCGACAAGTTTTGACACATTTTGGTGTTTGAGAATTTGAGTAGTGGTTCCTGTGTCCTATTGTGTTTCGGCTATATAGGTACGGTTCGACATCAACATCACCATCGCTCATCATCGCCAAGGACGGTAACCTCGACGACATCTTTGTCATTTCCATGCCATTGCATTGATAACCACATAGCCTTACTTTTGCATTGCTTACTGATGCGGAGCATCCCACGTTCATCCCCATGTACACTCCGACTACTCTCCAAGCCCCAAGAGGACATATGACGAGACCTCAAACATACGCCATTGGACACAAGGTGAATTCACTCCTCTTCGAACCGTCACTTTCCGCATGTGAGACATGTCTACTACCTCATGCATGGGCCTTACATATACTCAGGTACGACCAAGATGACCATGGAGAATCCAAGGACCAAGGCCAAGCATGGAAGAGGAGAAAGAAGAAGAAGAACAGAGCAAGTTAGGACTTGCCCGGATCATCCGGACCCCCAGCCGGATGATCCGGACAAAGCCCGGATGATCCGGGTAATGTGCCCGAAGACACCCGAAGCCTGCTCGACGAAGCCGGATCATCCGGACGGTCGCCCGGATCATCCGGACCCCCGACACTCGGATCATCCAGGCCACCTTCCGGATCATCCGGACCCCGCCTGCGTGCATGACTTGGGCCGAGGCCCGTGTACCCCTTCGCCCCTCACTTACCCCTTCGTGGCTTAGACTATATATAGACCCCCCTCCTCCTAGATAGGGTTAGCATTGGTTTAGCTCATTTGAGATAGAGCTTTGCTCACCATACGGATCTCCTTCTCATGAGAGACCGCGTCCTCTTCGGAGAAGATCCACCTGGATTCAAGACCCCTTTACGGGAAGATCCCTCGTGGATTCAAGACCTCCTCTCGGAGATGAACTACCGCCACTTGTATCGTCCTTTGTTGGATTTGGATCTTGTACCCTTTTGTGTTTCGAGGATCTAGCACATGTGTGACTTTGTTCTTGTTGGTTGAGTGTTCTCTCGTGTTTTCCCCTCGTTCCCCTCCTCGTGTTCTTCGTGTTCTTCGTAGGGATCCGCTCCAAACGTGAGAGATCGGCCTCTAGAATTCTACCCTACGTCATCTTGGTATCATGAGCCATGTTGATCACGTTTTTGGAGCCCCTACCCTTTGTTTTCTAGCTTGATTTTGTTGATTTCGTCCTAAATCCGAAAATCCCCACCAAAAATAGCCCCATTTTTTGTGATTTGTTGGTTTTGATGATGTTTTGTTGATTTTGATCCGTGGATTTTCTTGGTTTCAAGTGGATCTAGCATCCCCCATCTTTTCCCCACGTTCCACCCACAAAATCTCCGCAATTTTTGCCCCGAAATCCTCCAATTTCTGCCAAAAATTCATCCTCGAGAGGAAATCCCGAGCAGTTTGACCTGCCCGGATCATCCAGACCTTCTCCCGGATCATCCGGACACCTCCCGGATCAGCTGGGACCTCTCCCGAACGTCCGGATAACCCACACACCCGAATACTCGTACCGAAGCTGACGAACCCGGATCATCCGGACCAAGTCCGGATCATCCGGACCTCCTCCCGGATGCCCGGCTAACCTTGAAACTGACACGGCTGAAATTTTGTTTTGGTCATAACTAATTCACCCAGAGTCTGTTTTGACGTTCTCTAGCTCGTTTTGAAGCTATTGAAATCCCCCATCCCACAAAAATACCACCAACATCATTTGACTCCATCATATTTTCTGAAATTTGGCAAGTTTGCCTAGGCCCTCCACAATATCATCCGCATTACCACCACCGACTTCCTCAACATAACCCATTTTGATCCCCATTACATATGTGGTTGTTTGAGTTGTGACTTAGTCTCCTAAAGTGTTTCGGCTACTTAGGGACGGTTGCTTCTTCATCAACCACCACCACCATAACTTCCACATAACTTTGCCCACCATACACTTCCGACAACCAAACTTAACCCAATTTTGTTTGAACTTGTTTGAGTTGTGGCTTGTGTCTCCTAAGGTGTTTCGGCTACTTAGGGACGGCAACTTCAACTTTGACACGTGTATAGCCCATCATTCCACTTCCGCATTGCGAGTGCAAACCACCACCGCTCTCTGCTACCACCATTTGACATTTGCCTTTGGAGATTTTGAGTTTGCGGTTTTTCGGTTTCCTAGGGTGTTTCGGCTAACTAGGAACGATGGACATCGGTAACACCGCCTCTCATCATCACCAAGGATGGTAACCTCGACAACACCATTGTACATTCCCCTTGCAATTGCATTGATAACCTCTAGCCCATTTTGCGTTACTTGCCTATCGAGACTAGCCATTTGAGTATTGCCGGCAATGTTACTTGTGCACATTAGTGATGTACACCTTCCATTGCATACATACCATATCATATTGGTATCATCTTGGCATCATATCATCTCTTGTGTCACAAAATTGTTCCCGGATACACAATTGCTATCTTGGTTTGTGCATTGTGGCCACAAAAAAAGAGAGAGAATAAGCTTTTAAGCAAAAAGAGAGAGCAAAGAAGCTTGTAAGCAAGTGCCATAGCATCATCCCACATTGCATAAGATTGTCATATCCGGTCATCTTGGATCATCTTGAGAGAAACACCGGGAACCATACATACATAGCATACTTGGGATAGAAAGTTTATCCATTTTGCATCTTATAGGTTGTGCACAAGTGTCGTATCTGCCTATTAAGCAATCGTGCTAGCGTCTCTCTTGAGTTGTGCAACACGAGCGTTTTTCGTGGATTCCACATTTTGTACTCATTCCTTGGTTGCACGACCCCATTTATCTATCCATGTGTGCGTTTCCGTGTGCCACATATTGCTATTGGTCCATTTGTTTCACTTGCGAATTTGTGAATCTCTTTCAACATTATTGACTCTTGCTAACATTTTGCATCAAATTTTTTGTGCCACTATCCTCAACGAGCTCCACCATAAGCTTTACTTGTGTAGGTGTGTGAACCGACAAGAATTGGTACCAATTGCGCTATTTCCTTGTTACATATTTGAGTGATCATTGATCCATCTTCAACATCGGTCAAGGTACATTTGGTCTAGTTCTTCTCTTTCTCCCACTCATACTTGCTCGAGTCTTGTGATGGATAGGCAAGGCATTTCATCTCCGGTCTTCGACAACCACGACGGCGTGAACAACTACATTACCAAAGCGTCCATGTTCGATCACAACGAAAAATGCAAGGCACACAATCACGATTACGAGAGCGCATTGAGAACATCTCCATCGACATTCGTCACTCCGAAGCAAGGAAAAGGGACTACATCAACAAGAAGCTTTCTGCACAAAAGGAGGAGCAAGATGCAAGGATGGAGGATATTCGGGCCTTAATCAAGTCTACTTCCCTTCATCGTCTTCAAGGCGGCGGTGACCAAGTCGATCATCTTCAGAGCGCCCAAGTGATGCAAGCGCAATTCGTCCACGTCCACATCTACATGGCGACCACCATCATGTTCATGATCCACATCGTCATGAAGGGAAAGTCACCTCCAAGCATCATGTGCACGACGGCGACGAATGCCATCGAGCTCAAGCACGACAACGACATCATCATCATGAATATGCTCCACAAGCGCAAATGCACAAGTCCCAACAAGCCCTACTTCACGCCAAATCGAAGCTTCATGAGCACAAAAGAAGACCGCGAGACGAGCACCACCAAGATGGAGCTACGGCTACCGCCACCACTTTGGCATCTTCGTCTTTGGACGTACGACATCTTCACCTACTTCCCACGAGTACGCCTACAACGACTTCATCAAGTCCAAGGCGATCACCTACAAGCGAGGGTGATACCTCCATCTTCGGAAGCCCCTCAAGGAAGATGTCTGAGCATGGGAAATTCCCTTCGATCATGGAGACGAGCTACGAGGTGCCACATCATATGGGCCTCCCACACCAAGACGGTGACAAGAAGGTCGAGCAAGGGCCATCTCCTTCGACCACGACAATAGGAGTTGAGCATGGAGACATTTGCACCTACATCTCTCTGACATCCACATATGTCGAGATGCCCCAAGTGCCATGTGAGGAGAGCCACTACCACATGAGTGACATGAGTGACTCCACCATACGTGACATTGAGAGCATTTCCTATGAGAGGATGAGTGTGACCACCACTAGCCCCACACATGAGAGCATGCCACACATCTTATGTGAGGTTGAGCGCCATTTGAGTGACTCCACCAACCATATGAGTGAGAGCATCCTTGAGGGAGTGAGTGAGCCACAACACTTAGCGAGTGAGGTAGTTGGCACGACATGTGAGGCCTATGATTTCTAACGACTTAACCTCTACTCCGAGTGTGTTTTCTTTGGTGCTAGGTCTCCTACATGACGACATGCCTATCCTCGACGAGTCCATCCCTCCAATGGAGACAACAATGGCCATGGTGGACGATGATGCACCCCCCACATGGTTCCATCAAGATGAAGATGACAACGATTGGATCTTCAACACCTCACCTACAACACATGAGCGACGCTCCAAAGGTAACATAGGTGATGGTGCTTCTCTTGTCCCACTAGCGGACTACCTTACCAATGATTGCTTGCATTATGTAGATCCACCTATTCCCATGCCTCATGCTAGTGCGACTTCTTCATGTCTTGACCTACCTATTTATGATAAATATGATGATGAGCATGTTGAGTTGCCTAGTTGTGATGCTATGCTCCATAGGATATCATGTGAAAATTCTATTGGTCACATCATGTTTGACAATCCTTTGAACTTGTCATATGCTATGAGTGAGATCTCCCATATTGCATCATTTCAATCTCAACATAGTAACTATGCATGCCACATTAAAATAAATCCCATTTGCACGTATGGCATAGATGACGAGATGATGGTCATTGGCTTTTGTTTTTCTTGTGATGATGTTGCCATGCTTCCTTTACATGATTTGTGCAATTCATCTACTATGTCATGCCATGATCACATAGAACCAAATATGCTTTATTTTGAATGTTGTCAATATTCTCCATGTGATGTTTCTACTAATGCTCATGAGGAGACCCCCATAGTTTCCTCATACATATTAGGAGATTTTGATGCATCTCATACTTTGCATAATTCCCATAATTGCGTGCACCATATGCATTCCATGAATAACAATGCTCTAGATATTTCTCATGATGCATTCCAACCTTTGATTATCCATTATGCCATACATAATAACAAACCTCTCATGATGGATGACATGTTTCTATATCACGCATCCCATTTATTCGAGCATTGGATATTTTGTGCTAACCAACAAAAGCATGTGCGCATCATGATGGATGATGTGTACATATATCACGCACACACAATTTTCCCTTTGCCTTTGTTTTGTGTAGGTACACACATATACTTGTCAACCTCTCAATCCCAAGAGTTGACGAAACGAGCTCTTGAGAGCAACGATGACTTGTGATCCCGTGGACTATCCTTACCACCGTTCCCTTTGCACAAGGACTACACACATCACTTCTACTTGGCTCTCACATGGCTATGGGCTATATATCACTTGTCACCTTATGCCCATAATATCGTGTTCACTTTGCATGTTATGCCTCTTTACATGATTTTGCCATGCAATTGTGACCCTTGCTTGCATCTACCCATGATTCACCATTATTCTACTTCTATGTGTATTTGCATGCTTGGTGGAGATCCTTGTTGCTATTGCCATGTTTACCATGTGCTTCATGCTATTGTTGATTGTTGTGTTGGGAGAGTCATGATGCCCCATTCCTATTTACATATGGCCTCTTGCCAATACATTGATGATATTTTCCTCATATCTTGCTTTCATGCTTGTGATATGTCATGTCCATTATTCATGCCCACTATTTGCACACATGACATGCTTGCTATCATTCCCTCTAGTATGTCGCATCTTCGCACTACTAGCTTGCTTCACTTGATCGCTATGATTGCTTGCTATGTTGCATCACCCATGTTCCACTCTTACTTGCTTTCTTGGGTTGATGACATATATGCTCATGCCTTTCACATGATATATCTTGCTCATTGTCACTTGCCACCATTAGTTGCCTCTCTCATATCCACTTGTATTGAGTGCAACCATACTATGCTTCTTGATCTTGGAGATTTTGATACTTTACTTGTGATGCATGCTTGTTTACTTGAGCCTATTGTATTTGGTTGTTCTTCCATCATATGCCTCCATACTATGAAATGCTCCCTTGTACTTTCTTATGATGAGCATGATGCATACACTTGTTGGGTATCTTACCACACGAATGATAGGTTTTGCACTTCCGCTAACCTCATTTGTTTTCCTAGTGTTTGCCATGTTCTTTCATTTTGAAGGATCCACAAGGCGGTACCATGACGAGACAACTTGGTCATGTGAAGGCGTACATGATGAGCAACTCCAACATCTTCGGGAACATTCCTAAGGTGAACTCCTTCCTTTTGAGCCATCATCGAATATGCATATTGGATGGGTCACTCTTTCATTGTTGTTTCCTTCTTGTTGCCTACATGATACATCCCGCGAACGGAGGAGCGACATTGGAGATTGGCTCTATGGACCATCACATTGAGGAGCGCTTGCACTTATTGGATGCACCTTCGTAACTCCACTCATACCACGACATCGAGCATTGGTACACCAACACCTCCATATTTATTGACTGTGCTCATACATATCATGCTCGATGGACATTTTGTACTCACCACAAGTTTGCACCGTATGCATGGATTGACTCACATTATGCTTGTCTTGTTGCATCTATTTCCATGTCATCCATGATATATGAGCTTGTGCATTTCCTCAGCGAATTTGTTGTGATCTACCTTGATGGCATATTCATACATCATGATCATATTGCCCACCATCAATTGCATGATACCTTACACATATTGAGCATCCATTGCCATATTCATTCTATTGATGAACCGACTCTATGACATCATTTTGCACAATGGTAGAATTTGTCGCTTTGTGCACCATGCTAATTACCCCATGAATGCTTTGCATATCAATCTATATCATCTTGATAAGCTTCATGCGCTTTGTCATGAACCATCTTGCCGCACGGACTCATATTTACTTCATGGACACTTTGTGTGCGCTAACCATCATATTTCCAAGTGTACTTTGTGTTTGCTCATTTTGCATGTACCACATATCGGAGACACCTTGGAGTACTTGGATTGCGCAATGCCTTCATCTACGTCCAACTACAAGTCCGTCCATGACAACCGTTTCCATGGTGATGAGAATCATGATCCGAGGTCGGATCTTTCCCAAGGGGGGGGGGGGGAGATGATGCGGAGCATCCCACGTTCATCCCCATGTACACTCCGACTACTCTCCAAGCCCCAAGAGGACATATGACGAGACCTCAAACATAAGCCATTGGACACAAGGTGAATTCACTCCTCTTCGAACCGACACTTTCCGCATGTGATACATGGCTACTACCTCATGCATGGGCCTTGCATATACTCAGGTACAACCAAGATGACCATGGAGAATCCAAGGACCAAGGCCAAGCATGGAAGAGGAGAAGGAAGAATAAGAACGGAGCAAGTCAGGACTTTCCCGGATCATCCGGACCCCCAACCGGATGATCCGGACCAAGCCTGGATGATTCGGACCCCCACCCGGACGATCCGGGTAATGTGCCCGAAGACACCCGAAGCCTACTCAATGATGCCGGATCATCCGGACCCCCGACACCCAGATCATCCGGGCCACCATCCGGATCATCCGGACCCCGCCCGCGTGCATGACTTGGGCCGAGGCCCGTGTACCCCTTCGTCCCTCACTTACCCCTTCGTGGCTTAGACTATATATAGACCCCCTCCTCCTCCTAGATAGGGTTAGCATTGGTTTAGCTCATTTGAGATAGAGCTTTGCTCGTCCATACGGATCTCCTCCTCGTGAGAGACCGCGTACTCTTCGGAGAAGATCCACTTGGATTCAAGACCCCTTTATGGGAAGATCCCTCGTGGATTCAAGACCTCCTCTCTGAGATGAACTACCGCCACTTGTATCATCCTTTGTTGGATTTGGATCTTGTACCCCATTGTGTTTCGAGGATCTAGCAGATGTGTGACTTTGTTCTTGTTGGTTGAGTGTTCTCTCGTGTTTTTCCCTCGCTCCCCTCCTCGTGTTCTTCGTGTTCTTCTTAGGTATCTGCTCCAAACATGAAAGATCGGCATCTAGGGTTCTACCCTACATCATTTACCCATCGAGACTAGCCATTGAGTATTGCCGGCAACGTGACTTGTGCACATTAGTGGTCATACTCCATAGCATACATACCATATCATAGGGTGCATATCTTGGTATCATCTTTTGTGTCACAAAGTTGTCTTCGCGTAAACAATTGCTATCTTGGTTCGTGAAGTTTTGCATGAGAAAAGAGCTCAAAAGTGAAAGAGCCAAACAAGCTTTTAAGCAAAAAGAGAAAGATAAGCAAAGAGCTTATAAGCAAGAACCATAGCATCATACTACATTAAGATTGTCATATCCGATCATCTTGGATCATACCATCGGAACACCATACATATAGCATACTTGGGATAGTAGTCGTTGCATTTTTGCTTAGTAGGTTGTGCACAAGTTCCGTATCCGCCTATTTTGCAATCGTGCTAGCGTCTCTCTAGTGTTGTGCAACACGAGCATTTTCGTGGTCTCCACATTTTGGCTCATTCCTTGGTTGCACGACCCCATTTATCTATTTGCGTGTGTGTTTCTGTGTACCATACCTTGCTATTGGTCTACTTGTTGCATTTGCAAATTTGTGAATCTTTTCCAACATTATTGAAGCTCACTAACAATTGCCTCAAATTTTGTGCCACCATCCTAACCAAGCTCCACCATAAGCTTTTACTTGTGTAGGTGTGAGAACCGACAAGAATTGGTACCAACTGTGCTATTTCCTTGTCCACATTTGAGTGATCATTGATCCATCTTCAACATCGGTCAAGGTACATTTGGTATAAGTTCTTCTCCTTCTCCCACTCACATATTTCTTTGAAATTATGGATATGCCAAGTTCTTCTACCAACCCACTCTTCATCGAGCAAGACGACGACATGTCATCATACGTCACCAAGAGCCACCTCTTTGGTGCACAACGAGCGTTGCATCAAGAGCAACAAGCAATGAGCGACCACATCGACAATCTCGCCACCGACTTGCGACTCTCCGAGCAACAAACATGAGACTACTTCGACAACAAGCTCGATGCTCACAAGCAAGAGAACGATACAAGAATGGACAAGATCCGTGCCTTGTCGGTGAACTGCCATCCTTCCACTTCTTCATACTTAAGACGGAGCCGCTCAAGTCGACACGCCGACGATACCTTCTCCGGCTCAAGTACACAGACATCAAACACTCTTTGACGAGTCGCACGTCAAGACCGTCATGTATCTCACAATCCTATACACGGCAATCATTCACAAGAGCAAGTCAACGAGCAAGCACATCACCATCAACCAAACCAAGTTACTCTTGAACAAGCTCAAGAACTACAACATCAACATCACCAAGAGGAAGAGTGAGCGCGACAACATCAAGATGAACAAGACGCCGAGGCTCAACATCTTCAACAACAACAACATGAAGCACAAGCTCTTGAGGCGTAACGTGCCCTTCAAGAATCAAGTCGAGCCATTGCCAAATGCAACCGCGATAGGCGCAATCAAGAGAAAGCACTTAGAGAAGAAATCCAAGAGCGGAACTACCAACCAAGAGTGCAACGTCAAGTTCCTCAACCTCCTCCTCAAGCTCGACAAGCTCCTCCACAACCTCAAGTTCAACAAGAGCAAGACGACTATGGAAATCCTCCACACCAAGAGCAACATGACGTAGATAATCCCCCATGTCAAGGACATCATCATCACCCTCGACCCCAACACAATGAAGAGCAACACTACGGCAAGCTAAAGTTCACCATGCCCAAGTTCAATGGAAGCAATGTTCCCGAAGAGTATCTATCATGGGCATTGAAGGTCGACAAAATCTTTCATTTGCACAACTACGAGGAAGAGAATAAGATCGCTATGGCATCACTTGAGTTCCAAGACTATGTGCTCATATGGTGGGAACAAGTCCTTGAGCGCCGAGAAGCAAGAGGTGAACTACCAATCACCACTTGGGCTCAAATGAAAGATGTCATGCGAGCACGTTTTGTGCCCACCTACTACAACCGCGAGCTCTTCAAGAAGCTCCAACTACTCAAGCAGGGAACAAAGAGTGTTGAAGAATACTACAAGGAAATGGAGATAGCCATGATAAGAGCCAATGTCACGAAAGATGATGAGCAAACTATGGCACGTTTCTTGAACGGACTCAATCATCCCATCAAGAAGATTGCCGACTTCCAACCCTACTCCAACCTCATTGAGCTCGTGCATCAAGCTACCAAAGCGGAACGTCAAGTGCAAGACGACTTCAAGTATGCCAAGTACTCGTCCAAGAGCTACGGCTTCTCCAACAACCAAGCTTCAACGACTCCAACGACTTCTACCTCAACCAAGCCACCTACAAGCAACGACGACAAGTCGAGTTACAAGAAAACTTCGACAACCTCAAGTCCTCCTCCTCCTACTACAAGCAACTTCAAGCCGCGTGCTTCATCATCTACTCCAACCGATGAGACCGTCAAGACGAGCTCCTTCAAGTGTTTCACTTGCAGCGGACGAGGCCACAAGTCCTTTCAATGTACAAACAAGTGCACCATGATCCTCAACAACGACGGAACCTATGAATCCATGAGTGAAGAGGAAATGGAAGACATTGAGCAATGTAAGTGCATCTAGTGCCACCCCTAGTTGGTTTTGGAGTATTGACGACAAACCTGGTTGAGGGACTAATGTGTTTGTGAGAATTGCAGGATAACACAGGTAGTAGTCCCTCATTGATTCGGTTTACCTACCGGAGATGACCCCTAAAAATGTGTGAAGACATTGAAGACAATGGTGGTCCGTGAAGCTATTCATGGTGAAGTCTATGACATGAGAAGACATCGCATGAAGACTATGGAGCGCGAAGACTTAGTTGTTTCGTTGTTTCCTTTTCTTCTTTGTTGAGTCATAGGAACCACCGCACTGTTAAGTGGGGCCCAGTGAACAAAGTCAGAGTGACTAAAGTGATGCTCAACCAAATCCTATGTCTCCGAGCGAAGACAATGAGTGCAAATCTTATCTAGAGTCGGATGAGTCTGCTTTACTTGTAGCCCAAATCACATTGTCGCGTGTGTTTGAAATCTGACCATTGGTACACGTGTTAGTTCCTTAGTGACCCAGGGTCATTTTGGACAAATCAGGTCGGATTGCCCAGTGGCTATAAATAGCCCACCCCCTACACCATAAATTGGTGGATGCTCAGAGTTAGTGCACGGCTTTTGTCGTTTGAGAGCAACCCACCTCCGAAGCATTTGAGAGAGAATCCTTGCAAGGACAAAGCCCAAACCACCCAAAGTCCAAAGAGTGTTTGACATCACTGAAGTCTTCCTGTCCGTGTGATCTGAAGACTTGTTACACTTGAGGACTTTGAATCCTCCAGCCGGTTAGGCGTCGCGTTCTGAGCATCCAAGATTCATTTTGGATTGCCGGTGAACGAAGTCTATGAAGGTTTGGAAGTCTACCTTGAAGACTTACCAGAGTGATTGGGCGGGGACTAAGTGTCCTTAGCTCAAGGGGAATAAGGTGAAGACGTGGTCTTCTGAGTTAAATCTCAGCCTCCCTAACCAGACGTACAGTTGTCACAGCAACTGGAACTGGTCGAACAAATCACTGTCCTCTCCAAGCTACTGGTTCTATCTCTCACTTCTCTTTACTTACAGTTTGTCTTCATGAAGTCATCACCTGCTTGCATTATCTGTTTGACTTCACTGTGTGACTATTTGTTCTGATTGGCTTCATACTATCTTCCATCCTGATCCTTACTACCTAGCCGCTAATAGTCTTCGTGCTTTCACTTTATTGAATACTTGACTATGGCTTGCCTAGTGTAGTCTACCTTCCGCTGCATATGAATAGGGTCATTTCTATTGTTTGTCTTCGAAACTCCCATGTTTTGAAGACTTTCATAAAAATCACCTATTCACCCCCCTCTAGTCGATATCCAGCTCTTTCAATTGGTATCAGAGCAAGGTACTCCCTTGTTCTGTGTGATTCGGTTTAACCACCTGGAGTTTTAGCTATGTCGACTGCAGGGATAATCAAAGTCTTCACTGCATGCCCCATCTTTGATGGCACTAAATACCCCTACTGGAAGAATAAGATGCGCATGCATCTTGAAGCCATTGATGTCGATTTGTGGTATGTCGTCAAGAACGGCGTTCCCAAGACCGGTGAAGGTGTCACCCTGTTGATGTCAAGAAGTTCGTTCAACTGGATTCTATTGCCAAGAACATCATCTATGGTCATCTGACCAAAGGACAGTATGGCCGTGTGAGTGCTTTGGAAACACCGAAGCTAGTCTCGGACTGGCTCTCCAAGGTCAACGAAGGCGTCTCAACTCAGAGAGATCAAAGGATCAGTGTCCTCCGCAACCTCTTCAACCACTTCAAGAGACACGACAAGGAGAACGTCCAGCTCACATTTGATCGCCTCACTGATATCACAAATGAGCTCCAAGCACTCGGCGCCATTGAAATCACGAAGCATGAAATAGTCAAGACACTACTGAGATCACTTGACAGCTCGTTTGACACCCTCGCCCTGATGATTCAAGAACGCTGTGACTTCAAGACTCTCGATCCGTCTAACATACTTGAGAGGCTCAACAGACATGAGTTTCAGCTATCTGAGAAACAAGATATTTATGGATCCAACTATGGCTGAACTCGCGCTTTGAAGGCAAAGGTTGTTTCCTCATCTGAAGAAGAATCTGACTATAGTTCTGGTGATCCTGAAGACATTGGAAAGGAGCTTGCTATGCTTGTGAAGAAGTTCTAGAAATTCACTAAGAAGAAAGGCTTCAGAAAGTCTTCACGATCTAGCTCAAGAAATGATGAAGCTTCCACCCATGACCACAAGAAGAGAACATGCCACAAGTGCAAGAAACCTGGTCACTACATCTCTGAGTGTCCACAGTGGGACAATGAGAAGAAGAAGAAGAAGAGCAAGGAATATGATTCTGATGACAAGAAGAAGAAGAAATCCTCAAAGTCTTCTTCCAAGTCTTCTTCGAAGTCTTCATCACACAAGAAGAGTTCATCTGGCAAGGCTCGTGCTTTTGTTGGCAAGGAGATGGATTCAGAGGAGGAGTCTGCTTCTGAGGAGGCAGAGGTGGAGTCTGAGGAGGAATCCGACTCTGGCGTTGCAAGTCTGGCTCTAGCTACAACCTACGTTGCCAAGTCCATCTTCAACACTGAAGACAATGGCTCCGTCACCAACGCTGATGATAATGACAAGGATGACTCTGCTCCCACCTACTGCTTCATGGCACATGGTGCCAAGGTAAAATCACGTGATGCCTACTTTCAAACATCAAGTGAAGATGACTCTGATTGTGAATCCAAACCTAGCTACAAAACTCTTGCTAAAATTGCAACTGAACAACAGAAAGCTATGGAACATATTCAAAAACTGTTAGACAAAAGTGATGACCTGTTGGATGTGTAAATGACCCGATCTCAGTCCTTAACTGAAGACATAAAAAATCTTCATGTTAAGTACGAGGAACTTGAAAGTCGGCATGAAACGCTCTCAACTACTCATGAAAATATTTCCTACGATTATCTTCAAAGGAAGCAAGATCTTGAGAAATTGAGAACGATTCATGAAGATCTTCAAAAGGAGAACGAGTCACTTCGCGCTCAACAGATCAGTCCCGCTCAGGAAGGATTTGAACCACCATGTCTAAAATGCATTGAGCGTGATAACGCTGCCTCTGTTGCTGAATGTTCTACTGCTGCTACTATTGCAATATCTTCAACTGCTGATGTGGTAACTAACTCCTCTGCTGAGGATACCACTACTATTGCTGATGAAAATGCTAGGTTGAAGACACTACTTGAGACAGGAATGTACAAAAGTCTCAAAGGGCATCAAACATTGTGTGATGTCCTCAAAAAGCAGATTCTGAACCAAAACCCTAGGAAAGAGGGTGTTGGGTTCGAGAGGAAAATGAATGTTGATGGGTCTTACTGGAAGCCTGAGCAGTACCCCAAAACCACATGGGTTGCTGCAAAGGAACCTTCAGTAGATCCATCCACCTTATCTGGTTTCACTTGTGCTATCCCTATTATCATTGATGAATCCTTTGATGCAAACTATACAATATTTAAGAATCAGAATGGCGAAGTGTTTGCCAGGTATATTGGTACTAACTACAGGAATGGGCCACCTATGAAGAAGATATGGGTACCCAAAAGTTGTCTTGAGAATCTTCCCGTGAATGTCATCATGAAACCACCTGGGAAGAAGACAGACTCCATACCAAATGCTTCATATGGTCCAAAAGCTTCATACAGACCGAGGACTCATCTCAGTCACCCTAACATCAATGTTTTGTAGGGAAATCATACTCAGACCCATGAATATGAGCGGCGTGTTTCTTCAAACCGCTATGTTCATAGAACAAAGAACTTTTTTGCTTATTCTTATGAGTATTATTCACCTCCTGCAAGGCTATTTGCTAGGGCTCTAAAGCCAAAGTTCTCAGATGCTGCACTTAGACTGATTGCTTCTAAGCCACCCCTAAAAATGTGGGTGGTTAAGAAAACTTAACTCTCTTTTGTAGGGAAAGGTCTCCAGCCGGAAATCAAAGGCGTCTGATGCTTATGCTGGGGGACCTTAAACATCTAGTGGGGCGCAAGATAAAATGCCCAAATGGTCTTACTATGTATTTCGTCCCGGGATTCCTTGACAATCATCCTATCTATCCTAACCAAGATCTGAATTTCTATGTTCCACTTGTTCGTCAAATGTTTATGCTTCACAACTCGCTTGGTGAAGCCTATCCCCCAAACTGCAATGTAGGCTATGACTCCTCATACTTCAGAATGGATTATGGACAGTGGATGCACTAACCACATGACTGGCGATCGATGTCTACTGATGGATTCAACGCTACGTCCATCAGACAAGAGTCACATCACATTTGCTGACACTGGTAAAAGCAAGGTATTGGGTCTAGGTAGAGTTGCAATATCAAGGGATCAACACATGGATAAAGTGATGCTTGTTGAATCCCTTGGTTTCAAATTAATGTCTGTCTCAATGCTTTGTGACTTAAACATGATTGTGATATTTGGAAAATATCGTTGCCTTGTTCTAATGGAATCTGACAAGTCTCTAGTCTTTGAAGGGTATAGGAAAGATGATCTATATATGGTAGATTTCTCAGCAGGACTATAGATGGCCGTATGTCTTCTAGCAAAAGCTTCAGAATGCTGGCTTTGGCATCGAAGGCTAGGGCATGCTGGCATGAGGAACTTGCACACTCTCGTGAAGAAGAAACACGTCGTAGGCATCGAGGGCATCAAGTTCAAGAAGGATCATCTGTGTGGTGCCTGCGAAGCTGGAAAGATGACTAGGGCCAAGCATCCCTCGAAGACGATCATGACTACATCTCAACCCTTCGAGCTGCTACACATGGACTTATTTGGCCCTACTCACTACTCTACCCTTACTACCCCTACTTGCCTATATGGTTTCGTCATTGTTGATGATTATTCAAGATATACTTGGGTGCATATAATCCTCTACAAGAATGAAGTGCAGGATGTCTTCAGACGCTTTGCCAATCGTGCCATGACGAACTATGGCGTCAAGATCAAGCATATCGGAAGTGACAATGGCAACACCGGCCTCGACCTTTATCTAGATACTTTGGGCATCACTCATGAGTTCTCTGCTCCTTACACACCTCAGCAGAATGGAATTGTGGAGCGCAAGAATAGAACCCTTATCGAGATGGCTCGAACAATGCTTGATGAGTACAAGACTCCGAGGAAATTCTGGCCAGAAGCCATTGATACTACATGCCACATAATCAACCTTGTTTATCTTCACAAGCTTCTGAAGAAGACATCCTATGAACTCCTAACTGGTAAGAAGCCAAATGACAGTTACTTCAGAGTATTTGGTGCTAGGTGCTGGATCAAGGATCCACATCACACTTCAAAATTTGCACCGAAAGCACATGAAGGTTTTATGCTTGGTTACGGAAAGGATTCACACTCCTATAGAGTCTTTCAACCTCTTTCACTATAAAGTGGTTGAAACTGTGGATGTGCGGTTCGATGAGACTAACAGCTCGCAAAGAGAGCACCTGCCAAATGTGCTAGATGAAGTACCTCCTAGTGAATCAATCAAGCAAATTGGAACTGGAGAGATCATACCTTATGAGGCTCAGACTGAAGAGGAACTGATCATTTCTGCACCTAATCAACCTGAAGACAATGCTCAGCCTGAAGACAACCCTCCAAATGATGACATTGATCAGCAAGAGCAAAATCTTCATCCTGTTCATCCTCGTGTTGCAAATGAAGTACATATTGAGAAGATTATAGACAGCATCAATGCACCTGGTCCACTCACTCGTTCAAGAGCAACACAGCTAGCAAATTTCTGTGGGCATTTTGCATTTGTCTCAATCTCTGAACCCAAGAAAGTTGCTGAAGCCTTCATGGAACCTGGATGGATTCAAGCTATGCAAGAAGAGCTTCAACAGTTCGAGCTGAACAATGTGTGGGAATTGGTCAAGCGTCCTGATCCTCTAAGCACAATACCATTGGCACCAAATGGATATATCGCAACAAGCAAGATGAGCATGGTCAAGTTGTCAGAAACAAGGCTCGTCTCGTTGCTCAAGGATACACTCAGGTTGAAGGGATTGACTTCGACGAAACATTTGCTCTGGTGGCTAGGCTTGAAGCCATTCGCATACTGCTAGCCTATGCAAATCATCACAACATCCTTTTGTATCAAATGGATGTAAAGAGTGCCTTTCTCAATGGAAAAATTGAAGAATAAGTATATGTTGCACAACCGCCTGGCTTTGAAGATCCAAAACATCCTGATATGGTATACAAGATCAACAAGGCATTGTATGGCCTCAAACAAGCCCCTCGTGCGTGGTATGACACACTCAAAGACTTCCTGAAGAGCAAAGGCTTCAAACCTGGTTCACTAGATCCTACACTCTTCACAAAGACATATGATGGTGACCTGTTTGTGTGCCAAATCTATGTGGATGACATTATCTTCGGCTGCACTGACAAGAAATACAGTGATGAGTTTGGTCACATGATGCAAGAGCAATGTCAGATGTCCATGATGGGCGAGCTGAAGTTCTTCCTGGGTCTCCAAATCCGTCAGGAATGCAACGACATCTTCATATCTCAAGAAAAATACCTCAAAGATTGCCTGAAGAAGTTTGGAATGCAAGACTGCAAAGGATACACGATGCCAATGCCAACCAAAAGTCATCTGAGTCCCGACGCCAATGGTAAAGAGTTCGATCAAAATGTATACCGCTCCATGAGTGGTTCTTTACTTTATTTATGTGCATCTAGGCCAGATATAATGCTTAGTGTTTGCATGTGTGCCCGATTCCAAGCGGCACCAAAGGAATCGCATCACTTAGCAGTGCAGCGAATTCTTCAATATTTGGCTTACACCCCTGTCGGTGTCAAATCCGGCATATCTCGTAGTAGGGGTCCTAAGCTAGGCATCTTGGAGCGATGGCAACATGGACACGGATTTTACCCAGGTTCGGGCCCTCTTGATGGAGGTAAAAGCCTACGTCCTGCTTTTGATTGTATTCATATGGGGATAGTACAAAGTACATATGTCTACCACGAGATGATAATAATGAATATGAGATCGTCTATTGACTAGCCTGGCCTCGGTTTATATAAGACACCGGAAGCCTAGTGTTTAGGAGAGTCCTTGTCTTGGGCGCCAAGTCTTGTGGAGTCTTCCTTGTATGCGACAGGGGTTGTCCGAACTGGCCCATGAGTATGCGGCCATGGGGGTCCTCGGCCCAATCCAACCGATCGGGAGACGACGTGGTGAGTACCCCCTAGTCCAGGACACCGTCAGTAGCCCCCTGAACCAGTCTTCAAGTTGGGGACGCTCATCGATTCTTCTGAACTGTTCTTCATCTTTGGTCGTCGGTCTTGAAAACTGGTTCAACAAATCTTCCCATCTTCGTTCTTGAGGATCGCCGGAGTGAATCCGAAGAGTTTACACGTTGGGTATCCAAGGAGCCCTTTAAGTCTTCGGCCTTTATCAATGCCTTGTTATTTTTATGCCACGTCTCGGGTTTGAAGTTGTTCCCGTGCGGCGGTGTCCTCTTGTATCCAAGCTCCAACGCTAGACTGCATTCGAGGTATCTTTTGCAGCCGAGCACCAATGCTGGACTGCTTCCAAGCTCCAACGCCGAAATGTATCCGAGCTCCAACGCCGGACTGTATCCGAGGTGTCACATATCACCTTGGTTCAAAAAAGTTGAAGGAGTTTAGCCGAGCTTAATGTCGGAAATGCCCTCTATGGAGCCAGCCATTGGCGTCCGAGCTTTATGCCGGACAGCTTCTGAGGTGGTGCACCACCCCGACTGCGGGCTGATTTTTTGATTGGTGCAATTTATTCTCTGCAGAGATATATAGCCAGTAGCCCTCAAGGTGTGTGTATCAGTCTAAAACCCGAGGTGCACCTGAAGGATGACATAAGACCGCTGATCCCAGTAGCCCTTGAGACTCAGGTTGATTCGCAAAATCAGCCTGAGGATCAAGTCCTAGCTCGGCAGAATACTTCGGGACACAAAAAGCGGCATGCTCAGTCCTTGAGACTCAGGTTGGGTGCGGCCGACCAACCTGAGGATCATAATCTCCTTGGAAACTGTATTGCACTTAAAATTTTCTGCATTGAATAGGCAATGCAGTAGCCCCCGAGACACTGGTCGGGTGGCAACGCCAGATTAGGGGATCGATGTGCCTCTTTAATATTTATAAATAATGATAAGCCTGAAGCCCAGTAGCCCCTGAGCCTTAATGCGGACACGGGTGGCCGAATTGAGGATCGATATCCACAGTAAAATCACAAATTATGCGCCTCCAGCCCCGGTTAGTGTTCAGCGACAGCCGAGGTCAAGCCGTAAACACTTCGGCCAATGTTATGAATGGCCCGTCATTTAATACAGTCATCGGACCGCTGACCAGTTTACGCTTATTGTGACAGTCAGTTTTTGGTTTTCTCCACTGAGGTGCTTAACCATGCGAGCTAGAAGCACGATCGCAGTGGTTCTCCCTTTGCACACCTAGCCAAACAAAGCGGAACGTAGGAGGCAAGCACAAGAGCTGGGCAACCCAACTATTGACCGAAGACACAATTCGAAACTGATGCATATATAGCAAGATCCGAGATTTTTTGCCGAATCCCTAAAGGTGTTCGGCGTTGCACTGCGAGACTTATGCGGAAAACGCACAAATAGTTGAAAAGTGCCATAGGAATGGAAAACCAAAAAACGTCAGTAAAAACTCGACGTCTGAACTAGATCAACTGTTCGGTGCCAATCAGAAAATTGGTCTTAGAAAACAAATTGTGCTTCTGTCGTGCTTTAACATGACACATCTTATCTCAAGACTTCAAGCGGGTCAGCCTACGACTTCAACCTCCTATCCCAAAGGCGGAGTACTTCTCGTTAGGCCAGTTTTAGCAAACTTTAGCGGCTTTGAGAGAGAAATTAGGCTCCTGGCTATTGACCACACACTCGCGTCGAAAAAAGGAGTGATAGAGAAAAAGACTTTGCAACGACTAAGAAGAGGAAGACTTACTATAAAACAGCTCACATAAATTTAAGAGCCCCCGAGTGACTTGGGTAAAAGAATTTTATGTATAATGATTGTATGTACTGAAGTACTTATATCATATCTGTGTCCACCCGAACTTTATACGCGTCTTAACCGACCGTCGGCTTCTCCCTCTGCGGTCAAGGACCGAAAAGTGTCATGTACTACCCCTGTCGAGAATATCGATGGTGTTTTCGATAACCAGGCAATCAGGCCATAAGGCTGTAACAGACAAAGCGTGCTCAGGGAACTTATGCTATATTACAGATAAAGTGTAAGAGGCATCTTCGAAGAAAATAGTACCCCCATTGATACCTTTCTTCGGTTGCTCATTATTATTATGAGACTTGTGCAATAGATTTTTTGTACTCATGAGTTCCTTTGTGTGCCGACCATTGTTGAAAATAGTAAGAGTGCTAGATTTCGGCTCCACCTAGTCTGAGGTCCGGCTCGGATGACCCGATCGTGATAATCGCAGAGGTGCTCCCTTTACTCCCTAGCCGAACAATCGGGAACGTAGGGGTAAACACAGGAGCAAGGCAACCCAGCTTGCAAATCGCTTAAGTCAACATGGTGCATATTGTGGAGTAATACACGAACAAGGAACGAAGCCGTACAAGTATAATCATATGCAAGAGGAAAAGCTCCATCAAGGGAGCCCCGAAATAAACGGGGTATTTGAATATGTGCGTCACAAACAAAGTTTGGACAAGGAAGTTCTTCACAAACAACTTTTTGCTAAAAAAGTATAGTGCTTGGTTGAACCGAACAAAATTTAAAACTGAAAGTTTTTGAGCATGAAAGCGACTTAGCTTGCTAATGTGCTCGGCGTTGATGACGCAGTCCGAGCTTGGTGCGGGAGGAGGTCTCAGCCCCCAAGCCCGATGTGGCCAAGCAAAGAGCTCGACACTCCGAAGAGGTGACGCCCCCAGTCTAGCCGAGGTGATGGAGCAGGTCACCGGGTGACACTGGAATCTCCGACCGAGTAGGTTGATGAAGCGACAATGCGGGGTTGCCAACACAGGGCAGCGCTACAAGGCGACGACACAATTCGGTCAATGGAGCTGGGCGACGAGGACACCACGCCGAGGGGATAGTGCGGCCCGAGCTAAGTCAATTATCTGCACAGGTAAAATAGTGCAAACCAAAAAATAATGATGAAAAAAGGGGTGCATAATTAATTTATGCAAAAAAAGTTTGGTAAATATGGCCTGAGCGCTGAGGCTAGCTCGATGGCGCGTTGGCGTCGTGGCACGGTGATGTCGGCGAAGGCCGGCCTGCCCAGGTGACAGGGAGAGGCTGGCCGGACTGGTGCCAGGTACAGACATCGGTAGAATTTCTCTGCCAAAATGATGCAGTACAGGCCAACAAAAAATATTCCATGCATAATAATTTACGTGCTAAACAAATAGCTAGGAGAAACAAACCTGTTTGACGACGAAGACCGTAGCAGGCCGAGGCGAATAAATAGAAAAAGGTCTGTACGAGACTAGTATCAACCAGTACCAAGAAAACATTGGACTCGGCCTCTAGGTGGAGTAGTAGTACTTTACATTACTAGATCCCACTTACCAAATCCAGGGTACTGTGCTGCAAAACTAGTAGTCTATTAGGTTAGTAGTACTCTAGGTCTATATACTTTTTAGCAAGAAATAATACTAGTAATAAAATTTTATTTTTGCATAAATAAAATACGTAAAGTAATTTATTAAAAAGATGTGGCCTGGGTGCCGAGGTAGAATCTGCACCGTGGACACGACGAAACCGAACTCAAGTGACAGGTTATGTCACGGATGAAGCGTCCGCCTACCGACAGATAGAAAGGGCTGACGAAGAGATGGCCACGCGCCGCGACTTCCTCAAAGGCGAATAGCAGTTTTGAAGAAAAGCTGCACTGTCAATCAAACCTCCAAACCTGGAATACGTGGAGACTGTGCCGAAGTCTCGTAAGCTCACATAAGCTGGTGCGCGTGAGGAGAGTCCAGTGTTGCTCCTTGGCAGGCCGCCGAATACCCGCAACACCCTAGTAATAAGTGCTAGAACTTGCTTGTGAGAGTACACAAAAGACAGATGATTAGGTAGACTGCCTGATAATTAAACAATGAAGAAAAGAGAATAAAGGACCGGGTGACCCTGTGCGTTGACAGCCTTCTGAAGCTTTGGTTGCTTCCGCGCACTGTTCCGCATGAGCGGTTGCTTCCGCATGGGCTGCATCGGTTACATCGTTCCTCGCTGTTCTGCATGGGCAGTAGTGTCGCGCGGTCCTCGGCTGGACTACCGCAGGTCTCACGAGTCGCTGTCCATCCAGCGTACAGGGCTGACGCTGATCGGGGAATCCGGGGTTATGCGTCCCAGCGCTGGTGCCGCCGGGCCTCCTACCGCCGCTGCTCTAGGCGCGCCTCATAATCAGGTGCCGGGGGACCTACATGCGCTTCTCATCTTGGTAGTGTGTACACACAAAGCCGGACCCGATCTGCGGGGAAAATAACACAAAGCGACAACGATGCTGTTTGCAAAAGAATTGGTCAACACAGTTAGTCTTAAAAAGTAGTAGCGGCATATAGTAGTACTATTTCTGAGGCTAAGGTCAAGTCAGTACGTGAATTCACGGGAGACAAAAAGTACAACTTAGTTAAATAATGAGGAGAGAGAAAAAGAAAGGATAGAATCTGCCTGAACTGCCACCGATCCGAAGTATTGTTAGCCCCCATGCACTGTTCCCTATGGGCAGTACGGACAGACTCGCACATGAGATTCTTGGCTGGATTTCTCCATGGAGCTGACCGGGCGGCTGGCACCGAGTTCGGCCACCAGGCCTCCTGCCGCTGCCGCTTTACGCGTGTGTCGCCTCTGGCGCAATATTCTGAGATCGTCTTTAGCACGCCATATGCGAGCGGACCAACGAGATGCCGAACCCTGCGCACAACAGCCGCCGCATAGAAAATTCTACGGGCTTGATTTCTGCAAACAAAAATAATACAAGCCGACAACAATGATTTGCAAAAAATGAGATCGGCCTGAAACATATCTAACTGAAAAAATATGACCTGATCATCCCATCGATCCGTGACGACCACCCAGCAGGCTCTCAATGAAAGCACCAATGTCGGTGTCAAATCCGGCATATCTCGTAGTAGGGGTCCTAAGCTAGGCGTCTTGGAGCGATGACAACATGGACACAGATTTTACCTAGGTTCGGGCCCTCTTGATGGAGGTAAAACCCTACGTCCTGCTTTTGATTGTATTCATATGGGGATAGTACAGAGTACATATGTCTACCACGAGATGATAATAATGAATATTAGATCGTCTATTGACTAGCCTGGCCTCGGTTTGTATAAGACACCAGAGGCCTAGGGTTTAGGAGAGTCCTTGTCTTGGGCGCCAAGTCTTGTGGAGTCTTCCTTGTATGCGGCAGGGGTTGTCTGAACTGGCCCATGAGTATGCGGCCATGGGGGTCCTTGGCCCAATCCAACTGATCGGGAGACGACGTGGTGAGTACCCCCTAGTCCAGAACACCGTCAACCCCAACACTAGGATTATGGTATCCAAAGGGCTCAGAGTTTGATCTAGTTGGATTCTCAGATGCTGATTATGCTGGTGACAAGGTTGATCGCAAGTCCACATCAGGCACATGTTACTTTCTGGGACGATCACTTGTCTGTTGGTATTCAAAGAAGCAGAGCTGTGTATCTCTCTCCACTGCTGAATCTGAATACATTGCTGCTGGATCTTGCTGTGCTCAGCTTCTCTGGATGAAGCAAACTCTCAAGGACTATGGTGTCCACCTGAAGCATGTGCCACTCTACTGCGACAATGAAAGCGCCATCAAGATTACCAACAACCCAGTTCAGCACTCAAAGACAAAGCACATTGAAATTCTTCATCACTTTCTTAGAGATCATGTCATGAAGGAAGATATTGATATCATTCACGTCAATACTGAAGAGCAATTGGCAGATATCTTCACAAATCCCTTGGATGAGAAAAGGTTTTGCAGGTTGCGGTGTGAGCTAAATATTTTGGAATCCTCAAATGTCCTGTGATTGGACACACATCCTAAGACTTATGCATATTGATGACTTAGATGTGCAACACACGAAGTAATGTATATCTTCAATCAATGAAGACATACACTCTAAGTGTGAATACATTAATGCGGAATTTGACTTCGGAGCCCCACAATAATCGTGCGCCGTGTCTGGGTCTAATACTTCCTATACGGTGGGTAATGCCACCACCAAACTTTTGTTTGAAGTGTTTTTCCTTGGCGTTATGATTGCAAAGTCTTTGAATTTGATTTGTCTTCATCATTGACTTATGTTCATGTTTATCTTCATCTTGTTGATTTGGTCTTATACTAGTTATATACATATTTGTGTTCTGTCCTCTACAACATTCACTTATAGCTATGAGTTCTTGCCTGAATCTTTTGATCTAAGTGAATGTGATCGGACCCTAACCTATCTATGCTTCTACCTCAACTCTATCTGTCCAAAACATATGCATTCTATTGAAACCTGTCGATTGTCTTCACTGAGACCTTGTCAGCTGAAGTCAATCTGACAAACATTTATATCTGTTTTTAATGCTATATCCTTATTGCCTGAAAGCCAGAGAAGCCAGAACGACCACCCCGACAATCCAGGCGTGCGTGGGAACATGGAACAACTTCCAATGTGTTGCATGCTTGCCACATGCCCTTCAGATGTGAACCACCAGGGGCACCTGCGTAATTGCGCTGAGCCGTCCCTTTCCTTATAAATACACATCACATCATGGTCAAAATCTTTCTCCCACCTCGCCACCTCGCACAAACCCTAGCGCCACCGCTAGCTCTCGACGACGCCGGCGACGAAGTGCTTAACTGGCGTGACCTCACCGACGCTGTCCTCATGCCGGCCACGGACCTCGTCTTCTCCGCCACCGTCGTAAGTGTCTTCCATCACCAAGTTAGGGCACGGGAGATTGAACTACTCGGCCTCCAACTCCGCTCTGTCTAGCAGTTCTTCGTGTGGTAATTAAAACTTACTTTTTACTGCCTTTTTGATCTGATAGATTCATTCTTCTCCGACAAAAGTGGTTTCTATACTTCCAAAGTTGGGTCTATCCCGTTATGCATCTCATATTATGCCTAGTCTATTCACTTATGCTTCTCTACAAGTTAGATTCCTCACTTGTACCTATTCTTGGATTCGTACAAATCTGGAACCAACTCATAACAAATAAGTGAATGTCTTCACGTTATGAGGTCAATGTCTTCAAACTAATTTATCTTCAAAATCTTGTAAGAATGCATATGACCTCTTCCCCTTCCCTCGCACCACTAATGCTGTCACAGGTACATGTCTGTGGGAGAATCCCTTGGTTCTCATAGTCTGCATTCATTTGCAGAATTCTTACAGAGTCACATAAATTCTCCTGAAGCCAGTTCTTGTCTGACCAGCCGTCGGAAGCCTTTGCAAGTTCGGAAGCCATTCTATTTAAGCTTCATGGCAACTGAAAAGTAAGCTAGAAAGGGCGGTAGACACCGTCATGGAAATACATCCAAAGATTTGCCACCAGATCTGCATGAACTGTACAAGACAGACCCAGAAGAAACCTATGGTGAACGCAAAAATCGAATCCAATGGATTCGAAGATACTTGGTAGAAGAATGGTTTAATTACAAATTTGTCACTGCTGAATATGCCAAGAATAATGCCATCAAGCGACCTTGGGGATATATCTTATACAAAAATCTTCCACCCAAATCCAAGTCCGAAGCCATTGATTGAGGCTTCTACCCGTGCATGGTTCGCGGACCACAGGCAGAGAATGCTGACCCATCTTCTCTGCTATGGTGTCGTTAAGACAATATGTTCAAGCGCAACTTCAAGTTTGCCAAGGACACTGCTGTGAAGAACAAGAAGGCATTTGGACTTGACTTCAACCCCGGTCCATCTGCTCCTCGGGATGATGGCACCTGTGAAGCCAATGAGAACAGAATCGACCCCTTCTACAATCTCGAAGGCGTCATCACTCACATAGCAGTCCAAGGTGCAAATGTGGATCACTCTGCTGATGATGCAGATTCTGATGAAGCGCCAGCTCCTCCTAAGCCGTAGAAGCAGAAGAAAACTAAGGCTTCAAAACCTTCTGTTGCATCAAAAGCTTCACGTGCGAAGCCATTGGCAACTGCTCCTCCTGCACCAAGTATTAATTCTGAAGATCTATCTCGAGTCTCCAAGAAGAAAGAGAAGCCCTAGAAGAAAAATGTCAAGAGTTCTGGTCAAGCACTGACACTAGCTGCCATTCTGAGGAACAAAACTGAAGCCATTTATCTGTCAACAGATGATGAGTGTGGTGATGATGCCCTTGGGCAGCTGATTAAGAGCAAGCAAGAGGCGGAGATCTTCAATGATCTACCCCTCTTCGATGTGAACATTCTGGACAATTTCATTGATGAGTGGTTTGACAACCCAAACCTCAGTTTTGATGATCTTCAGCTCCCAATTGGCATCAGCGTCGCCTTCCAAGGCACCATTGCTCCTGAGCTGGCTCTGGCTCAGAAAATTGTTGAACTGAAGAACAAAATTGACTATGAGGAAGACCAGTTCAAGAAGCACGTGGCCAAGCTCAGTGTGGCTGATGTTCAAAACTTCAAGCTGATGTTGCATGACCTCAAGGACGCATTTCGCAAGAAACGTGAAGAAGCCAAAGGTTCACGCAAGCGAATGAAAAACCTCGTTGCCAAGTGTGTTCAAGCTTACAATGAAGCTGAGAAGTGCAATGCACTTGGACGTCCTGGCATAGACCCCAAGCTGGCTGCCAAGAAGAAGAAGCCTGCTATGGCACAAGCTGAAGCACCAGGGCGGGAAGCACCTCGCATTGTCTTCCCTGCCAGCATGACAGGCTCGAAGCCTAAGGTCCCCACGGTGTCTTCGGAACTGAAGAAAACTGGGGCAGCTGAAGCTAAAGCCAGAAAGCGCAAGTTCAAGAACACCACTGATGATGCTCCACCGACCAAGAAGAGAAAGACTAAGAAGAAAGATCGGGCTGCTCCCACAGAGCCCCTTGTTGTCGAGCCCCTCTCTTTTGCTCGTCCTGCATACGAACACCAAGAGCGTCAGTTAATACTCCACGAGCCTGCTTCCATAGAGGCTCCTGAAGCTGAAGAAGTTCCAGCTGTTGATCCTATCACAACTGAAGACATTGGTCCCCAAGGCAATGTAAATGATGATGAAGTCCTTCCTCAGATCGAGCAACAAATGGTATCATCGTCCATTCTCACAAACAGGGAACTCATCACTATTGGTCGTCCTTTGATGCCAATCACTCATGATGCTTCATGGGCTGTGAGGGAGTCCTGGATTAGGGGGTCCTCAGACAGCCGGACTATATACATTGGCCGGACTGTTAGACTATGGAGATACAAGATTGAAGACTTCGTCCCGTGTCCGGATGGGACTCTCCTTGGCGTGGAAGGCAAGCTTGGGAATTCGGATATGTAGATCTCCTTCTCTGTAACCGACTCTGTGTAAACCCTAACCCCCTCCGATGTCTATATAAACCGGAGGGTTTAGTCCGTAGGACAACAACAATCATAATCATAGGCTAGCTTCTAGGGTTTAGCCTCTATGATCTCGTGGTAGATCAACTCTTGTAATACTCATATCATCAAGATCAATCAAGCAGGAAGTAGGGTATTACCTCCATCGAGAGGGCCCGAACCTGGAAACACTGTGTCCCCCGCCTCCTGTTACCATTAGCCTTAGACGCATAGTTCGGGACCGCCTACCCATGATCCGCCAGTTTTGACACCGACATTGGTGCTTTCATTGAGAGTTCCACTGTGCCGTCACGATAAGGCTTGATGGCTCCTTCAAACATCTACAACGATGCGATCCAGGGTGAGGTTTTTCTCCCCGGACAGATCTTCGTATTCGGCGGATTCGTACTACGGGCCAACTCGCTTGGCCATCTAGAGTAGATCAATAGCTACGCCCCTGGCCATCAGGTTAGGTCTGGAAGCTTGAACTATACTGGCGACATTCGCGGAGACTTGATCTTCGACGGATTCGAGCCCATGTCAGGTGCACCGAACAGTCACGACGAGCATGGCTTAGATCAGCCATCGGACAGTGCTCGGGAGATCACACCTGCGGCTGCCCTGGCTCTTAATCCGAAGCAGATCATGCCATCTGAGGACGGGTGGATAGACCCTGCCACATAGGCCGCACACTCATCAGTGCTAGAGCCGAACATAGTCTTCGCCTCCAAAGAGGTCTGTGTCATCGGACCCTCGGACTCGTCTCCGACCATAGGTTCTGAACCGCATGCATCCGTGCCTACCGAATCTGATTGGGCACCGATCATGGAGTTTACCTCCACGGATATATTTCAACACTCGCCCTTGGGAGACGTGCTAAATTCATTGAGGTCTCTCTCTCTCTGTCAGGGGACTCTTGGCCGAACTATGTCCGGCTTGAGCGGGAAGCGGACGAAGAAGAAATTCGTTGCCCACCCACCACCCACTTAATAGCCACTGTCGATGACTTAACCGACATGCTTTACTTCGACTCCGAAGACATTGACGGTATGGACGACGATGTAGGAGAAGAACAGGAACCACAACCACCTCATCACATGCTATATATATATATATGTATATATATATATATATATATATATATATATATATATATATATATATATATATGGTGGACACGCCCAAAGAAGGTGATGGCGATGAGGCAACAGAGGATAATCCCCTTGAGAAGCAATCTAAACACCGGCGTCATCGGCGCCGCTCTAAGCCTCGCCATAGCAAAAATAGCGATACCGGCACAAGAGACAATAACGCTCCGGATGGTGCCGAAGACGTAAACAATCCCGCCCAGCCAGGCTTCAAGCAGGCTGAGCGGGAGGATGGGCAAGCTAGCCCTAAGGAACAGGCAACGGATGAAGAATCAGAGGATGACAATTACATGCCCCTATCCGAAGATGAAGTGAGCCTTGGCGACGAAGAATTCATCATGCCTGAGGATCCCGTCGAGCAGGAGCGCTTCAAGCGCCGGCTTATAGCCACTTCAAAAAGCCTGAAGAAAAAACAACAACAGCTTCAAGCTGATCAAGATCTGCTAACTCATAGATGGACCGAGGTCCTGGCTGCCGAGGAATACGGACTCGAGCGCCCAACCAAAAGTTACCCAAAGCACAGGTTGCTACCTCAACTTGAGGAGGAGGCATTAAAGACCACACTACCAGCGCATGATGCGGCTGACCGGCCACCTCGTGGCCGAGACAAAGCGGCGTATCAGCCCGAAGTCCAGCCTGCACCCCACCGCCAAACAAGCAAAAACATGAAGGCCCGGGGCTCCACGCATGACCTGCGAGACAAATTGAAAAACAAAGCAGGACAGTCAAGATCGATCTACGGATCACAGGGGCGCGCCCCAACGCGTGACGATGACCATCACGCTGAATATACTAAAGACAAATCCGGTCGGGCCGAATACAACATACCAGACTTATTTGAACTGCGTCGTGATGTTGCCCAACATAGAGGCGCGGCACCCTCCCTATGCTTCACTGATGAAGTAATGGATCATGAATTCCCAGAAGGGTTTAAACCCGTGAACATTGAATCATATGATGGTACTACAGACCCCGCGGTATGGATAGAAGATTTCTTCCTCCATATTCACATGGCCTGCGGGGATGATCTACACGCCATCAAATACCTCCCACTAAAACTCAAGGAACCGGCTCGGCATTGGCTGAATAGCTTGCCGGCGAACTCCGTCGGAAGTTGGGAGAACCTGGCAGACGCATTCCTGGATAACTTCTAGGGCACTTATGTGCGACCACCGGATGCTGATGATTTAAGTCACATAGCCCAACAGCCCTGAGAGTCAGCCAAGAAATTATGTACTCGGTTCCTAACTAAAAAGAACCAAATTGTCGACTGTCTGGATGCCGAAGCCCTAGCGGCCTTTAAGCATAACATCCCCGACGAATAGCTCGCCCGACACCTCGGCCAAGAGAAGCCGAAGTCCATGACAGCCCTCACGACACTCATGACCCGCTTTTGTGCGGGCAAGGATAAACGGTTGGCCAGTAGCAACAAAACAGCAAGCAATCCTGGCACATCAGAGGCCAGAGATAGCAACAGCAAGCCCCAACACAACAAACACAAGCGTCACAAAAATGGTGATAACGCTGAAGATATGGCAGTCAATGCCGGATTCAGTGGCTCTAAATCCGGTCAGCGGAAAAAGCCATTCAAAAATAGCAATTCAGGCCCGTCCAGTCTGGACCGCATACTCGACCGTCCATGCCAAATTCATGGCACCCCAGGAGCACCAGCCAATCATACTAACAGAGAATGCTGGGTCTTCAAACAAGCCGGCAGGTCAGGTGCCGAAAACAAGTAGAAGGGGTCTCAAAGCGATGATGACGACAAGGAGCCCCGATCACCGAATACAGGAGGGCAAAAGAAATTCCCCCCGCCAAATCAAAACGGTGAACATGATAAATGCCACCCACATTCCTAAGCTGGAACAGATGTGCACTCTTAGGGATGTCGACTTAACGGAACCAGTCGCCCCACAATATAAGCTATGGCTGATCACCTTCGACCGTACGGATCGTCCGGTTAATACCAATCAGGGTAATTCAGCCGCACTAGTCCTTGACCCAATAATTGATGGGTTCCACCTCACACGAGTCCTTATGGATGGAGACAGCAGTCTAAACCTGCTGTATCAGGACACCGTGCGCAAGATGGGTATTGATCCTTCGACAATCAAGCCCACTCAAACCACATTTAAAGGTATCATACCAGGTGTGGAGGCCCGTTGTACAGTCTCCATCGCTCTCGAGGTAGTCTTCAGATCACTGGACAATTGCCGTACCGAAGAGTTAATCTTCGACATCATCCCCTTTCGCAGTGATTATCAGGCACTGCTCGGACGAACCGCGTTCGCTTGATTCAACGCGGTGCCACATTATGCCTACCGTAAGCTCAAGATGCCCGGTCCGCGCGGCATCATCACAGTTAATGGCAAGGCCAAACTCCCCCTCGGCGCCGAAGAGTATACCGCCGCTTTAACAGCAGAAGCAACGAGTGGCACCTTTCAATCGAACCTCGAGTCGACGGCCAAGCTCCCGGACACCGCCAAAGGAGTCCGAACTACTTCGCAGCAGGATAGCCCGGCTCGTCCGGAGCTCAATTAAACTCTCCGGCAAAAGCTTGGACAAGCCACATACTGCGGCTCAACCGCTCTGTGGCACACAAACATTTCTTGTATTTTCTTTGCAGGTTCACCTTTGCGCAGGCCAGGACTGGTGACATGGAAACAGCTTGAACGCGGAAGGGAATCCTTAGATATTCCCCTCGATGACCATCCGACTACACTCCGGATCCGCACACAGCTTTTTCCCGCCTGGCCTCAGCAGGTTCCACAGTCATATTTCTTTTTATCACATTACCTGTACTCATACGCGTCGACATACTTGTCAAATACAACATGTGGATTTATATGACGCTTATCTACTGTTATTTCTTATTGAAACTCTTTTGTCAAATGGCATCTGTACACCACAATATGCCTTAATATGCTAGGGGCTTCATTATACCCATAATACGGCAATAAAGTCCGAACACCTTCATGGTAGTTCGGCACCCCGAACTTATAGCATTATATGCATCAGCTCCGAATCATGTCTTGGGTCAATAGTTGGGTTTGCCTGGCTCCCATGTTTCGCTGCCTTATGTTCTGCTATATCGGCTAAGGCGGCACAGGGAGAACTACTGCAATTGTGTCCCGGTTCTTCCGGACGAGCACCTTAGTAGAGAAAGCCAAAAACTGACTGTCATGATACGGCGAGAGCTGGTCAGCTGTTCGAGAGGTTGTAAAATCTTTAAGGATTTCTTCCGCATAATGCCATAACTAATGGAGCGTGCGACGGATTGGCTTTTCTTCCGATCAGGTGCTTATAGAGCCCCTCGTGCAGTCTTCCGAACACCAGGGGTTGCGCCTACCTTCCTTTTGTCAAACTCCTATGGCTAAGTGAGAGTGATAAAGCCCTATAGTCCGATTGCCTGGTTCGTTGTGCTAAACACCTCCTTCAAGGACCCAAAACTGGGATAAAGAGTCCTCAGGTTTATCCCGAATACCCCCGGACTTCCTACATGGGGGTAGAAGCCGACGACTGGCCAACTCTCATGATTAATATATAAAACGGCCGCGCAGGAGGAAAAACTTTCAAATAACAGGCAATAAATAATAGAAATGACCTTGTTCAACATTACAAAGGATGACATGACTGTATTCATGGAAATATAATGTCCTTGGTGCATTGCTCCGCCGCAAGGCGAGATCCTTTCAGGACACTATCATAATATAATTCGGGGTTGCGGTGCTCGTTCCCCTCCAACGGTCCCTCAGTCATCAGCTTTTCAGCATCCATCTTCCCCCAGTGCACCTTTGCGCGGGCGAAGGCCATTCACGCACCCTCTATACACCGACCGCTTGATGACGTCAAGTCGAGGGCAGGCACTCACAAGCCGCTTCACGAGCCCGAAGTAGCTGCTTGGAATCGGCCAGGCGGACCATAGCCAGATAATCAAATCCTTCATGGCTAGCTCGGCCACCTTATGCAGTTCGATCAACTGCTTCAGTTGATCGGCAAAAGGCACCGGATAGTTCGGTGCCAAATACTGCAACCAGAAGAGCTTATCCGTAGTGTTCCTTTCTTCGGCTCGGTTGAATTGGGCGACATCAGATATGCTACATGGCAGCTCCACAAACACCTGTGACGCCCAGGTAATTAAGCTACAGTGCTCCTCTGCTAGTGATGCCACGTCACCTTGATTATAGTTGCTAATCTCGAGATAGTTCGAAACCGATTCAAATTCAAATTCAAAATCAGTCAAACAATAAAAGTTTTCAATTATTAAAACTAAAATGTTCGGAGTGAACAAAATATTGCCTAGGTAATTATGGTGGAGAAGCCACATTTTTATAAAATAATTAAATGCACTAAACTAAATAAAACAGTAGCAAAAACAATTAGCTAAATGCCTTTTATTAATTATAAAATTTTAAACCATTTTATTTGAGGTGTAAACTTTTTGGTAGTGGTGTAATTGGTAGAGCTAATTTAGGTACTACTAAAATATTTTACAAAACTAAAATCTGTTAAAAGTTAAAAGAAAATAGAAAACAAAACAAAAGAGAAAATACAAAACAGAAAAACTAAAACCTAAAGCTAACAAAAAAGGTGAAAGACCCCCCCTCCCTGGGCCGTGGCCCAACTGGACCAGCCCACTGGCCCAGACCGGCCCCCACTCCCCCATAACTCCACTAAACCAAAACCCTAACCCCCCCACTCGCTCCACTCCCTCCCCCGATTCCCCTGGATCGGGATCGATCCCCACTCTCCCCTCACCCTCGCTCCTCTCGCTCCCCCCGAACTAGATCGGGACGCAACGGCCCCCCCCTTGC
>NC_041391.1:365789631-365816428 GCF_002162155.2 Triticum dicoccoides | reverse complement strand
CTGCCTTTGCTGGCGCCGCCCGCTGCTCCGGCGCCCTGCCGTGGCCGGCGCCCCGCCATGGCTGGCGCCCCCTGGTAGCCTGGGCGTGCGCCCAAACGGCCCAGCGCCCGCGCGCCCGTAACCCGCTCGCCCGCTAAGCCGCCCCTGGCCTATGACATGTGGGGCCTGGCCCCAGAATGTTTAGAAAAAAAAGAGAAGAAAAGAAAAAGGAAATAATATAAAAATGAATTAATAAAATTATTAATTAATTAATTAATTAGTGAATTAGTTAACTTAATTAATCTTGTTTAGTTAACCTAATTAACAATTGTGAATTAATTAAACTGTAATTAGATTAGTTAAATCCTAATTAGAGTAAACAGAGTGTGACATGCGGGACCCACATGTCAGACTGACCCAGTCAACTCCCTGTTGACTGTTGACATCATGCTGATGTCATGATGATGTCAGCATGCACTATTCTGGATAATGTTAGAATTAAATAATTAAATAAATTCTAAAAATGATTAAAACTTTAGAAAATCATATAAAATAAATGTAGCTCAGATGAAAATACTTTCTATATGAAAGTTGCTTAGAACAACGAGACGAACCCGGATACGCAGCCCGTTCGTCCGCGACGAACCCCTAACATATCAAACTCACAACTTTCCCCCTCCGGCTCCTCTGCCCAAAAACACGAAACACCGGGAATACTTTCCCGGATGTTTTCCCCCTTCACCGGTATCACCCACTACCGCGTTAGGGCACACCTAGCACCGCTCATTGTCACGTCACGCATCGTCATGTTTATGTTTGCATTGTATTCATTGTTTCTTCCCCCTCTTCTCTCGCTAGACACCGAGACCGACGCTGCTGCTACCCAGTACGACTACGGAGTTGACGACCCCTCCTTCTTGTCTGAGCAACCAGGCAAGCCCCCCCTTGATCACCAGATATTGCCTATTCTCCTCTATATTGCTTGCATTAGAGTAGTGTAGCATGTTACTGCTTTCCGTTAATCCTATTCTGATGCATAGCCTGTCATTGTTGCTACAGTCATTGATACCTTACCCGCAATCCTAAATGCTTAGTATAGGATGCTAGTTTATCATCATTGGCCCTACATTCTTGTCAGTCTGCCTTGCTATACTATTGGGCCGTGATCACTCGGGAGGTGATCACGGGTATATACTATATATACATACATACATACTATACAGATGGTGACTAAAGTTGGGTCAGCTTGATGAGTACCCGCAAGTGATTCTGATGAGGGGGCTGAAAGGACAGGTGGCTCCATCCCGGTAGAGGTGGGCCTGGGTTCCCGACGGCCCCCGACTGTTACTTTGTGGCGGAGCAACAGGGCAGGTTGAGACCACCTAGGAGACAGGTGGGCCTGGCCCTGTTCGGCGTTCGCGGATACTTAACACGCTTAACGAGATCTTGGTATTTGATCTGAGTCTGGCCATTTGGTCTATACGCACTAACCATCTACGCGGGAGTAGTTATGGGTATCCCGGCGTCGTGGTATCAGCCGAAGCCTTCTTGACGTCAGCGACTGAGTGGCGCGCGCCGGATTGGAACGTAAGCCTGCACTTGTATTAAGGGGCTAGTTCTGCTTCCGGCCGCGTTCGCAACGTGCAGGTGTGCAAAGGGCGATGGGCCCAGACCCCTGCGCCATAGGAGTTAGACCAGCGTGCTGACCTCTCTGTTGTGCCTAGGTGGGGCTGCGACGTGTTGATCTTCCGAGGCCGGGCATGACCTAGGAAAGTGTGTCCGGCCAAATGGGATCAAGCGTGTTGGGTTATGTGGTGCACCCCTGCAGGGAAGTTAATCTATTTGAATAGCCGTGATCTTCGGTAACAGGATGACTTGGAGTTGTACCTTAACCTTATGACAACTAGAACCGGATACTTAATAAAACACACCCTTCCAAGTTCCACAGACAACCCGGTGATCGCTTTTCCACAGGGCGACGAGGGGAGGATCGCCGGGTAGGATTATGCTATGCGATGCTACTGGAGATGCTACTTGGAGATGCTACTTGGAGGACTTCAATCTACTCTCTTCTACATGCTGCAAGACGGAGGCTGCCAGAAGCATAGTCTTCGATAGGACTAGCTATCCCCCTCTTATTCTGGCATTCTGCAGTTCAGTCCACTGATATGGCCTCCTTACACATATACCCATGCATATGTAGTGTAATTCCTTGCTTGCGAGTACTTTGGATGAGTACTCACGGTTGCTTTCTCCCCCCTTTTCCCCCTTTCCTTTCTTTCTGGTTGTCGCAACCAGATGCTAGAGCCCTGGAGCCAGACGCCACCGTCGATGATGATTCCTACGACACTAGAGGTGCCTACTACTATGTGCAGGCCGCTGACGACGACCAAGAGTAGTTAGGAGGATCCCAGGCAGGAGGCCTGCGCCTCTTTCGATCTGTATCCCAGTTTGTGCTAGCCATCTTATGGCAACTTGTTTAACCTATGTCTGTACTCAGATATTGTTGCTTCCGCTGACTCGTCTATGATCGAGCACTTGTATTCGAGCCCTCGAGGCCCCTGGCTTGTATTATGATGCTTGTATGACTTATTTATGTTTTAGAGTTGTGTTGTGATATCTTCCCGTGAGTCCCTGATCTTGATCGTACACATTTGCGTGCATGATTAGTGTACGATTGAATCGGGGGCGTCACAACACCCCTGGAGAAATCCGACCTCAAAATTAGAAACATGTTTTTCTCTTCAAATGCTTGCTTCACACGGAAAAAGCCTTACCCGCCGCGATCTTCCTTGCCTCTTGGATCTCCTGCAGGGCGCCTTGGGTTTCCCCCCGGGCATCGCATGCGTCCTGATGAGCCTTGGTGAGTTCGGATTCTTTCTCCATTATACTCTACTCCAAGGTCTCGCATTTCTTCACAGCCTCTTGAAGCTCTCGCTTAGCTTCAATAACCCTGGCCTCATGTTGCTCACAAAGATCCTGCTCTACGGCTGCCTTTTTCTCGGCCTCGGTCACAGCCTTCTTAAGAGCCTCGACTTTGGGCATTGCCCCTAGAGAAAATCACAAAACATATTTTTACCGTACTAAAAATTTGTTCGCACTAAACACGAGCAAGGTTTGTGCATACCTTGTTTATCCTCCAACTGCCTTTTCAACTGGCCAAGTTCTTCCTTGGCCCACTCCAGACTTTGATTCAGTCCAGAGACTTCCGTAGTATGAGAGGCGGCAGTCGCTACAGACGCCTGCTTATAAAAGAAGAGAGATATATGCCATCAAGTGAGTCTCCTACGAGTATAAATTTGATACTCTGTCCGACTCTTTCTTTCATCGAACAGTGTATCAGGTGCTACTATCTATACTATGACACTCTTCAAAACCCCATAAAACATACCTCAAAGCCCATTATAAGGCTGACGCAGGCTTCATTCAGTCCACTCTTAGCGGACTGAATCTTCTCAATCACCACACCCATAAGGGCGCGGTGTTCATCGACGATCGAGGCGCTTTTCAGCGCCACCGATAAAGTATCCATCACCTCTGGTTGGGCAGAGGTTGCCGGCGGAACAGGCACACCCCCTGCAGCTGAGGGAGGCAGCCTGCCTGATTTTGGAGCCATATTGGTCTCTGAAATTGCGTCCGGCTGGGGGTCGAATTCAGCATAGCCCCCGCCGTCGACGTCCATGGGGGCCTTCTCTCCCATGTGTTCGGCCCCTAATGTTTGACCTCCTGGCACCGCCTTTACGATCTTCCCCCCTCCTTGGCCTAGGTCCTTCTGGGACGAAACCTTGGTGTCATTCACATGTTTGGGGGGAGGGGCCTTCGGGGGTGTCCCACTCTCCATAGCATCCGAACCCAGCAAATCCTCCGACGAGGATTGTTCGGTGCGGGACCTCGTCGGACTGCAAAAAAAGTATGGATCAATGATTAAAAACGTCATGCCATGGTGAGAGCGGATGCGTAAATGCGTTCGGATATTATATACTCACGAGTTCACCAGGGGCTGGGCCCTGGGATCCCACTCTGGGATGCTATCGGCGGCGGCAGTGGACTCCTCCGGAAGAGGAGTTTTTCCCCTCTTAGGCGACTCGGCCTCCAAGGACGTGGATGCCACCCTCTTCGTTCTTCCTCCCGCTGGGGATTCGTCTTCCTCCTCCTCCTCATCCTCTTCGGAGGCAGAACGGGCATTGGAGTCTTCGGATATTGCGCCCGAGGTGCCACGGCGACGGAGGCCGCCCCTGGTCTTTTTTGCCTCCTTCTCGGCCTTCTTCTTCGGCGCCTTGTAAGGCGCCGGGACCAGCATCTTCGTTAGAAGTGGGCCGGCCGATTCTTCAGGCAGTGGGGCCGGACAGTAGATCCGCCCCACCTTCTTCGTCCAGCCCTAGGAGAGTTGTGGAAAATACATTACGCATTTCCCTTGGGTTATGCGAATAAAACTTATAATGACTTACCGAACTTGCAGGGCGGGACAGTTGGTAACCACGGTCCTCGGCTAAGTCCGGCCATGATTTGCCGTACTTGAAAAGCACCTTCCAGATGTCTTTGTGCGAGGAGCCAAAGAGCTCTTCCAGGGTCTGGTGCTTGGCCGGGTCAAATTCCCATAAATTAGAAGTCCGATGTTGACAAGGAAGGATCCGGCGAACTAACATCACCTGGACCACATTGACAAGTTTGATATTCTTGTCTTCCATATCCTTGACGCGCGTCTGGAGCACCGACAGTTCGTTGGATGAAGCCCAGTTCAGGCCCTTCTTGGGCCAGGACGTAAGCCACAGGGGGGCTCCGGATCGGAACCCGGGAGCAGCGGCCCATTCCGTGCCGCGCAGCTCAGTGACGTAAAACCACTGCTGCTACCACTCTTTGACGGAATGATTAAAACTACCTGTTGGCCATGTGACGTTGGGCATCTTGCTCACCATGGCGCCTCCGCACTCGGCGTGCTCGCTGCTCACTACCTTGGGCTTCACATTAAAGATCTTCAGCAATAAGCCGAAGTGGGGTGAGATGCGGAGAAAGGCCTCGCACACGACGATGAATGTCGAGATGTTGAGGAAGGAATTGGGGGATAGATCATGAAAATCGATCCCATAATAATACATGATGCCGCGAACGAATGGGTGGAGGGGAAGCCCTAGCCCGCGGACAAAATGAGGGAGGAATACAACCCTCTCGTGGGGCTCCGGAGTAGGGACGATCTATCCCGCCGTCGGAAGACGGTGGCTGATTTTCTTGGCCAGATACCCGTCCTCCCAAAGCTTTTTGATATCCTTCTCCCGGACGGTAGAGGCCATCCACTTGCCTCCTGCTCCAGATCCAGACATTTTGTAATGCCTTTGTGGACGGAGAAGACAAACGCTTGGGCACTGTGGCTCGAGCGATGGGGAATGGATGAGCAGAGGAAGAAGAAGGCGTGGGCAAAAAAGGGAGTCTTTACCCCCTTATAAAGGCAGCAGGGATCCTGCGCCTCCCCACATGCCCGGTAAACTCGCTTATTCCCCGAGCACCGCGTTGATGGCGCGGTTGGATTATCCACACCCATATTGATGAGAATACCGTGATAAGGGGACACGATCTCTGCTTCGACAGGATGTGCCAATAAAACCGCCTCGCGATATGCGCGGTAGCAGGTTGGGAAACGGTTCGAATAATGGCCGGACCGCGGCGTGATGTCACGTCGTGAAAAGTTGTCAGCAAATTAGATTTGTGGAATATTGTACTCTCTACGGTGGTATGTGGAATTTGTTTTGTAGAGCCGGACACGATCCTTGTGTTCAAAATCTTCTATGGAGTATTCGGAGAAGGAACCCGCCTTGCAATGCCGAAGACAATCTGTGCGCCGGACTCATCGTCATTGAAGCCTGGTTTAGGGGCTCCTAAGGGAGTCCTGGATTAGGGGGTCCTCGGACAGCCGGACTATATACATTGGCCGGACTGTTGGAAGATACAAGATTGAAGATTTCGTCCCGTGTCCGGGTGGGACTCTCCTTGGCGTGGAAGGCAAGCTTGGCAATTCGGATATGTAGATCTCCTTCTCTGTAACTGACTCTATGTAAACACTAGCCCCCTCTGGTGTCTATATAAACCGGAGGGTTTAGTCCGCAGGACAACAACAATAATAATCATAGGCTAGCTTCTAGGATTTAGCCTCTACGATCTCATGGTAGATCAACTCTTGTAATACTCATATCATCAAGATCAATCAAGCAGGAAGTAGGGTATTACCTCCATCAAGAGGGCATGAACCTGGGTAAACATTGTGTCCCCCGCCTCCTGTTACCATTAGCCTTAGACGCACAGTTCGGGACCCCCTACCCGAGATCCGCAGGTTTTGACACTGACATGCTGATCTCCCCAACCAGAAACCCCAAGTCAAACCTCACCGAGTACTCCCCCACCTCAAGTCACCAATCCGGTGCTTGTTGATGATGACGACTATGTGGTCCATCCAACTCCCTCTCCACAGGTGTCGCCCGCATTTCGCAGGCTTCGCAAAGGACCAAGGCCACAAGTTGCTCCATCGAGCGTTCGAGAAGGAGAAGTGCAACCCAACTCAGTAGCACGACAAGTGTTTCTTGAAGCCACTCCTAGTATGAATGTCTCTGAGTCTGAAGCCAAAGCTGCTGAAGACATACCGGCTGCATCAGCCGATGAAAATCAAGAACCCCGTGAAGAAGAAGAATGTGTTGCCACACCCCCTACCAACCGAGAAGATGTTCTCGAGGAGAACGTGTCTATGCCTGACCCTCCAGCTACTCAAGTGGAGGTTGAAAATACTGAGGCGACCACCAACAACACTACTTAAGCCAATGATGTTGTCATGGCTGAAGCTAATGTGGTGCCTGCAGTGAACATGGTGTCTGAAGCCAATGATGCACCTGCATTCAATGTGCAACCTGACGCCCTTGTCAATGCCACTGCTCCTGTACCACCCCCAAGGACACACACCATTGAGCAAGCATTTTATCAAGGCGAGCTTGTCACTGTCAGATGGCCCATTCTGGTTCCTCCGCCTGCTCCCGGGCCTCAATTTGATTATCATGTGGAGCACAGGCCACAAGTTCAGAAGCCAAAACCAAGGCTGCCAAGGTTTCCAGGTACTGCATCTGCGCCAAGATCATTCAACATCAATGGCTTCATTGCACACAACACTTTCTTTGATAAAGCCAAGAACCCATATTCCAAGCCAAGAATATCATCTAATCAGTTCTGGAGTTATCAGCAGCGCAATTATTACTCCCGTGTCCTATACAATCAAGGGCGCATTTTTCCTCATATGCGTCTTGACTGCGAAGCCGTTGCTGGACTGCCCTGTTTGGAAGAAGCTCTAGACTGCTTCAGTGATGCTGGCCTTCTGCAGTTCGTGTCTGACAAGGAAAATTGGAATGAAGAGCTTCTGCTACAATTCTATGCAACTCTTCACATTCGTGGCTACAACAGGGATCCGAAGATATGGGTCCTTGAGTGGTGATAGGCAATGTACACCATGAAGCCAAAGATCTTGATCTCATTGAGCTTACTGGCCTATCCACTCCAGGTGAACTACATGAACCTGGTTGTCAACTCCACCGCAATGCTTTGGAAAGCATCTTCCAGAAGCCTGAGCCCAACATGAGCCAAATGCTGAGTATGATGAAGCCACTGCCACATGATGCTGAATATCCCAGGGAATTCTTTGTTGAAGACCTAGAGTATCTGCCCCGCACCATTTATCACATTATCAGGCGAACTCTATGGCCCATCAAAGGACATTCTTCCTCAGCGAAGCTTGAAGGCTCAATGAAGACATTGGTCTTCTATATTCTCAATGGCATCAACTTCAATGCTCATGATTTTTTCATTCGCCAATTTGCTGCATCTGGCTCAGATATCTTTGGTCTAAAATTCTATGCTCCATGGGTAATGCATCTGATCAAGCTTCACTCTGTTGTTAACTATCAGCCCTTTGTGCGCAACCATCTCATATTCTTGCCAGAGGTTGATATGTCCATCGAAGCCATATACCCAGAGCCTGCCAAGGAGGCAATTTGTCTTCACAATGTGGATCATCAGAGTTTCTCTCAACACGTTGTAGGAGTTCATGCTGCCACTCGTGTTTATCCTTTGGCTGGAAATACTCGTGCACCTCGGTGTGCCCGTACTGAAGCCACTGAAAGCACTATTGCTCCAAGGCCTCGAAAGAGATCTCGTGTGCTCAGTAACCGATAGCTTCTCGTGGCCTTGCATCAGAAACACGATAAGCATCATTACTGGCTAAAGAGTCAGATGCAAAGCCACTTGGTGGATGTTAATCGCATTCGAAATCTTGCCACCAAGAATGTGTTTGTCACTCATGAAACCTTTCGGAGGTCATGGAAGAGTCTGACTTTGCTTAGTGCTGAAGCTGATCTTCAAGATGATGGCTTCACAGAGAGATTCAAGTTTGATACCACTCCTCCGAGGAATGCTGTCTTGTGTCGGACTTCATCACTCGAAGATTTTGAGTACTCCTCCTCCGTGGCAACTGTTAATGCCAGAGTCATTGATGACGATGATGATGCTACTTCACCACCTCCAACTTTGGTGCATATCGACACTGCACCAAGTTCGTCTGCACCACCAAACCTCAACGACGACCCTGCTGCCTCACCTACTCCTCATGGGAACGAGTAGAGGCACTATGTCTTCAAACCTTTTTTGGTCCTTACTGACAAAAGGGGCAGAAGCATATGAGTTGATAGTCTTCAAGTGGGTCCATATGGGTGGTTGCTATACTTTTGCCAAGTGCTTACAACTCTCGCTTTTGAAACATTTGGTTCTTTGAGTTGTAACACTTAAACTTGATGGTCGTCTGCTACTTTTTCTACTATTTTGTGATGCGATGATAAATTCTGCTTGTGCAATGATAAATCTCGCATGAAGTCATCTTGCAGACGTCCATTTTTCATTATGCATATCATTATCCTAGTTATATTTTCTCATGCATGATGTATTGTCTTCGTATGTTGAAGAGGATCTTCACAAGTACAACCTGCCATGTGCATTTGCATTCCAAAGCAAAAAATTTATATGCACATCTTTAGGGGGAGCCTTTTGCCACCTATGAAGACAATATCTTTACAATTTCACATACTTTTATCCCCGTTGAAAACTTCAACCGGTTTGTCATCAATCACAAAAAAGGGGGACATTGTAAGTGCATCTAGTGCCACCCCTAGTTGGTTTTGGAGTATTGACGACAAACCTGGTTGAGGGACTAATGTGTTTGTGAGAATTGCAGGATAACATAGGTAATAGTCCCTCATTGATTCGGTTTACCTACCGGAGATGACCCCTAAAAATGTGTGAAGACACTGAAGACAATGGTGGTCCGTGAAGCTATTCACGGTGAAGTCTATGACATGAGAAGACATCGCATGAAGACTATGGAGCGCGAAGACTTAGTTGTTTCGTTGTTTCCTTTTCTTCTTTGTTGAGTCATAGGAACCATCGCACTATTAAGTGGGGTCCTAGTGAACAAAGTCAGAGTGACTAAAGTGATGCTCAACCAAATCCTATGTCTTCGAGCGAAGACAATGAGTGCAAATCTTATCCAGAGTCGGATGAGTCAGTTTTACTTGTAGCCCAAGTCAAGTTTCCGTGTGTGTTTGAAATCTGACCGTTGGTACACATGTCAGTTGCTTAGTGACCCAGGGTCATTTCGGACAAATCAGGTCGGGTTGCCCCGTGGATATAAATAGCCCAACCCCTACACCATAAATTGGTGGATGCTCAGAGTTAGTGCACGGCTTTTGTCGTTTGAGAGCAACCCACCTCCGAAGAATTTGAGGGAGAATCCTTGCGAGGACAAAGCCCAAACCACGCAGAGCCCAAAGAGTGTTTGGCATCACTGAAGTCCTTCTGTCCGCGTGATCTGAAGACTTGTTACACTTGAGGCCTGTGAATCCTCCAGCCGGTTAGGCGTCGCGTTCTGAGCATCCAAGAGTCATCGTGGATTGCTGGTGAACGAAGTCTGTGAAGGTTTGGAAGTCTACCTTGAAGACTTACCAGAGTGATTGGGCGGGGACTAAGTGTCCTTAGCTCAAGGGGAATAAGGTGAAGATGCGGTCTTCTGAGTTAAATCTCAGCCTCCCTAACCAGACATACAGTTGTCACAGCAACTGGAACTAGTCAAACAAATCACTATCCTCTCCAAGCTACTGGTTCTATCTCTCACTTCTCTTTACTTATAGTTTGTCTTCGTGAAGTCATCGCCTGCTTGCATTATCTGTTTGACTTCACTGTGTGACTACTTGTTCTGATTGGCTTCATACTATCTTCCATCCTGATCCTTACTACCTAGCTGCTAATAGTCTTCGTGCTTTCACTTCATTGAATACTTGACTATGGCTTGCCTAGTGTAGTCTACCTTCCGCTGCATACGAATAGGGTCATTTCTATTGTTTGTCTTCGAAACTCCCATGTTTCGAAGACTTTCATAAAAATTGCCTATTCACCCCCCTCTAGTCGATATCCAGCTCTTTCAAGCAAGTAGCCATGCACCGGCGCGTGAACGACGATGAAGATGATCAAGTCTTTTGTGATGAGGATTCGAGCCCCGCTCTCGTTGTCTCCAAGGTCTTGACTCTTCAAACATCAACAAGACGAAGACCAAAGATGCCACATCTTCCACACAAAGGCCGGCATCAATGGAAGGTCTGTCAAGGTCATCATCGATGGAGGTAGTTGTCACAACTTGGCAAGTGAAGAACTATGCTCCAAGCTACAGTTGAGCATACAGTCCAAGTCTCCTTCAAAATTGGAGCATATGAAGACACTTTGGAGTGTGATGTCGTCCCGATGTCCGTTTACCACCTCTTTCTTGGTCGACCATGGCAATTTGACCGCGGCGTCATCCACAAAGAGCGTACCAATCACTATAGCTTCAAGATGAAAGGGAAGGAATATGTGCTACAACCTATGTCTCCTAGTCAAGTGATCATCGACAAGCAAGCCACCCATCATGGAGAAAAGAGTAAGAGAGTGATCCACACAAAAGAGAGTGAGAGCCACAAGCAAAAACCGAGTGCCTCCATGATGATCGACAAGAAAAACTTCGTCCTATTTGCCACCAAAAGTGAGATGTGAGAAGTGTGTGGGAACCCATCGAGTGTTATGCACTTTGTCCTTGTGTGCAAGGATGAGGCACCAAAAACTAACACCTCTCATGGTCTACCTTTAGTGTTGTCTTCTCTTTTGCAGGAATTCCAAGATGTTTTCCCCGATGAGCTACCTCCGGGTCTACCTCCACTACGAGGCATTGAGCACTGAATCGACCTCATCCCCGGAGCACCTCTACCTAACAAAGCTCCCTACCGCGTCAACCCCAAAGAAACTAAGGAGATCCAATGGCAAGTACAACAACTCATCGACAATGGACATATACGTGAAAGCTTAAGCCCTTGTGCCGTTTCGGTTATACTTGTGCCCAAGCAAGACGGTAGTTTTCGCATGTGCTCAGATTGTATACCCATTAATGCTATCACCGTTCGTTATAGGCATCCCATGCCTCTCCTAGATGATATGCTAGATGAGCTTAGCGGTGCCACCATTTTCTCAAATATTGATCTTAAAAGTGGCTATTATCAAATCCGCATACAAGAAGGTGATGAATGGAAAACCGCTTTCGAAACAAAATTTGGCTTGTACGAGTGGTTGGTTATGCCTATGGGTTTATTGGAAGCTCCCGGTACTTTCATGCGTCTTATGCATTTTGTGCTTCGTCCTTACATTGGAGTGTTTGTTGTGGTCTACTTCGATGACATACTTGTTTTTAGCAAATCCATGAAAGATCATCTAAAGCATGTTAGGGCTATTTTGCAAATTCTTCACAAGAAACGTCTTTATGCAAACATGAAAAAGTGCACGTTTGGTGTTGACAAACTTGCTTTCTTGGGTTTCGTTGTTTCCTCAAAGGGTGTCCATGTTGATGAATTTAAAATTGAAGCAATTAAAACTTGGCCCCAACCCACTAACTTGCAACAAGTGCGTACCTTTATTGGCCTTGCGGGTTTCTATCGTCGCTTTGTGAAAGATTTTAGCACTACCGCCGCACAGTTGCACGCCTTGAGTAAGAAAAATGCTCCTTTTGTTTGGGGACCTTTGCAATCTACCGCTTTTGATGAGCTTAAATCTTTGCTTACTCATGCTCCGATTCTTGCTTTACCCAACTTTGAAAAAACTTTTGAGGTTCATTGTGATGCAAGCGGTAATGGCATTGGTGGAGTTTTGATGCAAGAAAAACGAGCTATTGCATATTTTAGTGAAAAACTCTCCGATGCTCAACTTAAGTATCCCATCTATGACAAATAATTGTATGCTTTAGTACGTGTGTTACATGTTTGGGAACATTGTCTTAGACCGCATGAGTTTGTCATACATACCCATCACGAAACACTTAAGTACCTTAAAGGCCAAACCAAGTTGAATAAGCGTCATGCAAAATGGAGTGAATTTATTGAATCTGTCCCCTATGTGATCAACTACATTAAGGGTAAGGTAAATGTAGTGGCGGATGCCCTTTCCCGCATATGCACGCTTGTAACTCAACTTGAATTGAATGTTATTGGCTTTGAGCACATAAAAGACTTGTATGCGAATGATCCTACCTTTGCTATTCCTTATGCTAAGTGTTTGACGCATACATCTTGGGAACGATATTACATCAAGGATAATTATCTTATGAGAGCTAACAAACTTTGCATTCCCGAGTCTTCTCTTCGTTTGCTCCGTTTGCAAGAGGCTCATGGAGGTGGACTCATGGGACACTTTGGACGCGACAAGACATTCACCACGCTCCCCAAAAACTACTTTTGTCCCAAGATGTTCTGCGACGGCTCACGCTTCACCAACCGAGGCTCTACATGTCGCAAAGTTAAGTCTAAAGCTCAATCCCATGGTCTTTACATGCCTCTTCCTATTCCTTTTCAACCTTGGGAAGACATTAGCATGGATTTTGTACTTGGCTTGCCTAGGGCTCGAAATGGAAAGGATTCCGTGTTTGTTGTTGTGTACCAATTCTCTAAAATGGCTCATTTTATCCCATGCAACAAGATAGACGATGCTTCACATATTGCCAATATCTTTTGTAGGGAAATCTTGCGCCTACATGGAGTGGCCAAGACGATCGTCTCGGACCGCGACGTCAAGTTCTTGAGTTACTTTTGGAAAACTCTATGCGCCTCGACATCAAGCTCTTGTTCTCTTTGGCATACCATCCCCAAACCGACGGCCAAACGGAGGTGACGAACTGTACGCTCTCCACTCTACTTCACGTTTTGATCAAGAGGAACATCAAGGAGTGGGAGGAGTGCCTACCCATCGCCGATTACGCCTACAACCGCGCAAGACACTCGACTACCGGCAAGTCCCCTTTCGAGGTCGTCTACGGCTTCAATCCTTTGTCCCCATTGGACATTCTACCTCTTCCACTACAAGAGCACACCAACATGGACGCGAGTGCATGAGAAAGCTACCTCAAGAAGATGCATGAAGATACAAGGAACACCATCGAGCACCAAGTACAACGACTCGTGACCAAGCTCAGCGTCAACAAGCAACCCATGATATTCAACATTGGACATCTCCTGTGGCTACACCTTCGCAAGGACCGCTTGTCACATCCCTAGCTTCTGGCAATGCACTAGTGCTAGCCTTTGGTGATGCACCATGTTTACTTTTTATAGAAAGTTGAAATGGGGATTGCCTAAACCCTAGCATTAAAGGAATTCACTAGGTTCACCTAATATATTTCCAGTAAGTCCAAATGGATTTTAAAAATGTTCATCATTTATGGAAAATACTGTAAACAGTAGCCAGAGGTGATGCACATTTTTCCATGACATATTTGGGCTCTGAATTAAATCATACTCTACTTGAATTTGGGCATTTAAATACTATAAAATATTAAAATGTCCAAATATCCTAAACTGAAATGTTCCATGTTGGATATATTCCAAACAGTGGCCATGAGCAGTTTGGTGATTTTTGAGTGTGCCTAAGTATTTTTAATAAAGCCCAGAACAAAATAACAAAATATAAAAACAAAAAACTAAATAGAAAGAGAAGGGAGAGAAAGTTACCTGGACCTACCTACTGTGCAGTCCACCTGGCCTGGCGCTGTGCTGGCCCAGCCCACCTCCACCTGCCCTGTCATCTTCCTCCCTAGGCCAGTAGGCACAGCGCGTGCTCGCTGCGCACGCACACGCACCCGAGCCACCTCCTGCCTGGCTGCCTGCGTCCCCGACGCCCTGGACGCCTCCATGCGTCGCCACGCAGACCCCGACCTCTCTCTCACTCTCTCCCGTGCTTCTCCCCTCCTCTGCTCTCTCTCCCTCTCGCGCCCAAGGGCAACCGTCACCGCCGCTTGTTGTTACCGTAGCCACCGCCTCCCCCTTGCTTCTCTGACCATCCCACGAGCTCCGCCTAGACCTCGAGCACCTCTCCGCTGACCCACGCAAGGCCGGAGGAGCCCAAGACGATGCCGCGACCTTTCTTCCCCGTCCACGGCCGCCGGATGCCACCGCCCGATTCACCGTCTCGGCCGCCTCCCCGAGCACGCCGACCTGCTCTTCGACCTCATCCCGAGCCTCTGCACTGAACCTCTCTCTCCCCACGCTCTTTTGCTCTCTGTAGATCGTGGTTCCACCGGAGCCGAGAGCCGGCCGCCGCCGTTCTTGACGCTGTCGTAGCCAGAGCTAGCAAAGCTCGTGCCCGAGTTTGGCTACATGCTCAGCAGCTCCGCACCAAGCTAATGCCGCCACCAGCTCGTCCTCTCGTGCACCATAGCGCTATGCCGTTCGAACCCGTAGCTCCGGCTGCCGCCGTTCTGGTCACTGCCGTCGACCCTGGCCTCCCTGTGCCCGGCTGCGTGCACACCTAGACGCGCGGGAGCACGGGCTCCCTCCTGGTGCCCTTAGCGTGCCCAGCCGCGGCCTGTAGCGCCGCCCCGACCAACCCCGGCGAGTTCCCGCCGCTGCTGTGGTCGTCGGCGTCACCTGCTTATGTGGCGCCGGTTAATTAGCGCTAATAACCCCGCTAAACACCCCCAGGGCCACTGCCATGAGGGCCCCAGTGCCTTCTTAGGTTAGCTTAATTTCCTGCTTAATTTAGTTCATAACCCAATGGGCCCCACATGTCAGAGTTGACCAAGTTGACGTGGCTGTTGACTGGGCCCACATGTCAGCGACACTAACCAGCCCCATTCACTGACCAGTGGACCCCACTGGTCAGGTTTGACCTGGACCCGCCTGTTGACCTGCTGAGGTCAGCATGACCTAATGCTGACGCAGTATTACCTTTTCTGGATTTATTTTTAATTCAGGAAATTTCAGAAAATATCCAAAACTTCTAAAAATCATATAAAATCAACCGTAACTCCAAATGAAACAAATTATATATGAAAAATTATCAGAAAAATCCAAAGAATCTGTTTATGGTATTTTCATGCATGTTTGAGCAACCTAAAGCTACTGTATATGACAATTTGAATTAATGGCATTTAAAATGTCATATATGGAGTTTGAATTTGAATCTTAGATTCAAACCAACTCCATTTAACCTACTGCTAGTTGCATTAGCTCAAACCACAACATATTGCCATGTCATGATCATGCATCATATTGCACATTGCATTTATTGTGTTTCTTCTTTGTTTGTCGGTACTTGTCCCCTCTCAGTAGACGTGTACCGACGATGTGATCGATGACACCGATGATGAACTATACTATCTTCAGAAGTGCCAGGCAAGCAAAACCCCCTTGTTCATTCCGATACAATCCCACTCTCTCGCTCCTGCTCTCTTTTACTGCGTTAGGACAACAATGATTCATCTGTTACTTGTTGCGGTAGTTGAACCCCTTATCCTCTGCATGACCTGTCATTGCCACAGTAAATAGATGAAACCCACTAGCATGAGTAGGAGTTGTTTGAGCCCTGATGTGCCTACTCATTCATGCTTGTTTGTCATGCCTGCTATTGCTTAGAGTTGTGTCAGGTCTGATTCATCGGGGATGAATTGGAATGTTGTGAAACATGTCCTACTGTTGAGAGCTAAGTATGTGAACACGATTTGGTAAAGGTAGCGGTGAGAGGCCATGTACGAGTACATGGTGTGTTGTCTCATTGAAGCCGTCCTCAGGAACTGAGTTCTGTGTTTGTGATCCATGAACAGTTACTACCACACATTGGGTTCCGGTAAATCGGCCCCTCTCGGCTTATTAATCAACTTGATCTCTGTCCAGGAGTTGCAACTAGTTTCTGGTGTTTGTAGGTAGTGCTAGTAGTCTACCAAGTGGCACCCGGTACAGGTGGGCTTGGGACAGACTAGGCACAGTGGCCCGGTGTACCAAGTGGCACTCGGATGGTGGGCTTGGGAACCCTGCACACATTGTTTGGGGCCATGAGCGACATCCCGGCTGGATCTCCTTGCGAATGGAACCTGAATAGGCGATAAACCTGGACGAGAGACTTGTGTGGTTAGTCAGGTCATGTCCGACACCCTCGCTGGGCTTCCGCTTGAAGGTTGCCGAGTACATGTCGTGCAAACGGCGATAAGTGGTGAGAGCGTGTGTGAAGAAGTACACCCCTGCAGGGTTAACATTATTTATTCGAACATCCATGCCCGCGGTAAAGGACTTCTGGGTTGCCTGTACAGTTCATAAACAAGTGAAAGTGGATACTCTAAAATACGCAAGATAAGCATGAGTGCTATGGATGGCGTTCTCGTAGGGAGACCAGAGTGGATCCATAGTGGTGTATTTCTATGGTGAATAGTGGACTCGTGTGCGCCACCTCAAAAGAGTTACTTGCAGTTGTAGTTCAGGATAGCCACCAAGTCAAAGCTGGCTTGCTGCAGTTAAACCCCACCATCCCCTTTGTTGATAATGGTGCATATGTAGATAGTTCTGATGTAAGTCTTGCTGGGTACATTTGTACTCATGTTTGCCTATTTTATGTTTTGCAGAGAGACTTCAGTCTCGCTAGTAGTTCCGCGTGGATTTCGACGTTTAGCTTGTTACCTCAGCTACGATCTTGTGCCTCAGCAGGATCTGGTAGATAGTCGGGCTTCTCAGCCTTTTTCATTTGTAGATGTCTGTACTCAGACATGTGAAGCTTTCGCTTGTGCTTTGACTTGTATCCTCTGAATGTTGGGTCATGAGACCCATGTTTGTAATATCTCTCTCCTCGGAGCCTATTGAATAAATACTTGAGTTGTAGAGTCATGTTGTGATGCCATGTTGTATTTGCACATACCGAGCATATTGTGTGTATGTTATTGAAATGCTTGGTATGTGTGGGATCTGACGATCTAGTTGTTTATCCTTGGTAGCCTCTCTTCCCGGGAAATGTGTCCTAGTGCTTCCACTGAGCCTTGGTAGCTTGCTATTGCTCCAGAACACTTAGGCTGGCCGGCATGTGTCCTTCTTCGTTCCTATGTCTGTCCCTTCGGGGAAATGTCACGCGGTGTCTACCGGAGTCCTATTAGCCTGCTACAGCCCGGTTTACCAGAGTCCTGCTAGCCCAGTTGCTACAGCCCGGATTCACTCGCTGATGACCGACACGTTCGTTGCTGGGTCATGTATGCCTGTCCCTGTAAGTTAGTGCCACTTTGGGTTCACGACTAGCCATGTCAGCCCGGGCTCCTTATCATATGGATGCTAGCGACACTATCATATACGTGTGCCAAAAGGCGCAAACAGTCCCGGGCCTGGTAAGGCGACACCCGTGGGAATACCGTGCGTGAGGCGGCAAAGTGATATGTGGTGTTACATGCTAGATCGGTGTGGCACTGAGTCAGGGTCCTGACAGTTTTGGTATCAGAGCCTAACTGTTTGTAGGTTTATGAAGCCAAACTGTTCGAAGTTGGGTCTAGAAATTCTTTAGTTATATAAGGGAATTGATTGTGGAATGGAACGTAAGGCTCTTTTTACTCCTTATACCTTATGCCCTTCTGATATGAGTCATCTTATCCTTCCTACAGGGTTAAGAAACTAGGCTTTCCCTTCTTTCTATCACGATCATGTGTTACTAATCCGTAGACTTATAAGATTGTTGGATTTAAGCCTCAGTTCAGTTCCTACTATCTCCACGTGTTCATAGTTGATTTCAGAACCTTAATATTATGATGATCGAGTGGTTATGCCACCATTTTGCAGGATGTCTCAAATCTTTTGAGCATTTACATCTGTTATGCTGTCCGAGTTGTCCCAGGTTTCTAAACAATCTGATGCATTTGCAAATCCCTTCTTTCTGTTTCCGAAGTTCCCTTGTGCTAGATCAACCACACTAACTAGTGTGTTGAGGTACTCTATTGCCTCGATGTATATGTTGGAGCTATTACTATGACCCTAGGTGTCTTAGAGTATCACCTAGCAACCTAGCCATGTTCTGTGTCCCAGTGTGATGATTCTGGCCATCATTCCCGAGAGCATCCCGTGATGCCATTTAGTTGGTAGGTATTCTATTCCTGGGCTCTTGAACCCGAGATTCACCCCACCTACTTCATGTTGATAGTGTTTGCTCATTCCTTTAGGTTATTAGTAACCTTTGCGATAGCCCTCGAGGTCCGTGGTAAATCCTTCTTCCAATACCATGAACCAATATGGCAGAAATTCCTTGTAGAACCGAAAGATCACAACCAGAGTGCTCTTGACGAGTTCTCGATTCTATGATGTGACTCTACCAGTTCCACCCTTCTACATGGGTTATCCGGAAGAAATGTTGAACTTGGTTCGATATACTAATCTATGCATCCACAACTCAGAAAGTTATATGCTCCTTGAGTTGTTCCTCTTTAGTTGTCTTCTGACCCTCGTCTATCTATTGATAGTCAAGAGTATGCGTGCATTTGTTTTCATCGATGCCTATTACTCTTGTGGTCTATCAAGCCATTCTATTCCGGAATGACTAGGAGAGACAAATTCCAGTACCTCATCCATATCCAGGATTGGGTCAAAGTAGTTGTATCTCGCAGATCAAAATGCCAAACCAGCTTTTGATTCTGTTCTACCTTGGAGTATTACCATCCTTATATCAAGGATGTCATGGGAATTGCACACCATCCTATGAACTCTTGATACAATGATACTTCTCGCCCTCATTATTCATTTCTCAGTCCCCGTGTTATTGTAACTAGAACACCGACAAGTGAATCATGATGTGTGAAATCTATACTCCTAGCAACTCCGTTGCTTGGTAGATAAATGGACAATAACCTCATTCTTAGCGTGTTGATTACTGAATCATCACCCTAAGGTTGATCGCGCTATCTAGTCCTTATTTCCAGTGCACTCCTCGATCAATGAGTTAGTATTGTGCCAATCCCTCACTCTTGTGATCATATCATCTTGCCCTGAAAAGCAAGATTGTTTGCGAGCTTAGTAACATATCGGTGGTTCATGATTTTCCGAATATCTTCTCGGAAGTATCACCAGGTTGTCACCTGACCGCTATGTTGAGCTCGTGATCATGTTGGTATTCTTGTAAACCATCCTTTCTCCAAGAATCTGTGTCAGATACCCTGAGCAAGTTGGTTAAGCTAAACAACCACTTGGAGAGTTGGAAGATAAAAGCTTGTCCGACTTAGTTCATTCCAAAGGGATATCTTTGTGTGTATGTGTTGAAGAAAGATGATATCTTCATTGATTTATCCCCGTGGTCAATTGTTGGATCTATTGTCTTATCAAAGCCTTGATTTGAGTGTGGGTTATCGTCAAATCAAATCAGAACCAACGATGGTCGTAATGTTGTCTTACTCGTGGTTGTCTCCTCGAGCATACACCATTACATCTTTTGGTCTGACCAATGCTATCATCGTGTTCACATAATTGTGGAAATCCAATTATATGGAAACCTGGATGAATTGTTGTTGAGCCCATCAGCAACATTGTTATGTTCTCCATGATCTGTGTTGAACATCCAGCTAGTATAGGAAACTTTTATAAGCATTATCTTCATGACCCATTCGTGAAGCATATGTTCGGATGAAAGAAGTGACTTCCTCTAACTCATGTGCATTTGATGCAAGTTGCCGCCGGGAATTCGAGGAAGCATGTTTTTACCTCCTCTAGAACCATCCCATGTCAGTTATGCACGTGCGAAGTATTATGTGGTCTGTTAGACTGATCATCTTCATTCTATATGAATTCCGTAGCACACCAAGCCACTAACTGATTTGTTCAAGGAAAAGGAGTTGTTGTGCTATCCTAGGTCATGCACAAGATTCCGATATCCTCAATGATGGTTCCCCACTTGAAACCGGTTGTGTTTTATTGTAAGATGATAACCCACAAGTATAGGGGACCGAAACAACTTTTGAGGGTAGAGTATTCAACCCAAATTTATTGATTCGACACAAGGGGAGCCAAAGAATATTCTTGAGTATTAGCAGTTGAGTTGTCAATTCAACCACACCTAGATAACTTAGTATCTGCAGCAAAGTGTTTAGTAGCAAAAGTGGTATGATAATAATAACAGCGATAGCAAAAGTAAAAGTAAATGTTTTTGGGTTCTTGTAGTAGTTGTAACAGTAGCAACGGAAAAGTAAATAAGCGAAGAACAATATGTGAGAAGCTCGTAGGCAATGGATCAGTGATGGATAATTATGCCGGATGCGATTCCTCATGCAATAGCTATAACATAGGGTGATATAGAACTAGCTCCAGTTCATCAATGTAATGTAGGCATGTATTCCGTAAATAGTCATACATGCTTATGGAAAAGAACTTGCATGACATCTTTTGTCCTACCCTCCCGTGGCAGCGGGGTCCTAGCGGAAACTAAGGGATATTAAGGCCTCCTTTTAATAGAGAACCGGAACAAAGCATTAGCACATAGTGAATACATGAACTCCTCAAACTACGGTCACCACCAAGAAGTATCCCGATTATTGTCACTTCGGGGTTGTCGGATCATAACACATAATAGGTGACTATAGACTTGCAAGATAGGATCAAGAACACACATATATTCATGAAAACATAATAGGTTCAGATCTGAAATCATGGCACTCGAGCCCTAGTGACAAGCATTAAGCATAGCAACATCAATCTCAGAACATAGTGGATACTAGGGATCAAACCCTAACAAAATTAACTTGATTACATGGTAAATCTCATCCAACCCATCACCGTACAACAAGCCTACGATGGAATTACTCACGCACGGCGGTGAGCATCATGAAATTGGTGATGGAGGATGGTTGGTGATGACGACGGCGACGAATCCCCCTCTCCGGAGCCCCGAACGGACTCTAGATCAGCCCTCCCGAGAGAGATTAGGGCTTGGCGGCGGCTCTGTGTCGTGAAACGCGATAAAACTTTCTCCCTGATTTTTCTCTCCCCGAGACGGTATATATGGAGTTGGAGTTGAGGTCGGGAGGTGTCCGGGGGGCGCACGAGATAGGAGGGCGCGCCCTGGGGGGGGCCCCTGTCTCGTGGACAGCCCGTGGGCCCCCTGGCCTTCATTCTTTCGCCAAAAATTCTTATTAATTCTGAAAAGTGCCTCCGTGGATTTCCAGGACATTCCGAGAACTTTTCTTTTCTACACATAAAACAACATCATGGCAGTTCTGCTGAAAACATCGTCAGTCCGGGTTAGTTTCATTCGAATCATGCAAGTTAGAGTCCAAAACAAGGGCAAAAGTGTTTGGAAAAGTAGATACGTTGGAGACGTATCAACTCCCCCAAGCTTAAACCTTTGCTTGTCCTCAAGCAATTCAGTTGATAAATTGAAAGTGATAAAGAAAAACTTTTACAAACTCTGTTTGCTCTTGTTGTTGTAACATGAAAAGCCAACATTCAAGTTTCAGCAAATATTATGAACTAACCATACTAACAATAACACATAGGTCTCACAGTTACTCATATCAATAACATAATCAGCTAACGAGCTATAATAATAAAACTCGGATGACACCGCTTTCTCAAAATAATCATAACATGATATATCAAAATGGTATCTCGCTAGCCCTTTCTGACACCGCAAAACATAAATGCAGAGCACCTTTAAAGATCAAGGACTGACTAAACATTGTAATTCATGGTAAAAGAGATCCAGTCAAGTCATACCCAATATAAATCAATAATAATGAATGCAGATGACAGTGTGCTCTCCAGTGGGTGCTTTTAATAAGAAGGATGGTGACTCAACATAAAAGTAAATAGACAGGCCCTTCGCAGAGGGAAGCAGAGATTTGTAGAGGTGCCAGAGCTTGATTTTAAAATAGAGATTGAATAACATTTTGAGCGGCATACTTTTGATATCAACGCAACAACTATGAGATGGCTGTATCTTCCATACTACATGCATTATAGGCAGTTCCCAAACAGAATGGTAAAGGTTTATACTCCCCCAACCACCAACAAGCATCAATCCATGGCTTGCTCGAAACAACGAGTGCCTCCAACATACAATAGCCCTGGGGGAGTTTTATTTAATTATTTTGATTTGCTTTGATCTTTTTGGATCATGGGACTGGGCATCCCGGTTACCGGCCCTTTCTTGTGAATGAGGAGCGGAGTCCACTCCTCGTGAGAATAACCCACCTAGCATGGAAGATATAGGCAACCCTAGTTGAAACATGAGCTGCTCGAGCATACAAAACAGAATTTCATTTGAAGGTTTAGAGTTTGGCACATACAAATTTACTTGGAACGGCAGGTAAATACCGCATATGGAAGGTATCATGGACTCATATGGAACAACTTTGGGGTTTAAGGAGTTTGGATGCACAAGCAGTATTCCCGCTTAGTACAAGTGAAGGCTAGCAAAAGACTGGGGAGCGACCAACTGAGAGAGCGACAACAGTCGTAAACATGCATTAAAATTAATTTACACCGAGTACAAGCATGAGTAGGATATAATCTACCATGAACATAAATATCATGAAGGCTATGTTGATTTGATTCAACAACATGCGTGAACATGTGCCAAGTCTAGTCACTCAATTCATTTAAAGGAGGATACCATCCCATCATACCACATCATAATCATCCTAATAGCATGTTGGCACGCAAGGTAAACTATTATAACTCATAGCTAATCAAGCATGGCACAAGCAACTATAATCTCTAAATGTCATTGCAAATATGTTTACTTCATAATAGCTGACTCAGGAACGATGAATCATCATATTTACAAAAACTAGAGAGGTCGAGTTCATACCAGCTTTTCTCATCCCAATAAGTCCATCATATATCGTCATTATTGCCTTTCACTTGCACGACTGAACGATGTGTATAACAATAAGAGTGCACGTGCATTGGACTAAGCTGGAATCTGCAAGCATTCAACTCAAGAGAGAAGACAAGTAATATGGGCTCTAAGTTAAATAAACAATCGTGCAAATAAGAGCCACTAAGCATTTTCAATATAGTCTTCTCGACCCCCAAAAGAAAGAAAAGAAAATAAAACTATTTACACGGGAAAGCTCCCAACAGGTAAAAGAAGAACGAGAAATCTTTTTGTTTTTTTTCTTAATTTCTACTACAAGAAAGGAAATTAAACTAACTAATTTTTTTGGTTTCTCTTAAGGTTTAACAAACACACAAGAAGAAAGCTAGAAAAAGAAATTTAAACTAACATGGATAATACAATGACAAAGTTTGAGCACCGACGACTAGTGTGTGAACATGAATGTAAAGTCGGTGAGAAATATGTACTCCCCCAAGCTTAGGCTTTTGGCCTAAGTTGGTATAATACCAATGACCGCTTGGCTGATATCCATAAGAGTGGCCGGGGTAGTACTGAGATGAAGAGGCGACCGCCTCCTGAGCAGCAACGTGTTGGCGAGCTACCTCCATTCCCCTCTCATATTCAGTGGCTTCTTCCCTGGTGACAACATATCTTCCTTTTGTCTGATAATCAAAAAGGTAGGGAGCAGGAAGATTAACAGGGACGAAGTTGTGTCTGTTAAAGGTTAGTCGATAATGGAGGAATTGTTCATTCCTCTCAAGAAAATGATGATCAAACATAGCTTCTTTATCCAAATAAACAGGAGGTACAATCATATCCCCCTCTCGTGGAGCTATATTAAGAAAATTAGCCACACGGGTTGCATAAATTCCTCCAAAGAACCCCCCCTTCTATTATTATTATGCAACCTACGTGCAACTATTGCCCCCAAGTTATAACCTCTATTACTTGACACAGCAATCTTGAGGACACAAAGATCAGGGGCACACATGTGACATACTTCGTCCTTACCGTTAATGCTTCTACCAATAGAGAGAGCAAAGTAATGTATATTAGGAAAATGAATGCTCCCTATGGTAGCTTGTGTTACGTCCCTAGATTCTCCCACAGTAATACTAGCAAGAAAATCTCTAACTTCAGATTTGGGAGGATCATTAATATTACCCCACTTCGGGAGTTTGCAAGCAGTTGTGAAATCCTCTAAATCCATGGTATAAGATGTATCATAAATATGAAACATAACACTAGGGGAATTACGCGAAGAAATATATTCGAACCTCCGCACAAAAGAATCAGTCAATTGATAATATTGAGGACACTTATCTTGTAAGAAGTCCTCAAGCTCAGCATTATGCACATATGCGTCAAATTCCCCCTTGAAGCCTGCTTCAACCATAAAATCATCGGATGGCCACTCGCAAGCCCGTACATTTGCGTCCCTTGGCAAATTAACATCTTGTTCACATATAGCAATCCTTGGCCCTTTCTTTGCCGAGGAACCACCTTGGTACATTATTCTAAGCATATTTCTTTTTCTAAAAATTTCTGAAATTTTAGTAACTTCAAAATTGTAGCGACCCGACCTTAGACGGTCAAGTCTCTGTGCTTAAGTGTCATCCCTGGATTGGTATGCTGACACACACAGTACTCAAGGATTTATAATAGAGGTAAATCACATGTATAAAATAACGTAAATACTATTACCTCAATCCAAATAGCGGAAGTAACAAGGTTGTGGATTCCCATCAACACCAACGACAAAGTTGAGTATAGAAATCGTAACCCTAACGTACCACTTACTCGCCGTAAGATATCCTGCAACATGAGACGTTGCAACCACAAAGGGTCAGTACATTGAATGTACTGGCAAATTCACACCATAGGATAATGATGAATAATAACTATCACTACATGCATATTTGGATGGTGGAAAGCTCTATGGTTATAGTTTTTGCGAAAAGCCAATTTTTCCCTACTACAAAGGAATATATTTTATTTAACTACAAAGTTGGTTGATAAAATATTGAGAAGGTAACCCCTCCTCAATCCCAATTAAAAACGTTAACAACCCAACAAATTTTAATTAAGAGTGTTGAGATACATGTGAATACTCAAGTACTAGATACTCAAATTGTCCATAACAGGGGACACGGCTAACCATGATTAGTTTGTACACTCTGTAGAGGTTTGCGCACTTTTCCCCACAAGACTCGATCTCCTCCGTTGGATTTCTCGCACTGCATGGCATTTGAGAAACGGATGACCGAGACACAGTCTTTCAGAAACATTAACTCTCTACTCCGGGTAGACCATACCAAACCTACAAAACCCACTACCTGCTGATCTACCTCTTCAAGAGCTTCATGTAACTTACTCAACTATGCTAGAGCCCATAATAGCTTGTAGCTGCACACGGAAGTTTCTAGCATGAATAATCTCAGTTCTCTTTGAGCCTAGGTGGCGGTCCATAGGAAGATCACACGGTAACCTCGGGATTTCCAAAAAAACAGGCAACACTGGATACCCCAGGTGCCTCAATCCACCCAGATGTGTATTTAAGTTGCCACCTTAAGTAAACCATTAATTAAAAATCTCACATCTATCATGGAAAACACTCAAACGCAATCCATGTCTACGAGCATAGCATAGAAATATAAGCATAACGTAATAGTAACTCCCAAGGGTTTGGTAATAAACAGGGTAATAGGTTCTACCTCAGCAACTACTTCCCAATACCCACATATAGTCAACTCCTAACCATGCAATGTTTGAGGGTTGAAACTAATGCATAAAAACTGGGTATGAAAAGGGATATGATCAAAGTGTGAACTTGCCTGCAATGTTGATGAAGATGATTCTCACTCAAAACTCTTGATAGTTCTACTCGTCACACTCCGGTCAATCTATCGTAAGCAAGCAGTAGTAACCACACATAAGCAATCACTCAAAAGATCGGAAAGAACGAAGAAAACAATTCGGAAAATATCAAAACCAAGCAAATAACTCTTGCAACATAAAACAATTTCTAATAGAACCAAAATTATGTGAATTTGTCCTTATCAGAATGTTTAGGTCAAGAGCTTCGATTTGCAAAAAGAATCAACTAAATCGGAGTTACGAAACTCAAATTATGATCAAACAAAGTTCAAATTTGAATCTGATCTAATTCAAATTTTAAACCTTCAAAAACTTGTTTGAGTTGGATTACTAGGTAGAGGAGATCGTAACAAAGAAGCGGGCGTTGGTTTCGTTGGATTTGGATAAACGGTTGAAAAGTTGTAGTCGTTTGAAAACCAAGGGCTAATCTGTAAATAAAAATATTCACAAATAGGTCCCTGACAAAAATAACAGTAAAAAGAAAAGGCGAAAAGTGAACGGTCGTTAAATAAAAATGAAGAAGAAAAAAAAAACAGAAGAATCTAGATCGTTGGATCCAGATCCAATGGTGAAGGGAGGGCGGCGGTTACCGCGGCGGCGGCGGCGAAGTCCGGCGACGCGGGACGGCGGCGGCGGCTCTGCTCCAGTCGGGGCGGTGGCTCCGGGCATCGGGGAAGGCGACAAAGAGCACGAGGATGGGCGGCGAGGAGCGGCGGTTGCGGTGGTGGCGTCGACG
>NC_041391.1:365703896-365788776 GCF_002162155.2 Triticum dicoccoides | reverse complement strand
GAAAACCAAGGGCTAATCTGTAAATAAAAATATTCACAAATAGGTCCCTGACAAAAATAACAGTAAAAAGAAAAGGCGAAAAGTGAACGGTCGTTAAATAAAAATGAAGAAGAAAAAAAAAACAGAAGAATCTAGATCGTTGGATCCAGATCCAAGGGGGAAGGGAGGGCGGCGGTTACCGCGGCGGCGGCGGCGAAGTCCGGCGACGCGGGACGGCGGCGGCGGCTCTGCTCCAGTCGGGGCGGTGGCTCCGGGCATCGGGGAAGGCGACAAAGAGCACGAGGATGGGCGGCGAGGAGCGGCGGTTGCGGTGGTGGCGTCGACGGCGGTCATCGGCGTCGCGGGCGGCGGCTGTGGAGAGCGGATCTCCGGCGGAGCTCGCAACTCCGGTGGCGGAGTGCGGTGACTAGGAAGGAGGAGAGAAAAGGGGGTCGGGGTCCCGGGGCGCTCGAATTTATAGGAGGGGGGTGGGCGACGGCGGCTTGGGGAAGGGGCCAAGGAGAGGCCGGGGCGGTCACGACCGTCGAGGTCGGTGGCGGCGCGTGGCGGCTCGGGACTCTGTCCCGAGCTCGGAGACGAGCAGCGCGGTGCGCTGGGCTGGGCCGTGGCCTGGCCCGGTTGGCTGGGCCGGCCTAGTCGGCGGAAGAAAGTTTATTTTTTAACAAAGTTTCAGAAAATAAAATAAAACCAAAATAAAAAAAAATATACTATAGGCATATAATATATCAAAATTTGCAGAAAAAGATTTTCTACAACATGAACATTATTCTGGCTTCCAATAAAATATACAAAAACTCAAAATAAAGCAAAGAGTGCTACAGCTATAGTAAAACCCAATAAAAATCATTTTAAAAATACTAAAATTAATTCAAATTTATTTCTCTCCAATTTTCTGATGTAGGGAATCATGTTACCCTATTTTAATTTTTGGAGAAAAATAATTTGAATAAAACTCAAATAACTCCAAATTGAAAATAAATTCAAAAGAACTTTGAATTCAATTCTTTGAAACTCCCAACTCATATTTCATATGTTTTGAAGAAGTCATTTTATCTTCGCTCATGAAAATCATTGAGTTGCATAAAGTTCCTGAGTTGGAAATATTTTCCAAATGAAATTGAAATATTTTCAACACCCCTTGTCATTTAAATAAATGGAATAAGTCATGTGATCTTCTCTCCAGGGTTTTGCGGTGAAAAGAATTTGAATTCATGAAGATCATAAAAGAAAATGAAAGTTTGGGAAAGTCCTTTTATTCCCTCTCATTTAACTTTCAAGAAGTTTCGAATTCACTCACTTTCAGTCAATCAATCAAACAATCAATCAAAACTATCTATTTGTTTATAACATTCCAAAATTTAGAATTTTGGGATGTTACAAACCTACCACCCTTAAAAGGAATCTCGTCCTCGAGATTCGGAGAGGCTAGCAAGAAATAGGTTAGGGTAGGGGGTCTTCAGAATCCATCGATCGTCTCCGGGGTCTCGGGTGCTACCACCCTTAGAAGCATGGTTACGGTTCCAGCAAAACTCATATACTCCATCCTTATTGTTGACAGTGTCGTTCTTCCCAGATCTCGGGATATTCCATCTCTGGGCTCTTCCGGTAGCGCCATAACCTTTTCCTCAATACTTCTGTCCTTTCATCTTGGTAAGGTTATTCCGAGACTGGGTCTTCTTAGCTGACGGGTCTGGCGCCAATACTAAACAACTATCGATATCTCATGGTGGTTAACAATTTATGGTTTCTCCTGCAGAAAACGGGTCTGGGTTGAACCTCACCGTAATTCCTATGATTGGCAACAGTTGCCATGTACAAGGGAAAATACTTATACCGTTCTAAGGTTCAAACAAGGTTTTGATCGTCGTCTCTCTACTATAGGTAAGTCACTCAGATTTACCATCCCATATAGCAAGGCGAACAATAAGAGTAAGTCGGTATGGTGATCAATCCATCCCGCACCCAAATCATTACCTTGTACATGTTTTAGCAAATCTCGCATTCTAACACTCGGTCATCCTCTCAAGCATTGCAGAATTTCTCTTGTCGACGAACCAAGTTCGGATAAATCCATTGATTCTACAAGCCAAACAAACTTCTATCGGTCCTTCACAACTCTCAGGTTTTGCGTTACTCCTATAAGATCGTCTGTTGATAAAGGCATATCCTCTTCTTCCAGAGTTTTTCCTTCAGCAAGAATGTGCTTACTTCTTGACAGGTCCTGGGGCCTGTGAGTTATGGCCCATCTCATCACTTGTAGTCCTTGAACTTATCCTCGGGCTTCTGATCATTATTCCAACTTCCAACTTCCTAGTATTCTTAAATCCATCCAATTGTACTGTCTTCCTTCCTTCTATTGGCACCAAACTAGGACATGATTACTCAGACTCATCATGGAATTTCCATTGATCCATATTTCCAACATCATACCTCCTTTATATCCAATAGTAATTCGTCTCTTCATCCTCGTGGGATATCCCACATACCGAGATAAAAACTTATACTTATGAAGTCCATACTCCACTTCGTGGAACATCATTATCCTTTCCAGGGTCAAGCGTCCTTACAGGGGAATATTGGCCATCTCTGCATGGCAGTTCTTCAACTGAGAAACGTGAAACACATCATGAACTCGTGACAGTCCTTCGGGCGACTCCAACTTGTTGGCCACTTCTCCCATGCAAAACTTCAAAAGGGGCCATCTTCAAACTGGCTTGGTAACTGTTTGTATGAGAATCTCTACGTAAGGTAGATTATCATCCCTACTAGATCCATAATCTAGCGCACACGCTCTCAACATGTCCTCTAGAATCTGATTGACTCTCTCGGTCTATCCATCTGTCTGCGGATGAAAGGTTGTACTGAACTCTAGCCTAGTACCCAAAGTCTGGTGCAGTTGATTCCAAAACTTTGAGGTAAACTATGTTCCTCTATCCGATACGATGGTCCTCGAAACTCGATGCAGACATACGATCCTGGTCATAGATATCTTGGCCAACTTCACACTTGTATAGGTGGTTTTCACTAGGATAAAGTGAGCCGCTTTGATCAAGCGAATCAACTACTACCCAGATAGAATCATGTCCTGATCAAGTTCTGGGAAATCCGGTAATGAAATCCATGCCAAGCTTATCCTGCTTCCATTCGGTTATCGACCTAGGCTGTAGTAATCCAACTGACTTCTAATGCTCTGCCTTTACTCTCTGGCATACATCACCTATGACTACATACTCCGCAATATCCTTCTTCATACCAGTCCACCAGAAACGCTCCTTCAAATCCAAATACATCTTGGTGTTTCCAGGGCGAATCGAGTATGGTGAGTCATGAGCCTCCTGAAGTATTAACTTCCTGATCTTTGCATTATTAGGCACATATACACGATCCTTGAACCATAAGTGTCGTGCTCATCCTTATGAAAACATTTGGCCCTTCCTTTGCTCATCCTCTCTTTTATCTCGGCAATCTCTTTGTCATCCTTCTAAGCTTCTCGAATCTTTCCCACTAATGTTGACTGAACTTCCATTGTTGCAACAAAACCTTTGGGAACAATCTCCAACCGAAGTTCCCTGAGATCCTCTGCTAACTCCTTTGGAAATCCTCCGCTTATGAGGGTATTCGTCCTTATTTTCTTTATGGTTGTGTCCTATTTTTCCACAAAGCTTGTATGCACAAGGTTTCTTCATATCCTTTCCATAAGGCCTCAACTTCTGGGAGACAAGACGAGACCTTTGCAGAGTCAACTCAAATTCTTCTCAAGTGGTTACTCTTTGCCATCCATTGATGGTTTGGTACATCATCCACCAAGTAGCGGCAACTCTTACAAAGCACCGAAGAGCATGCTGGGTCATATGTTTTCCGACTACAGGGTTATTCTTCATGTGATCCTCCATGTTCTGAATCGATCGGTCCGTCTCCAATTGACTCATTGGTCCAGAAAATATGAGCTCATCTCCATTTATCCTCTATTGGGTCCATGGGTTTGGGGTGGGATAAGAGAGATCGAGAGGGATGCACACAGTACAAACAATAGTTTTGAAAAGACAGGTTTTATTGTGGTTGTTGGAAAACATCAAACAAATGACAGCTCACAATCGTCGCATCTAACGTAGGTATATAACAGGGGTTTGGTCTTCTAAAGGTCAATAAATCTTCAAAGTCGTCAAACTCTTCAAGTCTTGTTCATGTCTCCGATGGCTTCTTCCGATCGCGCTTGTCCTTCTCAAGTTCTTTCGCCAGATCATCTCTATTGACGAGAAGTCTCTCGTGACGTCCTTTAATATTCTCGAGTTGCACTCCAAACTTCTGGGTTACAACATCCTTGTCATGAACCATGGTACTACTGTCCTTCAGTTCTTGACGAATCTCCGGTATCTCGAGGTTTTGCTCCTCCAGCTTGGCTACTTTCAATTTCTGGTCCCGAGTTCCTCTCAAAATACTTCCTTGTCAAAATACGGCTTCCTGAAGTCCATCTTAAAATCCTTGATATAATACTTCAGATCCTGGCGATACACCAGCTAAGGTTAAAACTGCATCCTTTGCTGATGGGTGCTCCATCAGCTTTCTACCATCCAATACTTCCGAAGGAATGCATGCTTAACTCAGCACGGTAATAATAGCATAAGAGCGCGATAACATCTTGGATATCCATATTTCTACCCTGGTCATTGACATGAACTTTTATTCCATAGTTGATATCTCCTGCCTTAGGGTTGTTTTGACAAAACTTTGAGTTATAATGCTCCATGTTCAGGTCTTTCTTCGATACACCTTGATCTCGGGTATTGACAGCTTCCATAGTCTGTCAAGTTCCTTAAGTGTAGCCTTCCTTGGTCATACCAAATCTAGAAATTCTTCATATTCTCCTAGTCTTCGAAGTCTTTATCCGTCGTAGTTTCCATCATTATAATGCTCGGTAAAATCCTCTTCATTCTGAATGGTCTTAGTTGTCCGATATCTGGTACTTCTTGGAGTGGTCTCATCAGTCGAATCTTCGAGTGGTCAAAAGGGGAAAAGGATATAGTCTCACTAAAAGGGAATATTTGAATAAGCTCAGAAGAGAAGAGAGGTAAAAGATCTTTTTGACAAAGAAAGTTTTAGAGAAAATCCTTCCTATGGGCTTGCCAATTTCTAGGGGTCACGTCCTACAGTCAACATGTGCTCTGATACCATCTTGTAGCGACCCGACCTTAGACGGTCAAGTCTCTGTGCTTAAGTGTCATCCCTGGATCGGTATGCTGACACACACAGTACTCGAGGATTTATAACAGAGGTAAATCACATGTATAAAATAACGTAAATACTATTACCTCAATCCAAATGGCGGAAGTAACAAGGTTGTGGATTCCCATCAACACCAATGGCAAAGTTGAGTATAGAAATCATAACCCTAACGTACCACTTACTCGTCGTAAGATATCCTGCAACACGAGACGTTGCAGCCACAAAGGGTTAGTACATTGAATGTACTCGCAAATTCACACCATAGGATAATGATGAATACTAACTATCACTACATGCATATTTGGCTGGTGGAAAGCTCTATGGTTATAGTTTTTGCGAAAAGCCAATTTTTACCTACTACAAAGGAATATATTTTATTTAACTACAAAGTTGGTTGATAAAATATTGAGAAGGTAACCCCTCCTCAATCCCAATTAAAAATGTTAACAACCCAACAAATTTTAATTAAGAGTGTTGAGATACATGTGAATACTCAAGTACTAGATACTCAAATTGCCCATAACCGGGGACACGACTAACCTTGATTAGTTTGTACACTCTGCAGAGGTTTGCACACTTTTCCCCACAAGACTCGATCTCCTCCGTTGGATTTCTCGCACTGCATGGCGTTTGAGAAACGGATGACCGAGACACAATCTTTCAGAAACATTAACTCTCTACTCCGGGTAGACCATACCAAACCTACAAAACCCACTACCTGCTGATCTACCTCTTCAAGAGCGTCACGTAACTTACTCAACTATGCTAGAGCCCATAATAGCTTGTGGCTGCACACGGAAGTTTCTAGCATGAATAATCTCAGTTCCCTTTGAGCCTGGGTGGCGGTCCATAGGAAGATCACACGGTAACCCCGGGATTTCCAAAAAAACAGGCAACACTCGATACCCCAAGTGCCTCAATCCACCCAGATGTGTATTTAAGTTGCCACCTTAAGTAAACCATTAATTAAGAATCTCACATCTGTCATGGAAAACACTCAAACCCAACCCACGTCTACGAGCATAGCATAGCAATATAAGCATAACGTAATAGTAACTCCCAAGGGTTTGGTAATAAATAGGGCAATAGGTTCTACCTCAGCAACAACTTCCCAATACCCACATATTGTCAACTCCTAACCATGCAATGTTTGAGGGTTGACACTAATGCATAAAAACTGGGTATGAAAAGGGATATGATCAAAGTGTGAACTTGGCTGCAATGTTGATGAAGATGATACTCACTCAAAACTCTTGATAGTTCTACTCGTCACACTCCGGTCAATCTATCGTAAGCAAGCAGTAGTAACCATACATAAGCAATCACTCAAAAGATCGGAAAGAACGAAGAAAACAATTCGGAAAACATCAAAACCAAGCAAATAACTCTTGCAACATAAAACAATTTCTAACAGTACCAAAAATATGTGAATTTGTCCTTATCAGAAAGTTTAGGTCAAGAGCTTCGATTTGCAAAAAGAATCAACTAAATCGGAGTTACGAAACTCAAGTTATGATCAAATGAAGTTCAAATTCAATTCTGATCTAATTCAAATTTTAAACCTTCAAAAACTTGTTTGAGTTGGATTACTAGATAGAGGAGATCGTAACAAAGAAGCGGGCGTTGGTTTCGTTGGATTTGGATAAACGGTTGAAAAGTTGCAGTCGTTTGAAAACCAGGGGCTAATCTGTAAATAAAAATACTCACAGATAGGTCCCTAACGAAAATAACAGTAAAAAGAAAAGGCTAAAAAGCGAACGTTCGTTAGATAAAAACGAAGAAGAAAAAAATCCTAAGAATCTGGATCATTGGATCCAGATCCAACGGTGAGGGGAGGGCGGCGGTTACCGCGACGGCGGCGGCGAAGTTCGGCGACGCGGGACGGCGGCGGCGGCTCTGCTCCAGTCGGGGCGGTGGCTCCGGGCATCGGGAAGGCGGCGAAGAGCATGGGGAGGGGCGGCGTGGAGCGGCGGTTGCAGTGGTGGCGTCGGCGGCGGTCATCGGCGTCGCGGGCGGCGGCTGCGGCGAGCGGATCTCCAGCAGATCTCACAAATCCGGCGGCGGAGTGCGGCGGCTAGGGAGGAGGAGAGAAAAGGGGGTCGGGGTCCCGGGGCGCCCAAATTTATAGGAGGGGGGAGGGCGACGGCGGCTTGGGGAAGGGGCCAAGGAGAGGCCGGGGCGGTCACGGCCGTCAAGGTCGGCGGCGGCGCGTGGCGGCTCGGGACTCTGTCCCAAGCTCGGAGACGAGTAGCGCGGTGCGCTGGGCTGGGCCGTGGCCTGGCCCGGTTGGCTGGGCCGGCCTAGTCGGCGGAAGAAAGTTTATTTTTTAACAAAGTTTCAGAAAATAAAATAAAACCAAAATAAATAAAATATACTATAGGCATATAATATATCAAAATTTGGAGAAAAAGATTTTCTACAGCATGAACATTATTCTGGCTTCCAATAAAATATACAAAAACTCAAAATAAAGCAAAGAGTGCTACAGCTATAGTAAAACCCAATAAAAATCATTTTAAAAATACCAAAATTAATTCAAATTTATTTCTCTCCAATTTTCTGATGTAGGGAATCATGTTACCCTATTTTCCATGTATTTAATTTTTGGAGAAAAATAATTTGAATAAAACTCAAATAACTCCAAATTGAAAATAAATTCAAAAGAACTTTGAATTTAATTCTTTGAAACTCCCAATTCATATTTCATATGTTTTGAATAAGCCATTTTATCTTCGCTCACGAAAATCATTGAGTTGCATAAAGTTCCTGAGTTGGAAATATTTTCCAAATGAAATTCAAATATTTTCAACACCCCTTGTCATTTAAATAAATGGAAGAAGTCATGTCATCTTCTCTCCAGGGTTTTGTGGTGAAAAGAATTTGAATTCATGAAGATCAGAAAAGAAAATGAAAGTTTGGGAAAGTCCTTTTATTCCCTCTCATTTAACTTTCAAGAAGTTTCGAATTCACTCACTTTCAGTCAATCAATCAAACAATCAATCAAAACTATCTATTTGTTTATAACATTCCAAAATTTAGAATTTTGGGATGTTACAAAAATAAAAGTGAATAAAACTAAACAAGATTGATAGCAACTACTCCTACAAGTGCCTAGAGCCTATAACATGCATTGGAATTGCTTGGGACCTCAAAAATTTAACATGCAAGCTCAAGAACATGGTCACCTATGCAGCAAAAATTTGCAATGAATAAAGCACTAGAACAAAAACTATTTGGACCAATGGATGAGTCACATACCAATCAACAATCTCCCAAAGCAGTTTTGCGAATGGAGCTTTGAGCTAAGGGATCGAAAATCGCAGCAAAACGAGCTAGAACTCGTGCTTGAGCTGGATGGGGATTTTTTTGGGTAGAAGATGAAGTGTGTGGGTGCTGGCATAAGTGGAGGGGACCCGCCAGGGGCCCACGAGACAGCGGGGCACGCCCTCCTCTCTCGTGGCCTGTTGCTTGCCCCTTTTGCAGTGTTTTCAGTGCCTAAAATCCTCAAATATTCTAGAAAAAATCATACTAAATTTGGAGGGCATTTGGAGCAATTTTATTTTCGGACTATTTTTTAATGCATGGATAATTCAGAAAACAGACGAATAATACTATTTTTGCTTTATTTATTCTAAATAACAGAAAGTAAAAAGAGGGCACAGAAGGTTGTGCCTTCTAGTTTCATCCATCTCGTGATCATCAAAATGAACCCACTAACAAGGTTGATCAAGTCTTGTTAACAAACTCATTCCGAATAACACGGAACCGGAGAAATTTCGAATAACACTAAGTTACCTCAACGGGGATATGAAAATCCCCAACAATAAGAATATCATACTCTTTCTTGACAGTAGGGAGAGGAAATTCAAAACCTCCAAAAATGATAGTTGGAACTTTTTCAATAGAATTGATGCTATGAACTTGAGATTATTTCCTCGGAAAGTGTACCGTATGCTCATTACCATTAACATGAAAAGTGACATTGCCTTTGTTGCAATCAATAACAGCCCCTGCAGTATTAAGAAAAGGTCTACCAAGGATAATAGACATACTATCGTCCTCGGGAATATCAAGAATAACAAAGTCCATTAAGATGGTGACATTTGCAACCACAACAGGCACATCCTCACAAATACCGACAGGTATAGCAGTTGATTTATCAGCCATTTGCAAAGATATTTCAGTAGGTGTCAACTTATTCAATTCAAGTCTATGATATAAAGAGAGAGGCATAACACTAACACCGGCTCCAAGATCACATAAAGCAGTTCTAACATAATTTCTTTTAATGGAGCATGGTATAGTTGGCACACATGGATCTCCAAGTTTCTTTGGTATTCCACCCTTAAAAGTGTAATTAGCAAGCATGGTGGAAAATTTCAGCTTCCGGTATCTTTCTTTTATTAGTGATGATATCCTTCATATACTTAGCATAAGGATTTACTTTAAGCATGTCTGTTAAGCGCATACGTAAGAAAATAGGTCTAATCATTTCAGCAAAGCGCTCAAAATCCTCATCATCCTTTGACTTGGATGGTTTGGGAGGAAAGGGCATGGGTTTCTGAACCCATGGTTCTCTTTCTTTACCGTGCTTCCTAGCAACAAAATCTCTCTTATCATAACGTTGATTCTTTGATTGTGGGTTATCAAGATCAACGGCGGGTTCAATCTCTACACCATTGTCTTTGCTAGGTTGAGCATCAACATGAACATTATCACTAGGTTCATGTTCATCACCTGATTGTGTTTTAGCATCAGAAATAGAAATATCATTGGGATTCTCAGGTGTGTCTACAGTAGGTTCACTAGAAGCATGCAAAGTTCTATCATTTTTCTTTTTCTTCTTTTTAGAAGAACTAGGTGCCTCTAAATTATTTCTCTGAGAATCTTGCTCGATTCTCTTAGGGTGGCCTTCAGGATACAAAGGTTCCTGAGTCATTCTACCAGTTCTAGTAGCCACTCTAACCGCAAAGTCATTTTTTATTATTTAATTCAGCAAGCAAATCATTTTGAGCTTTAAGTACTTGCTCAGCTTGAGTAGCAACCATAGAAGCATATTTGCTAATGCGGTGAAGTTCATCTTTAACTCTAGCCATATTATCACCTACACGTCCTATCTCGAAAGCATTATTCTTTAACTCTCTACCAACATAAGCATTAAAACTTTCTTGTCTAGCCATAAAGTCATCAAATTCATCTAAGCATGGGCTATGAAATTTAGTAGAGGGTACTTCAACTTTATCGTATCTATAGAGAGAATTTACCTTTACTACCTGTGTCGGGTTATCAAGACAATGTGGTTCTTCAGGCGGTAAATTAAGACCATGTATTTCTTCAATAGGAGGTAAATTCTTAACATCTTCAGCTTTAATACCTTTTTCTTTCATTGATTTCTTTGCCTCTTGCATATCTTCAGGACTGAGAAATAATACACCTCTCTTCTTCGGAGTGGGTTTAGGAATAGGCTCAGGAGTTGGCTCAATTGGTTTAGGAATTACTTCAGGAATTGGCTTAGGAAGAGTCCAATTATTTTCATTAGTCAACATATTATTCAATAGTATTTCAGCTTCGTCGACTGTTCTTTCCCTGAAAACACAACCAGCACAACTATCCAAGTAGTCCTTGGAAGCATCGGTTAGTCCATTATAAAAGATATCAAGTATTTCATCTTTCTTAAGAGGATGATCGGGCAAAGCATTAAGTAACCGGAGAAGCCTCCCCCAAGCTTGTGGGAGACTCTCATCTTTGATTTGCACAAAATTATATATTTCCCGCAAGGCAGCTTGTTTCTTATGAGCAGGGAAATATTTGGCAGAGAAGGAATAAATCATATCCTGGGGACTACGCACACAACCAGGAGCAAGAGAATTATACCAAGTCTTAGCATCACCCTTTAATGAGAACGGAAATATCTTAAGAATATATAAATAGCAAGACTTCTCATCATGAGTAAATAGGGTGGCTATGTCATTCAACTTGGTAAGATGTGCCACAACAGTTTCAGATTCAAGGCCATAAAAAGGATCAGATTCAACTAAAGTAATAATATCAGGATCAACAGAGAATTCATAATCCTTATCAGTAACACAGATAGGTGAAGTAGCGAAAGCAGGATCGGGTTTCATTCTAGCATTAAGAGACTGCTGCTTCTATTTAGCTAATAATTTCATAAGATCATTTCTATCATTGCAAGCAAGAATTTCCATAGCAGCTGTTTCATGCATAACATAACCCTTAGGAAAAACTGGTAAAACATAATCATTGGGGGGACCTTCATCATCACTATCATCAATAATAGGTTCTTCCAATATTTTCATTCCCCCTAAATCTAGCAAGTTGTTCATCTAGAAATTCACCTAATGGCACAGTAGTATCAAGCACAGAAGTAGTTTCAGCATTCATAGCAGAAATGGCATCATCAATAACATGCGACATATCAGAATTCATAGTAGTAGCAGGTTTAGGTGTCGCAAGCTTACTTATAATGGAAGGAGAATCTAGTGCGGAGCTAGATGTCAGTTCCTTACCTCCCCTCGTAGTTGAGGGCAAAATAGTAGTTCGATCGTCTTTCAAGTTCTTCATAGTGATTAACAGATATAAATCCCAAGTGACTCAGAGAATAGAGCTATGCTCCCCGGCAACGGCGCCAGAAATTAGTCTTGATAACCCACAAGTATAGGGGATCGCAACAGCTTTCGAGGGTAGAGTATTCAACCCAAATTTATTGATTCGACACAAGGGGAGCCAAAGAATATTCTTGAGTATTAGCAGTTGAGTTGTAAATTCAACCACACCTGGATAACTTAGTATCTACAGCAAAGTGTTTAGTAGCAAAAGTGGTATGATAATAATAGTAGCGGTAGCAAAAGTAAAAGTAAATGTTTTTGGGTTTTTGTAGTAGTTGTAACAGTAGCAACGGAAAAGTAAATAAGCGAAGAGCAATATGTGAAAAGCTCGTAGGCAATGGATCAGTGATGGATAATTATGCCAGATGCGATTCCTCATGCAATAGTTATAACATAGGGTGATATAGAACTAGCTCCAGTTTATCAATGTAATGTAGGCATGTATTCCGTAAATAGTCATACGTGCTTATGGAAAAGAACTTGCATGACATCTTTTGTCCTACCCTCCCGTGGCAGCGGGGTCCTAGCGGAAACTAAGGGATATTAAGGCCTCCTTTTAATAGAGAACCGGAACAAAGCGTTAGCACATAGTGAATACATGAACTCCTCAAACTACGGTCATCACCGAGAAGTATCCCGATTATTGTCACTTCGGGGTTGTCGGATCATAACACATAATAGGTGACTATAGACTTGCAAGATATGATCAAGAACACACATATATTCATGAAAACATAATAGGTTCAGATCTGAAATCATGGCACTCGGGCCCTAGTGACAAGCATTAAGCATAGCAAAGTCATAGCAACATCAATCTCAGAACATAGTGGATACTAGGGATCAAACCCTAACAAACTAACTTGATTACATGGTAATTCTCATCCAACCCATCACCGTCCAGCAAGCCTACGATGGAATTACTCACGCACGGCGGTGAGCATCATGAAATTGGTGATGGAGGATGGTTGGTGATGACGATGGCGACAAATCCCCCTCTCCGGAGCCCTGAACGGACTCCAGATCAGCCCTCCCGAGAGATTAGGGCTTGGAGGCGGCTCCATGACGTGAAACGCAATGAAACTTTCTCCCTAATTTTTTTCTCCCCGAGACGGTATATATGGAGTTGGAGTTGAGGTCGGGAGGTGTCCGGGGGGCCCACGAGATAGGAGGGCGCGCCCTAGGGGGGGGGGGGCGCCCCCCTGTCTCGTGGACAGCCCGTGGGCCCCCTGGCCTTCATTCTTTCGCCAAAAATTCTTATTAATTCTGAAAAGTGCCTCTATGGATTTCCAGGACATTCCGAGAACTTTTCTTTTCTACACATAAAACAACATCATGGCAGTTCTGCTGAAAACAGCGTCAGTCCGGGTTAGTTTCATTCGAATCATGCAAGTTAGAGTCCAAAACAAGGGCAAAAGTGTTTGGAAAAGTAGATACGTTGGAGACGTATCATAAGACTGCCATGTGATCATGTTGTCTGGAACAGCGTGTTCACATGTTTGTAGCAGAACCAACTCATGTTTTGGAGCTTACTATCGCAGTGCATTTCCCGAGAATCTCGCAACATCGTCTTGTCGATTTGGGTTGCAAACTTTCATTTTTCTTTCTAGACTCGGTGAGTCTGGAATATCCTGACACCAACCAGAACTGAATCTCAGGCATATATGATGGTTGGAGCATTTTCAAAGAACTATAATATTGGTCTCTCGATAACCGGTAAAGTGGATGTCGTGGCCAACACACCCAGCCGGAAGACCTATTGTTGTAGTATCTTGATCGAAGAAGTTGGCCACCTCCCCATAAGGATTTCGTAGGATTTACTCCCTAGTTGTTCCTTATGGATTTTTGTGCTCCTGAAGTCCGACCTTTTACTTGATGTTCTAGGTACCAAACCATTTTAATAAATGGGTTGCGCTAGCACTTCAAGGAGAACATTAGAAGCGGAGTGCTAAATGTCTCTCGATCGATCATCCAGATTTTGCCCCTTGGCTCCGCTAAGGTGAAATCTGAGAAAGTGTTATCTTCCTTTGCATCTGTATCGTCCATCGCTATTCATCATGGTCGTATGTTGTGTTGTCAGCACCCTTGGCACGGATAATGGTAAAACCTTGATGATTATGGAAATGCTCAAGTTCTTGAGAGCACGCACAAGCACGAGGTGTTATCACTGGCACTAACCGGGATTGCTCCCAGTGTTCTTGGTTATGCTATAACCTCTCAAACAGTAGATTCACTCTGTACTGTTGGGTTTCTTCCCAGTTACCAGAATCATTCCCAGCATTTGCATTTTGTTCCCAGCTTGCACCGCCAATGTGCCATTTTACCATGGGTTCCATCCATTTCCGATGATAAGTAAAATCATCCCTTGTGTTGTCTTCAACAAGGTAGTCCACATCACCCATTCTGGCCCGAGAATGTCATTCTTTAGGACTCCTTCAAATGATCGATTGTGATTTGCCTTAGGATGGTATAAAGAGTTTCAATGATCTCTGAATCAAAGGTAATTCTTTTTGCCACTTAAGGGGATATATCTACGAGTCACCATCCCTAAGGTGTCTCGTTGTGGTATCATGGCAACTCAACTCCTCGCTACGTTGACAACCGATTACCACCTTCTTAAGTGTGTAATTGTTGTCTACCTAGTGAACCTTCGACATCTGTTCCACTCCATCCCTTTGGATGAATGCTTCATATCTCAGCTCGAGAGATGTTCTTACCTCTCACTCCATGAGTTGATCTTGAATATTCGATCTTCAAGGAGATCGTTTTCTGTAGAGTCTCCTTCTATCGTCATCGTGTTGGATGAAGACCTCGAAAGCAAAGACGTCAAGATCCATTTGAACCAATGAATCAACATCTTCGAGAAGGGCAATTGTATCATGAAGATCGTGTTAGCTTGTGTCCCTCTATCTTCTTACCTCACGTCTTGAATCTCAGGACGAGATTCTTGTTTAGTGGGGGTGAGTTGTCACATCCCTAGCTTCTGGCAATGCACTAGTGCTAGCCTTTGGTGATGCATCATGTTTACTTTTTACAGAAAGTTGAAATGGGGATTGCCTAAACCCTAGCATTAAAGGAATTCACTAGGTTCACCTAAAATATTTTCAGTAAGTCCAAATAGCTTTCAAAAATGTTCATCATTTATGGAAAATACTGTAAATAGTAGCTGGAGGTGATGCACATTTTTCCATGACATATTTGGGCTCTGAATTAAATCATACTCTATTTGAATTTGGGCAATTAAATACTATAAAATATTAAAATGTCCAAATAATCCTAAACTAAAATGTTCCATGTTGGATATATTCCAAACAGTGGCCATGAGCAGTTTGGTGATTTTTGAGTGTGCCTAAGTATTTTTAATAAAGCCCAGAACAAAATAACAAAATAGAAAAACAGAAAACTAAATAGAAAGAGAAGGGGGAGAAAGTTACCTGGACCTACCTACTGTGCAGCCCACCTGGCCTGGCGCTGTGCCGGCCCAGCTCACCTCCACCTGCCCTGTCGTCTTCCTCCCTAGGCCAGTAGGCAGAGCGCGTGCTCGCCGCGTGCGCACACGTGCCCGAGCCACCTCCTGCCTGGCTGCCTGCGTCCCCGACGCCTTGGACGCCTCCATGCGTCGCCACGCAGCCCCCGACCTCTCTCTCACTCTCTCCCGTGCTTCTCCCCTCCTCTGCTCTCTCTCCCTCTCGCGCCCGAGGGCAACCGTCACCGCCGCTCGTTGCTGCCGCAGCCACCGCCTCCCCCTCGCTTATCTGACCAGCCCACGAGCTCCGCCTAGACCTCGAGCACCTCTCCGCTGACCCAGGCAAGGCCGGAGGACCCCAAGACGATGCTGTGACCTTTCTTCCCCGTCCACGGCTACCGGATGCCGCCGCCCGATTCGCCGTCTCCGCCGCCTCCCCGAGCACGCCGACCTGCTCTTCGACCTCATCGTGAGCCTCTGCACTGAACCTCTCTCTCCCCGCGCTCTTTTGCTCTCTGTAGATCGTGGTTCCACCGGAGCCGAGAGCCGGTCGCCGCCGTTCTTGACACAGTCGTAGCCAGAGCTAGCAAAGCTCGTGCTCGAGTATGGCTACGTGCTCAGCAGCTCTGCAGCAAGCTAACGCCGCCACCAGCTCGTCCTCTCGTGCACCATAGCGCTATGCCGCTCGAACCCGTAGCTCCGGCCGCTGCCGTTCTGGTCGCCGCAGTTGACCCCGGCCTCCCTGTGCCCGGCTGCGTGTGCCCCTAGACGCGCGGGAGCACGGGCTCCCTCCTGGTGCCCTCAGCGTGCCCAGCCGCGGCCTGTAGCTCCGCCCCAACCAACCCCGGCGAGTTCCCACCGCTGTTGTGGTCGCCGGCGTCACCTGCTGATGTGGCGCCGGTTAATTAGCGCTAATAACCCCGCTGAACACCCCCAGGGCCACTGCCATGAGGGCCCCAGTGCCTGCTTAGGTTAGTTTAATTTCCTGCTTAAATTAGTTCATAACCCAACGGGCCCCACGTGTCAGAGTTGACCAAGCTGACGTGGTTGTTGACTGGGCCCACATGTCAGCGACACTAACCAGCCCCAGTCACTGACCAGTGGACCCCACTGGTCAAGTTTGACCTGGACCCGCCTGTTGACCTGCTGAGGTCAGCATGACCTAATGCTGACGCAGTATTACCTTTTCTGGATTTACTTTTAATTCAGGAAATTTCAGAAAATACCAAAACTTCTAAAAATCATATAAAATCAACCGTAACTCCAAATGAAACAAATTATATATGAAAAATTATAAGAAAAATCCAAAGAATCTGTTTATGGTATTTTCATGCATGTTTGAGCAACCTAAAGCTACTGTATATGACAATTTGAATTAATGGCATTTAAAATGTCATATATGGAGTTTGAATTTGAATCTTAGATTCAAACCAACTCCATTTAACCTGCTGCTAGTTGCATTAGCTCAAACCACAACATATTGCCATGTCATGATCATGCATCATATCGCGCATTGCATTGATTGTGTTTCTTCTTTGTTTGTCGGTACTTGTCCCCTCTCAGTAGACATGTACCGACGATGTGATCGATGACACCGATGAAGAACTATACTATCTTCAGAAGTGCCAGGCAAGCAAAACCCCCTTGTTCATTCCGATACAATTCCACTCTCTCGCTCCTGCTCTCTTTTACTGTGTTAGGACAACAACGATTCATCTGTTACTTGCTGCGACAGTTTAACCCCTTATCCTCTGCATGACCTGTCATTGCCACAGTAAATAGATGCAACCCACTAGCATGAGTAGGAGTTGTTTGAGCCCTGATGTGCCTACTCATTCATGCTTGTTTGTCATGCCTGCTATTGCTTAGAGTTGTGTCAGGTCTAATTCATCGGGGATGAATTGGAATGTTGTGAAACATGTCCTACTATTGAGAGCTAAGTGTGTGAACACGATTTGGTAAAGGTAGCGGTGAGCAGCCATGTAGGAGTACATGGCGGGTTGTCTCATTGAACCCGTCCTTAGGAACTGAGTTCTGTGTTTGTGATCCATGAATAGTTACTACCACACATTGGGTTCCGGTAACTCGGCCCCTCTCGGCTTATTAATCAACTTGATCTTTGTCCAGGAGTTGCAACTAGTTTCTGGTGTTTGTAGGTAGTGCTAGTAGTCTACCAAGTGGCACCCGGTACAGGTGGGCTTGGGACAGACTAGGCACAGTGGCCCGGTGTACCAAGTGGCACCTAGATGGTGGGCTTGGGAACCCTACAGACATCGTTTGGGGCCGTGAGCGACACCCCGGCCGGATCTCCTTGCGGATGGAACCCGAATAGGCGATAAACCTGGACGAGAGACTTGTGTGGTTAGTCAGGTCGTGGCCGACACCCACGCTGGGCTTCCACTTGAAGGTTGCCGAGTACATGTCGTGTAAACGACGATAAGTGGTGAGAGCGCTTGTGAAGAAGTACACCCCTGCATGGTTAACATTATCTATTTGAATAGCCGTGTCCGCGGTAAAGGACTTCTAGGTTGCCTGTACAGTTCATAGACAAGGGAAAGTGGATACTCTAAAATACGCAAGATAAGCATGAGTGCTATGTATGGCGTTCTTGTAGGGAGACGGGAGCGGATCCATAATGGTGTATTGCTATGGTGAATATGTGGACTCGTGTGCGCCACCTCAAAAAGAGTTACTTGCAGTCGTAGTTCAGGATAGCCACCGAGTCAAGGCTGGCTTGCTGCAGTTAAACCCCACCATCCCCTTTGTTGATAATGGTGCATATGTAGATAGTTCTGATGTAAGTCTTGCTGGGTACATTTGTACTCACGTTTACCTATTTTATGTTTTGTAGAGAGACTTCAGCCTCGCTAGTAGTTCTGCGTGGATTTCGACGTTTAGCTTGTTACCTCAGCTACGATCTTGTGCCTCAGCAGGATCTGGTAGATAGTTGGGCTTATTAGCCTTTTTCATTTGTAGATGTCCGTACTCAGACATGTTAAGCTTCTGCTTGTGCTTTGACTTGTATGCTCTGAATGTTGGGTCATGAGACCCATGTTTGTAATATCTCGCTCCTCGGAGCCTAGTGAATAAATACTTGAGTTGTAGAGTCATGTTGTGATGCCATGTTGTATTTGCACATATCGAGCATATTGTGTGTATGTTATTGAAATGCTTGGTATGTGTGGGATCTGACGATCTAGTTGTTTATCGTTGGTAGCCTCTCTTACCGGGAAATGTCTCCTAGTGCTTCCACTGAGCCTTGGTAGCTTGCTACTGCTCCGGAACACTTAGGCTGGCCGGCATGTGTCCTTATTTGTTCCCGTGTCTGTCCCTTCGGGGAAATGTCACGCGGTGTCTACCGGAGTCCTGTTAGCCTGCTACAGCCTGGTTTACCGGAGTCCTGCTAGCCCAGTTGCTACAGCCCGGATTCACTCGCTGATGACCGACACGTTCGTTGCTGGGTCATGTATGCCTGTCCCTGTAAGTTAGTGCCACTTTGGGTTCATGACTAGCCATGTCATCCCGGGCTCCTTGTCATATGGATGCTAGCGACACTATGATATATGTGTGCCAAAAGGCGCAAACGGTACCGGGCCTGGTAAGGTGACACCCATGGGAATACCGTGCATGAGGCCGCAAAGTGATATGAGGTGTTACATGCTAGATCGGTGTGGCACTGAGTCGGGGTCCTGACACCGTTTCCCCAACGAACGCAAGTCCAAACTTCTACCTCGAGCCGATGGACCCTTCAAGGTGCTAGCACGCTACAACAACAACGCTTACAAAATTGACCTCCCATGAGACAAGTACAACATGAGTGACATCTTCAACGTCAAAGACCTCTCGCCATACCATGTGAAAGGATCGATATAGTTGACTAGATGGGGGGGGGGGGGTGAATAGGCAACTAACAATTTTTAGCTTTTCTTTACCAAATTAAACTCTGCATCAAAGTAGGTTGTCTAGATATGTAACTAGGTGAGCAACTTATATGATGCAACAACAACAAGCACACAAGCAAGCAAGGGATACAACACAAATAAGCTTGCACAAGTAAAGGCACGAGATAACCAAGAGTGGAGTTGGTGAAGACGAGGATGTGTTACCGAAGTTCCTTCCTTTTGAGGGGAAGTACGTCTCCGTTGGAGTGGTGTGGAGGCAAAATGCTCCCCAAGAAGCCACTAGGGCCACCGTATTCTCTTCACACCCTCACACAATGCGAGATGTCGTGATTCCACTAATGGTGCCCTTGAAGGCGGCGACCGAACCTTTACAAACAAGGTTAGGGCAATCTCCACAACTTAATTGGAGGCTCCCAAGGACACCATGAAGCTTCACCACAATGGACTATGGCTCCGCGGTGACCTCAACCGTCTAGGGTGTTCAAACACCCAAGAGTAACAAAATCCGCTAGGGATTAGTGGGGGGAATCAAATTTCTCTTGGTGGAAGTGTAGATCGGGGCCTTCTCAACCAATCCTGAGCAAATCAACAAGTTTGATTGGCTAGGGAGAGAGATCGGGAGAAAATGGAGCTTGGAGCAACAATGGAGCTTGCGGATGGAAGAGGTAGTCAACTAGAGGAAGAAGACACCCCTTATATAGTGGAGAGACAAATCCAACCGTTATCCACTTAACTAACCCGTGACCTGCGGTACTACCGCCCTAGACAAGCGGTACTACCGCAAGGGCTCACGGTACTACCGGGGCGGACCGCGGTACTACCGCTGCTACGGCAGGAGCTAGACCAGGCCTGAACCGCAAAGGCTGAGGGCGGTACTGCCGCTGATGCGGTACTACCGCTCCCCCTTGCGGTACTACCGCAAGGCCGGATTGGACTAGCCTAGGAAGGGCGTGGATGAATAAAAATACATCCGTGCCTACTTCCGCTGAAAATCAAACAGTGCAAATATCCGACACGGTACTACCGCGTAGAGAGCGGATGTAAAAAAATTACATCCGCCCCTACTTCCGCTCATGTTGCTATGCCATACCAGGACTCACGGTACTACCGTGCGCATGGGGCAGTACTACCGCGTAGGGCGCGGATGTAAAAAATTACACCCGCCCCTACAGCCGCACGAGCGGCTGAGTCTGGTTTGAGGCCACGGTACTACAACTCCTTAGGAGCGGTACTATTGTGGGCACCTACGGTACTACCGCAAGGGCGTGCGGTACTACCGCGGGGGCCTGCGGTACTACTGCTCCTAAGAGCAGTACTACCGCATGCCTCAGAACAGCAACACGAGGAATCCTTCTCTTTGCATATATATGAAGAAAACGGAGGATGCTCCAAAGCGCAAAGGGAAAGGCGGTGCAGAGGGAGTAAACATGTACGTGATGATTCCACCCAAACCTTTCCAACATGGACCCCCTCTTAATAGTACGGCTTTCCTACGACTCAAATCCACCAAAAAGAAACATAGAAAAACGCCGTCTTCAATAGTCTTCAAGGGGCACCAAACCGTCCTTTGCCTAGTGATGAAATGTGTGAAATACTCAAGGCACACGAGTAGTCCGCAAAAGCATTGCCATCAATCACCAAAACACCTTACGGATAAATATGCCCTTACAAGGTCCCCCTTTTTGGTGGATTGCTGACAATACGGGATTTGCACAAGGGGACATAAAATAGAACATAAGAAAACCCCACATCTCCAAAATATAGATGGCCCCCTAGATGCGTGCTATCTAGGTAAGTGCTTTGGACTGCACGACATGTATACCAGGATCAACACTCCCCCTATATTTGATAGACAGTGCATATATTGCAACAATAAGGCTAACACTAAACAAGATAGTAAATATGAGCATAACATAAATAGCACAATATATCATGATCTCAATAAGGTACGATAGAGTGCATATGTATTACACCATATGATAGACCAGTCGCACGAGCAAACTAAACCAAAGCAAGCAAGGTTCAATAGAACAAACGCGAGCAAAGCAAACACAAGAAGCACGATACAAGACTCGCAAACCCCTACTCTCTCTCCCACTTTGGCATCGAGACGCCAAAAAGGCAGAGAGGACACCTACAAGACAAGTGGTGGCTCAAGCGGAGAAATCAGTCGCACGCTCCTCGTCAGACTCGGCAGCGGGAACGGTCTCCTCGTTGTGCTCCTCAGAATCAGTCCACTTGAAGCCTTGTTTCACCATCCACTCAGCCTTTGGAGTGATGCGCTCCTAAGAACCGCTAGAAACGTCCTCTCCAAAAAGGCTCATAATCTTCTTGTCGCGGCGGCGACTCTCCTTGGAGGCAACGTGAGTCCTGTACTGCCCATTTGCCTGCATGCAGAACAAGGCCTTCATCTTGTTCTTCAGCCTCTTAGACCAAGATGGCTCAGAGGTGGGAGGGATGAAATCCTCAGAGCTATCCTCGTCCGCTATCTCCTCCTCATCCTCATCCGCATCCACATCCATGGCAGTTGCGGCCTCAGCACGAGAAGTAGTGTTAGCCCACTGAGTCTTGACACATAGCTGGATGGACTCATGTCGAATCCAATCAGGGGCCTCAAAGTCATCCTGAGGGTAGAGCTTCTCCCAAGTTGCCGAGATCAAATGAAATAGATAAGGTCCATAGATGGGGACCTTGCGGTTGTAGACCGCAAACCGAAGCTCACACCACATGATATGTGAGACATCAAGTGGTAGCGTCTGAGAGTTGCACACTTCCTCACACAGGAGCAGCATGTCCACAAGATAAGCATGCACCTTTTCCTTGTCACCAATGCGTGGAAAGAGAGTGTTGCGTAAGATCTGGTACATGATGTCAAGTAAGGAGTTGAGCACCCAAGATGACTTGCCACTGGAGAGCTTCTTCTCAACAAGGAAGGGCTGAAGCTTGTTCTTGTTGGCTGACTCGGGATTGGCATGAGGACGAACACCTTGTTGTGTGGCAAGCCCCTCATCCTGAACACCAAGCAAATTCATGAACTCCTTCCACGTAGCAGTCAGCTGCCGAGCATTGGTCATCCAAGTCATAGTCCGTTCCTCATTAGGATGAAAGTGCACCGAGGCAAAGAACTGAGCCACAATCTCAGGATCAAAGTCTTTGTGAAAAGAGATGATGTGCTCAATGCCAAATTGCTCCACAAGATCCAGAGCCTCACCAAAGTAGTCCCGGTGCTTCTCTTCCCTCATATGATGCATGTTGATCCAGTGCACATCCACATAGATGTTTCACTTGGCCTTTATCACATCCAGATAAATGAGATTCTGCTGCTTGGTCTAGAACAGGTCATTCCCTCAAAAGTTGGCACGAGGATGCACATAGGGATTTATATTCCTTCGAGAGATGAACTCAGAAAGTGGCATCTCATCCATGCCCATGATGGGTTCCTTGTCCTTGGTGGCGGTGGTCTTGGTCCTGCGTTGGGGGGCACTGGAGCCCTCTGGAGCTTCATCTTGATTTTGCAGACGCTTGGAGCCCGTGTCACGGCTTGGATTGGAACGGCGAGCAGGGGCACCGGAGCCACCACCTAAGACACAAAACACAAAAACACGCACAAAAAGCAAGAAGGATCAATGCAAAGAACACAACAAAGCCGGTGAAACAAGTGGAAGTGGCACGTGATAATTGCCACATGAGGGATTTGAGACAACAGTAGTATCGTAGTGCTGTGCGGTACTAAAATTTTAGTGCTGCTCCTAGCCACGGTAGTACCGCGCCAGGGAGGCACAGTAGTACCGTATCTAGGTGCGGCAGTGAAATTTTAGTACCGTGCCTTGCGCGGTAGTACCGCTCCTGAGGAGAGGTAGTACCGGACGAGCGGTAGTACCGCACCGGAGATGCGGTAGTACCACATGGTTGCAGATCCGAAACCACAACTGGATCTATGCACAGTCGTGACAACAACGCGGTACTACAGTTGATCAAATCCATCACAGGGCAACATAGCAAGTACCATCTCTATGCATTACTACTCTCCTACATGCTACTCTTGCAAAGATTTAGCCTAAAATCTCAAAAACCACATGCATCTCCCCAAAAACCTAGAAGCAAAAGAACGAACCAAAAAGAAAGGGATTTGGGGAGAAACCTTGGTCCATGGCAAGAGGAAGTGGTGGGGAATGATCCCACCGGTCAGAACCCGAGGAGAGCGGCCGGAGATGGAGATCCGGCGAGGGCCTCCGGTGCCGTTCTTGGGCAGGAGAGAGAGGCGGCGTGGGGAAAAAGAGTGAATGGGTATGGGGGAGTTGGAACTCCCCCTGCCCGCTCTTAACCCCCATGCGCTCACTACTCCGCGGTAGTACCGCGCGTCTTTGCGGTAGTACCGCCCGGACGGAAGTACCTGTTGGGGAACATAGTAATTTCAAAAATTTTCCTATGCACACGCAAGATCATGGTGATGGCATAGCAATGAGAGGGGAGAGTGATGTCCACGTACCCTCGTAGACCGTAAGCGGAAGCGTTATGACAACGCGGTTGATGTAGTCGTACGTCTTCACGATCCGACCGATCCAAGCACCGAACGTACGGCACCTCCGAGTTCAGCACACGTTCAGCTCGATGACGATCCCCGGGCTCCGATCCAGCAAAGCTTCGGGGATGAGTTCCGTCAGCACGACGGCGTGGTGACGATGATGATGTTCTACCGGCGCAGGGCTTCGCCTAAACTCCGCCACAATATGACCGAGGTGGAATATGGTGGAGGGGGGCACCGCACACGGCTAAGGAACTATCCGTAGATCAACTTGTGTGTCCTAGGGTGCCCCCTGCCCCTGTATATAAAGGAGCAAGGGGGGAGGCCAGCCGGCCCTAGAGGGCGCGCCAGGAGGAGGAGTCCTCCTCCTAGTAGGAGTCCTCCTCCTAGTAGGAGTAGGACTCCCCCTTTCCTACTCCTACTAGGAGGGGGAAAGGAAGGGGGAGAGGGAGAGGGAAAGAGGGGGGCGCCGCCCCCCCTCCTAGTCCAATTCAGACCAAAGGGGGAGGGGCGTGCGGCCAATGCTGGCTGCCCATCTCTCTCTCCACTAAGGCCCATAGGCCCATTACTTCTCCCGGGGGGTTCCGGTAACCCTCCGGCACTCCGGTTTTCTCCGAAAACGTCCGGAACACTTCCGGTGTCCGAATATAGTCGTCCAATATATCAATCTTTATGTCTCGACCATTTCGAGACTCCTCGTCATGTCCGTGATGACATCCGGGACTCCGAACAAACTTCGGTACATCAAAACTTATAAACTCATAATAAAACTGTCATCGTAACGTTAAGCGTGCGGACCCTACGGGTTCGAGAACTATGTAGACATGACTTAGAACTATTCTCGGTCAATAACCAATAGCGGAACCTGGATGCCCATATTGGTTCCTACATATTCTACAAAGATCTTTATCGGTCAAACCGCATAACAACATACGTTGTTCCCTTTGTCATCGGTATGTTACTTGCCTGAGATTCGATCGTCGGTATCCAATACCTAGTTCAATCTCGTTACCGTCAAGTCTCTTTACTCGTTACGTAATGCATAATTCCGTAACTAACTCATTAGCTACATTGCTTCAAGGCTTATAGTGATGTGCATTATCGAGAGGGCCCAGAAATACCTCTCTGACAATCGGAGTGACAAAACCTAATCTCGAAATACGCCAACCCAACATGTACCTTTGGAGACACCTGTAGTACTCCTTTATAATCACCCAGTTACGTTGTGACGTTTGGTAGCACCCAAAGTGTTCCTCCGGTAAACGGGAGTTGCATAATCTCATAGTTAGAGGAACATGTATAAGTCATGAAGAAAGCAATAGCAATATACTAAACGATCAAGTGCTAGGCTAACGGAATGGGTCATGTCAATCACATCATTCTCCTAATGATGTGATCCCATTAATCAAATGACAACACATGTCTATGGCTAGGAAACATAACCATCTTTGATTAATGAGCTAGTTAAGTAGAGGCATACTAGTGACCATATGTTTGTCTATGTATTCACACATGTATCATGTTTCCGGTTAATACAATTCTAGCATGAATAATAAACATTTATCATGATAAGAGGAAATAAATGATAACTTTATTATTGCCTCTAGGGCATATTTCCTTCAGTCTCCCACTTGCACTAGAGTCAATAATCTAGATTACATAGTAATGATTCTAACACCCATGGAGTCTTGGTGCTGATCATGTTTTGCTCGTGAGAGAGGCTTAGTCAACGGGTCTGCAACATTTAGATCCGTATGTATCTTGCAAATCTCTATGTCTCCCACTTGGACTTGGTCCCGGATGGAATTGAAGCGTCTCTTGATGTGCTTGGTCCTCTTGTGAAATCTGGATTCCTTTGCCAAGGCAATTGCACCAGTATTGTCACAGAAGATCTTCATTGGTCCCAATGCACTAGGTATGACACCTAGATCGGTAATGAACTCGTTCATCCAGACTCCTTCATTTGCTGCTTCCGAAGCAGCTATGTACTCCGCTTCACATGTAGATCCCGCCGCGACGCTTTGTTTAGAACTGCACCAACTTACAGCTCCACCGTTTAATAAAAACATGTATCCGGTTTGCGAGTTAGAATCGTCCAGATCAGTGTCAAAGCTTGCATCGACGTAACCATTTACGACTAGCTCTTTGTCACCTCCATATACGAGAAACATATCCTTAGTCCTTTTCAGGTATTTCAGGATGTTCTTGACCGCTGTCCAGTGATCCACTCCTGGATTACTTTGGTACCTTCCTGCCAAGCTTATTGCTAAGCATACGTCAGGTCTGGTACACATCATTGCATACATGATAGAGCCTATGGCTGAAGCATAGGGAACATCTTTCATTTTCTCTCTATCTTCTGCTGTGGTCGGGCATTGAGTTTGACTCAACTTCACACCTTGTAGCACGGGCAAGAACCCTTTCTTTGCCTGATCCATCTTGAACTTTTTCAAAATTTTGTCAAGGTATGTGCTTTGTGAAAGTCCTATTAAGCGTCTTGATCTATCTCTATAGATCTTGATGCCCAATATGTAAGCAGCTTCACCGAGGTCTTTCATTGAAAAACTTTTATTCAAGTATCCCTTTATGCTATCCAGAAATTCTATATCATTTCCAATTAATAATATGTCACCTACATATAATATCAGAAATGCTACAGAGCTCCCACTCACTTTCTTCTAAATACAGGCTTCTCCAAAAGTCTGTATAAAACCATATGCTTTGATCACACTATCAAAGCGTTTATTCCAACTCCGAGATGCTTGCACCAGTCCATAAATGGATCGCTGGAGCTTGCACACTTTGTTAGCACCTTTTGGATCAAAAAAACCTTCTGGCTGCATCATATACAACTCTTCTTCCAGAAATCCATTCAAGAATGCAATTTTGACATCCATTTGCCAAATTTCATAATCACGAAATGCAGCAATAGCTAACATGATTCGGATAGACTTAAGCATCGCTACGGGTGAGAAAGTCTCATCGTAGTCAACCCCTTGAACTTGTGGAAAACCTTTCGCAACAAGTCGAGCTTTATAGACAGTTACATTACCATCAGCGTCAGTCTTCTTCTTAAAGATCCATTTATTCTCAATGGCTCGCCGGTCATCGAGCAAGTCAACCAAAGTCCATACTTTATTTTCATACATGGATCCCATCTTAGATTCCATGGCCTCTAGCCATTTTGCGGAATCTGGGCTCATCATCACTTCCTCATAGTTTGTAGGTTCGTCATGGTCAAGTAACATGACTTCCAGAATAGGATTACCGTACCACTCTGGTGCGGATCTTACTCTGGTAGACCTACGAGGTTCAGTAGAAACTTGATCTGAAGTTTCATGATCAATATCATTAGCTTCCTCACTAATTGATGTAGGTGTCACAGGAACCGATTTCTGTGATGAACTACTTTCCAATAAGGGAGCAGGTACAGTTACCTCATCAAGTTCTACTTTCCTCCCACTCACTTCTTTCGAGAGAAACTCCTTCTCTAGAAAGGATCCAATCTTAGGAACGAATGTCTTGCCTTCAGATCTGTGATAGAAGGTGTACCCAACTGTCTCCTTTGGGTATCCTATGAAGACACATTTCTCCGATTTAGGTTCGAGCTTATCTGGTTGAAGTTTCTTCACATAAGCATCGCAGCCCCAAACTTTAAGAAACGACAACTTTGGTTTCTTTCCAAACCACAGTTCATAAGGATTCGTCTCAACGGATTTTGATGGTGCCCTATTTAACGTGAATGCGGCCGCCTCTAAAGCATAACCCCAGAACGATAGCGGTAAATCAGTAAGAGACATCATAGATCGCACCATATCTAGTAAAGTACGATTACGACGTTCGGACACACCATTTCGTTGTGGTGTTCCGGGTGGCGTGAGTTGCGAAACTATTCCGCATTGTTTCAAATGTAAACCAAACTCGTAACTCAAATATTCTCCTCCACGATCAGATCGTAGAAATTTTATTTTCTTGTTACAATGATTTTCCACTTCACTCTGAAATTCTTTGAACTTTTCGAATGTTTCAGACTTGTGTTTCATGAAGTAGATATACCCATATCTGCTCAAATCATCTGTGAAGGTGAGAAAATAGCAATATCCGCCACGACTTTCAACATTCATCGGACCACATACATCTGTATGTATGATTTCCAACAAATCTGTTGCTCTCTCCATAGTACCAGAGAACGGTGTTTTAGTCATCTTGCCCATGAGGCACGGTTCGCAAGTACCAAGTGATTCATAATCAAGTGATTCCAAAAGTCCATCAGTATGGAGTTTCTTCATGCACTTTACATCGATATGACCTAAACGGCAGTGCCACAAATAAGTTGCACTGTCATTATCAACTCTGCATCTTTTGGCTTCGACATTATGAATATGTGTATCACTACTATCGAGATTCAATAAAAATAGACCACTCTTCAAGGGTGCATGACCATAAAAGATATTACTCATATAAATAGAACAACCATTATTCTCTGATTTAAATGAATAACCGTCTCGCATCAAACAAGATCCAGATATAATGTTCATGCTCAATGCTGGCACCAAATAACAATTATTCAGGTCTAAAACTAATCCCGAAGGTAGATGTAGAGGTAGCGTGCCGACCGCGATCACATCGACTTTGGAACCGTTTCCCACGCGCATCGTCACCTCGTCCTTGGCCAGTGCTCGCTTATTCCGTAGTCCCTGTTTCGAGTTGCAAATATTAGCAACAGAACCAGTATCAAATACACAGGTGCTACTGCAAGCTCTAGTAAGGTACACATCAATAACATGTATATCACATATACCTTTGTTCACCTTGCCATCCTTCTTATCCGCCAAATACTTGGGGCAGTTCCGCTTCCAGTGACCAGTCTGCTTGCAGTAGAAGCACTCAGTTTCAGGCTTAGGTCCAGACTTGGGTTTCTTCTCTTGAGCAGCAACTTGCTTGCTGTTCTTCTTGAAGTTCCCCTTCTTCTTCCCTTTGCCCTTTTTCTTGAAACTAGTGGTCTTGTTGACCATCAACACTTGATGCTCCTTCTTGATTTCTACCTCCGCAACTTTTAGCATTGCAAAGAGCTCAGGAATTGTCTTGTTCATCCCTTGCATATTATAGTTCATCACGAAGCTCTTGTAGCTTGGTGGCAGTGATTGGAGAATTCTTTCAATGACGCTATCATCCAGAAGATTAACTCCCAGTTGAATCAAGTGATTATTATACCCAGACATTTTGAGTATATGCTCACTGATAGAACTATTTTCCTCCACCTTGCAGCTGTAGAACTTATTGGAGACTTGATATCTCTCAATCCGGGCATTTGCTTGAAATATTAACTTCAACTCCTGGAACATCTCATATGCTCCATGTCGTTCAAAACGTCGTTGAAGACCCGGTTCTAAGCCGTAAAGCATGGCACATTGAACTATTGAGTAGTCATCAGCTTTGCTCTGCCAGACGTTCTTAACATCGTCAGTTGCATCAGCAGCAGGCCTGGCACCCAGCGGTGCTTCTAGGACGTAATTCTTCTATGCAGCAATGAGGATAATCCTCAGGTTACGGACCCAGTCCGTGTAATTGCTACCATCATCTTTCAACTTTGCTTTCTCAAGGAACGCATTAAAATTCAACGGAACAACAACACGAGCCATCTATCTACAATAAACATAGACAAGCAAAATACTATCAGGTACTAAGTTCATGATAAATTTAAGTTCAATTAATCATATTACTTAAGAACTCCCACTTAGACAGACATCTCTCTAGTCATCTAAGTGATCACGTGATCCAAATCAACTAAACCATAACCGATCATCACGTGAGATGGAGTAGTTTTCAATGGTGAACATCACTATGTTGATCATATCTTCTATATGATTCACGCTCGACCTTTCGGTCTCCGTGTTCCGAGGCCATATCTGCATATGCTAGGCTCGTCAAGTTTAACCTGAGTATTCTGCGTGTGCAAAACTGGCTTGCACCCGTTGTAGATGGATGTAGAGCTTATCACACCCGATCATCACGTGGTGTCTGGCACGACGAACTTTGGCAACGGTGCATACTCAGGGAGAACACTTCTTGATAATTTTTTAGTGAGAGATCATCTTAAAATGCTACCGTCAATCAAAGCAAGATAAGATGCATAAAGGATAAACATCACATGCAATCAATATAAGTGATATGATATGGCCATCATCATCTTGTGCTTGTGATCTCCATCTCCGAAGCACCGTCGTGATCACCACCATCACCGGCGCGACACCTTGATCTCCATCGTAGCATGGTTGTCGTCTACGCCATCTATTGCTTCTACGACTATCGCTACCACTTAGTGATAAAGTAAAGCAATTACAGGGCGTTTGCATTTCATACAATAAAGCGACAACCATATGGCTCCTGCCAGTTGCCGATAACTTCGGTTACAAAACATGATCATCTCATACAATAAAATATAGCATCACGTCTTGACCATATCACATCACAACATGCCCTGCAAAAACAAGTTAGACGCCCTCTACTTTGTTGTTGCAAGTTTTACGTGGCTGCTACGGGCTTAGCAAGAACCGTTCTTACCTACGCATCAAAACCACAACGATAGTTCGTCAAGTTAGTGCTGTTTTACCTTCGCAAGGACCGGGCGTGGCCACACTCGATTCAGCTAAAGTGAGAGAGACAGACACCCGCCAGCCACCTTTAAGCACGAGTGCTCGTAACGGTGAAACCAGTCTCGCGTAAGCGTACGTGTAATGTCGGTCCGGGACGCTTCATCTCACAATACCGCCGAACCAAAGTATGACATGCTGGTAAGCAGTATGACTTGTATCGCCCACAACTCACTTGTGTTCTACTCGTGCATATGACATCTACGCATAAAACCAGGCTCGGATGCCACTGTTGGGGAACGTAGTAATTTCAAAAAAATTCCTACGCACACGCAAGATCATGGTGATGGCATAGCAACGAGAGGGGAGAGTGATGTCCACGTACCCTCGTAGACCGTAAGCGGAAGCATTATGACAACGCGGTTGATGTAGTCGTACGTCTTCACGATCCGACCGATCCAAGCACCGAACGTACGGCACCTCCGAGTTCAGCACACGTTTAGCTCGATGATGATCCCCGGGCTCCGATCCAGCAAAGCTTCGGGGATGAGTTCCGTCAGCACGACGGCGTGGTGACGACGATGATGTTCTACCGGCGCAGGGCTTCGCCTAAACTCCGCGACGATATGACCGAGGTGGAATATGGTGGAGGGGGGCACCACACACGGCTAAGGAACGATCCGTAGATCAACTTGTGTGTCCTAGGGTGCCCCCTGCCCCCGTATATAAAGGAGCAAGGGGGGGAGGCCGGCCGGCCCTAGAGGGCGCGCCAGGAGGAGGAGTCCTCCTCCTAGTAGGAGTAAGACTCCCCCTTTCCTACTCCTACTAGGAGGGGGAAAGGAAGGGGGAGAGGGAGATGGAAAGAGGGGGGCGCCCCCCCTTCCTAGTCCAATTCGGACCAGAGGGGGAGGGGACACGTGGCCCATGCTGGCTGCCCCCTCTCTCTCCACTAAGGCCCATAGGGCCCATTACTTCTCCCGGGGGGTTCCGATAACCCTCCGGCACTCCGGTTTTCTCCGAAAACATCCGGAACACTTCCGGTGTCCGAATATAGTCGTCCAATATATCAATCTTTATGTCTCGACCATTTTGAGACTCCTCGTCATGTCCGTGATCACATCCGGGACTCCGAACAAACTTCGGTACATCAAAACTTATAAACTCATAATAAAACTGTCATCGTAACGTTAAGCATGCGGACCCTACGGGTTCGAGAACTATGTAGACATGACCTAGAACTATTGTCGGTCAATAACCAATAGCGGAACCTGGATGCCCATATTGGTTCCTACATATTCTACGAAGATCTTTATCGGTCAAACCGCATAACAATATATGTTGTTCCCTTTGTCATCGGTATGTTACTTGCCCGAGATTCGATCGTCGGTATCCAATACCTAGTTCAATCTCGTTACCGGAAAGTCTCTTTACTCGTTACGTAATGCATCACTCCATAACTAACTCATTAGCTACATTGCTTGCAAGGCTTATAGTGATGTGCATTACCGAGAGGGCCCAGAGATACCTCTCCGACAATCGGAGTGACAAAACCTAATCTCGAAATACGCCAACCCAACATGTACCTTTGGAGACACCTGTAGTACTCCTTTATAATCACCCAGTTACGTTGTGACGTTTGGTAGCACCCAAAGTGTTCCTCCGGTAAATGCAAGTTGCATAATCTCATAGTTACAGGAACATGTATAAGTCATGAAGAAAGCAATAGCAATATACTAAACGATCAAGTGCTAGGCTAACGGAATGGGTCATGTCAATCACATCATTCTCCTAATGATGTGATCCCATTAATCAAATGACAACACATGTCTATGGCTAGGAAACATAACCATCTTTGATTAATGAGCTAGTTAAGTAGAGGCATTCTAGTGACCATATGTTTGTCTATGTATTCACACATGTATCATGTTTCCGGTTAATACAATTCTAGCATGAATAATAAACATTTATCATGATATGAGGAAATAAATAATAACTTTATTATTGCCTCTAGGGCATATTTCCTTCAGTACCGCGCCGTGGGCGGTAGTACTGCTCCATCAGCGGTAGTAAAAAATTACTGTTGTGCTGGTTGCGGTAGTATCGTGTCCTTGCGGTAGTACCGTGGCAGGCCACGGTAGTACCGTGAACCCAAGAGAATGCAGTTTCAAACAAAAGGAAGAAACACCTTTGCATGGAACCTTCAAGCGAACGGACACACCAACGAGCTAATAAATGAGACACCACAAGCACAAGCTCGGCACGAAGAGAGAAAAGCAAGAGACAACAAGGATCAAAAACGAGACACAGCCTCTCCAAGGAGAGGGCGGTGGCCGGAGCCACCTATGTTTGAGTCGATTGGTATGGCACCGCGAAGAATTATCCTTGGGCCCATGACCAAAACTCGTCTTTGAAGCACACGTACCATAAAAAATGGCTAATGTGAAAGAGTTGATCAATTTATGCATAATGGGGGGAGGGGGAGTTCATTGAGAGAACAACACTCCCCTTATGTCCATGCCTACACCTAAACTAGACAACAAGTTGAGTGTGGTGGGGTGTGCAAGGGTTCAAGTCACATTGCTCGAATCAATGATATTTAGCTCATGCCTTACTTGCGAAATCTTGCTTCATCCAAGGGCTTCGTGAAAATATTTGCAAGGTTATCATGAGTGTTGACATACTTGAGCTTGATCTCCCTTCGCCTAATGTGACCCCGGATGAAGTGATACCAAATCTCAATATGCTTCATCTTGAAGTGTTGCACCGGGTTGAGAGAGATCTTGATAGCACTTTCATTGTCACACCAAAGAGGCACCTTGTCACAAGTGACACCGCAATCCTTTAAAGTTTGCATCATCCATAGGAGTTGAGCACAACAACTACCGGCAGCCACATACTCTGCTTCGGTGGACGAGAGAGATACACAACTTTGCTTCTTAGAAGACCAACTCACTAAAGAGCAACCAAGTAATTGGCACCCTCCGGAGGTGGACTTCCCATCCACTTCGTCTCCTGCCCAATCTGAATCCGTGTAGCCCAAAAGTTCAAAGTTGGCTCCTCTTGGGTACCATAAGCCAAAGTTTGGGGTATGAGCCAAATATCGAAAGATTCACTTGACCACCACAAAGTGGCTTTCCTTCGGTGCGGCTTGAAACCGTGCAAAATTCCCACACTCAACATGATATCCGGTCTAGATGCACAAAGGTAAAGCAAGGATCCAATCATGGAGCGATATACCTTTTGATCCACCGCTTTATCAGTGGGATCAATGTCAAGTTGGGACTTGGTGGGCATTGGAGTGGAAGCCGGCTTGACATCACTTAGCTTGAATCTCTTGAGCATGTCTTGAGTGTATTTGGCTTGGTTGATGAAGGTTCCTTCTCTTCTTTGCTTGATTTCAAACCTGAGAAAGAACTTCAACTATCCCATCATAGACATCTTGAACTTTGAGGTCATGAGAAGGTAAATTCTTCATTGAAAGCTTTGTTAGGGGAACCAAAAATAATATCATCAACATATAGTTGGCACACAAACAGCCCCCCTTTGACCTTCTTAGTAAAAAGAGTGGGGTTGATTTTCCCGATTTCGAATCCACGATCTTGTAACAACTCCGTAAGATGCTCATACCACGCACGTGGGGCTTGTTTAAGGTCATAGAGCGCATTATGGAGTTGGTACACATGATCGGGGAAATAGGGATCTTCGAACCCGGGGGGTTGTTTGACATACACCAACTCATTAATGGGACCATTAAGAAAAGCACTCTTCACATCCATTTGTTGCAACGTGAAATTATGATGAGAAGCATAAGCAATCAACAAACGGATAGATTCAGGGCGAGCAACTGGAGCAAAGGTTTCACCGTAGGCGATACCCTCGACTTGGGAGTAGCCTTGTGCCACCAAACGAGCCTTGTTGCGAACAATGATCCCATGAGCATCTTGCTTGTTCTTGAATATCCACTTGGTTCCAATGACATTATGATTCCCGGTTGGCCTTGGCACTAATTTCCATACTTTGTTATGCTCAAAGTTGTTGAGTTCTTCATGCATGGCATTGAGCCAATCCGGGTCCTCGAGCGCCTCATAAAATTTTTGGGGTTCGACACAAGAAACAAATGCATGATGTTCACAATAGTTTGCTAATTGTCTACGAGTGCTTACCCCCTTTCTTAGGCTTCCAACCACATTCTCCATGAGATGACCTTTGGTAGTGAGCTTGGAAGCAATCTTCACGGCACGACACTCTAATTCCTCCTCAGATGTGAAAAGAGGAGGGGTAACTTGATCATCTTGAGCACCGTCTTGAGCTTGCTCTTGATCTTGAGCTTGCTCTTGATCTTGAACTTGCTCGAAGGGGAGAACTTGACCTTGGGCATCATTTGGTAGTTCACCACCATCTTGAGGTTGATCTTGCCCTTGATCTTGTTCATGAGGTTGAGGGCCTTCACTTTGTTCTTCGGAAGCATGTGGGTCTTGGGTTGGTGATGGCTCCACTTGAGTGGAGCATTGTCCTTCTTCTTCGGCCACAAGGGGTTCCTCAATGGGCAGGATATGACCAACACCCATTCTTCTTATGGCTTGGGGAGGAATTTCATCACCTACATCACAAGTACCACTTTGCTCCACTTGGGAGCCATTATTCTCGTCAAACTCTATGTTACACATCTCCTCAATGAGTCTAGTGGACTTGTTGAGGACACGGTAAGCATGAGAGTTTGTAGCATAACCAACAAATATGCCCTCATAAGCTCTAGCTTCAAATTTAGACAAACGAACACCTTTCTTGAGGATGAAACACTTACACCCGGACACCCGGAAGTACTTGAGGTTGGGCTTGTTACCGGTAAATATTTCATAGGGAGTCTTGTTCAAGCCTTTGTGGAGATAGAGCCGATTGGATGCATGACAAGCTGTGTTGATGGCTTCGGCCCAAAAGTTGTATGGAGACTTGAACTCTGCCATCATGGTCCTTGCCGCATCCATCAACGTCAGGTTCTTCCTCTCCACGACACCATTTTGTTGAGGGGTATATGGTGCAGAATATTGATGCTTGATCCCCACATCACTAAGAAACTCATCCAAGGTGTAGTTCTCGAACTCGGTGCCGTTGTCACTCCTAATTGTCAAGATCTTTGCATCATGTTGATGTTGAGCTTCATTTGCAAAGTCGATGACGGTTTGTTGAGTCTCACTCTTCCTCTTGAAGAAATATACCCAAGTGTATCTTCAATAATCATCGACAATCACCAAGCAATACTTTCTACCCCCAAGACTATCAAAGGATGGAGGCCCAAAGAAATCCATGTGAAGGAGCTCCAAGGGTCTCTTCGAGTAAATGATAGTCATGGGGGGTGAGCCTTCTCATGAAGCTTTCCTTCGATACAAGCACTGCAAGCACGATCTTTGGCAAAACTAACATTTGTTAGTCGACGAACATGGTCCCCCTTGAGAAGACTTTGCAAAGATCTCATATTGACGTGGGCTAAACGGCGATGCCAAAGCCATCCCACATCAACTTTAGCCATTAGGCATGTCGCGATCTTAGTGGGTCGCTCCGAAAAGTTAATCACATAAAGAACGTTCTTGACATGCCCAACAAAGGCTACTTTAAGAGTCTTGCTCCACAAGAGGGCCACGGTATCAATATCAAAGAAAGTGGCAAAGCCCATGAGTGCAAGTTGACGAACGGAAAGTAGATTGTAAGCAAGGGACTCAACAAGCATGACTTTCTCGATCATTAGATCATGAGAAATGACAACCTTGCCAAGACCCAATACCTTAGAACACGAGGCATCACCCCACTCGATGTTGGTGGGCATAGAAGGGATCTTGTGCACGTCGACCACCAAGTCCTTGCTTCCGGTCATATGATTTGTTGCTCTACTATCAAGCAACCATGATCCCCCACCGGAAGCAAACACCTACAAGAGATCAATTGTCACGCCCAATATGCGATACTATCCTAAAGAGACTCGAAGGTCCCACCAAGGATAGAACCGCATATTGAAACGCTTTTGCAAGGTGGATATCATTACATCAACATTCCATAATAGATGGGGATACATACAAAAGGCATACCATGCCACACGAATACAACACCATCTTACATAAGAGCACCATCCGACTACGGATGAAACACAAACAGAAACTCAAATGACATCCACCCTGCTAGCCCAGGTTGCCGACCTGGAACCTATCCCCTGATCAAAGAAGAAGCAGAAGAAGAACTCCAAAACAAGCAAACATCGCTCTCACATCATGATCATCGCATAACCTGTACCTGCAACTGTTGTTGTAGTAATCCGTGAGCCACAAGGACTCAGCAATCCCATTACCATGGGTATCAAGACTAGCAAAGCTTAATGGGAAAGGAAGGGGGTCAAGTGGTGAGGTTGCAGCAACGACTAAGCATATATGGTGGCTAACATATGCAAATGAGAGCGAGACGAGAAGCAAACTGAACGGTCGTGAAGCTAGCAATGATCAAGAGGCGATCCTGAACTCCTACTTACGTCAAACATAATCCAAAACAATGTTCACTTCCCGGATTCCACCGAAAAGATACCATCACGGCTACACACTCGGTTGATGCATTTTAATTCGGATCTGGTGTCAAGTTATCTACAACCGGACATTAACAAATTCCCATCTGCCACATAACCGCGGGCACAGCTTTCGAAAGTTCAAACCCTGCAGGGGTGTCCCAACTTAGCCCATCACAAGCTCTCATGATCAACGAAGGATATTCCTTCTCCCAGGAAGACCCGATCAGTCTCGGAATCCCGGTTTACAAAACATTTCGACAATGGTAAAACAAGACCAGCAAAGCCGCCTGAATGTGCCGACAAATCCTGATAGGAGCTGCACATATCTCGTTCTCAGGGCACAGCGGATTATCCAAACTTCCGGTAGGCCAGCCCAGAGTTGCCCTTGGTGGCCACCGGCGGCTGACAGGTTGGACCAACACTCACAACGAGCACTGGCCCGAGGGGGGGGGGTAAATAAAGATGACCCTCAGGCTCCGAAAACCCAAGGGAAAAAGGGCTAGGTGAGGCAAATGGTAAAACCAAGGTTCGGCCTTGCTGGAGGAGTTTTATTCAAAGTGAACTATCAAGGGGGTCCCATAAATCACCCAACCGTGTAAGGAACGCAAAATCCGAGAACATAATACCGATATGACAGAAACTAGGGCGGCAAGAGTGGAACAAAACACCAGGCATAAGGCCGAGTCTTCCACCCTTTACCAAGTATATAGATACATTAATTAGATAAGAGATATTGTGATATCCCAACAATAATCCTGTCCACCATGGAGCAAACTTCAACTTCACCTGCAACTAACAACGCTATAAGAGGGGCTGAGCAAAGCGGTAACATAGCCAAACACCAGTTTGCTAGGAAGGGTGGTAAAGGTTAGGGGCTGACATGGCAATTTGGGAGGCTTGAAGAGCAAAAGATAGGTAGTGCAGCAAGCGATAGAACGAAGCAACTAGCATAGCATGATAGTAGTGAGATCCAGGGTAGCGGTCATCTTGCCTAAAATCCCGCAAGGAAGAAGAACGAGTCCATGAAGAAGACGAACGGATGAAGCCGAACCAAGCGTAGACGAACGAAACCTCACGATTGCAACGAAACGGGAACTATCGAGAAGAAACACACAACATGGTAAACACACCACAGATATACATGACATGATGCACAACCAAGCATGATGCATGACAAAGCTACATGAAGCTACTCATGGCAAGAGATGATGCAAAACAAGAGCAACACATCAAAGCAAGTTTAAATGAGGCCGGAAACAACATATAACAATTCCGGTAAGTCCTCATATGCAAATATAGAAATTGGTCCAGAACTGAATAAACCTTATGTTCAAGTTATTAAACAGCAAGTTAAAATGCACCAAGAAGATCTACACGAGATTCTAGTCAAGTCACATATAAAGTTCATTTAATTCGGAGCTACGGCCTAGAAGATATGAGCAAAACAAGTTAAACATGGCATTGGTGCAAAATGCATACAAACATCAAGCAAACACTCTCAAAACATGTATGCAACATGATAATATGAAACTTCATACAAAATCAAGCAAGTTTCATATAGAGCACACTCAAAACGGAGCAACGGTTCAACATATACACTATACAAGTTTTAAGGACAAGCTATACAAAACAGCAAATATGCATCTAGCAAGCATCAAAACAATATTCTACAACATCTCAATGTATGAACAAAAGGCATGGGCATGAAGTACAGGTAAAGCATGACAAAACATGAACACTGAGCTATCTCTAGAAATCATTAGAACATGCTCAAAAGGACATGGCAAGATTGCAAATAATAACAGTTTCAGACTTAACAGAAATAACATCAGGTTGCAATGTTTAGAGCTATCAAACAACATGCTACAAGAACTTAACATGGCAAACAAAGGCATGGCATGCTAATACTGAAGACAAAGAACAAAATTCCCTTACTGAACTTATTCCAAAGATCAACAGAAAAGATGACAGCATCCATGCAAACATGGCAAATGATATGACAGATTCAGGCATGGCAGGAACAACAATAAGTAGGCATGTTGGTGAGCTTGTACCACTCACCACAGAGCAACACATGGCACTACAAGGTGACCAACAGTAATATGACATATTTATGAAGCTAAGCATGGCAATATCATGGTCATAGGGTGCATGGGTCACTAGCAAAACACATGGCCAAAACTGAACTTGAAGTTAACAAGCTGACAGCAACATTATTTAGCAAATTTAGAGCATGATTACAACAAGATACACATGCTACAAATGCAACCAGGGGCATGAATGGATAGATAATGACATGTATAACAAAACATCCTTAGTGATAATCTCTAGATTATGCATAGAATGACTTGTAGCAGCATGTTTACATAGCATAATGATATAGCAGATTCAGCCTAGCAAAACAGTAACAGCAAGTACCCTACATAACAAGTTCGATGCACTCACTACAAGACTCACAAAAATACATTGATTGCACCACTTTAAAGATGGCATGATGTATCTCAAAACTCATACAAACATCAAGCTAATAGGATGCACACACAATATGCAACAAAAAAGACAAAACAACAAGTTATAACAGTTTCAGCAGGTTAATATCATGTAGCACTCTTGCATCAGAGATTTGGGCATCAAGATGAACTCAAACAAGCATGACACACGGGAATGAAGTGATGGTCATCTCACAATGAACATGTTGATATATTATGCATGCAAAACGGAGCTATGAGCAGGAACTTATAGCAGGTCAAAGATGCTAACATAATGCATGAAAACAGGGACAATCAAAATGCGGATGGGCGCAGGACAGCTATAACTCGCACGGGCGGAATTTAGTTGGGTGGCTCACAACATGGGCTCGGCCTAGGTTGCAGGGGAGGTGGCAGGTTGGCGAGGAGGTGAGCCTTGCGAGGCCATGGCCCACGCGGGCACTGGAGGCCGGGCCACCGGAGCTGGGCCAGCGGGGTCTAGGCCACGGGGCCCACGCAGCGGCGTCGTCCTCCCCTCGATCCTGCCTGGATCGAGGGAGGCATGGGAGGAGGCGACTGATGGGGCTCCAGCGAGCGAGAAGGCGCGAAGGGGCGCCGGGAACCTGCGGATCCGGGAGGCGCTACAGCACCGACGACTCGCAGCGGCGGCGAGCTCCATGGAGGCCATGGCGGCGCTGTAGCAGAGGGAGAGGGAGGTTAGAGGAGGAAGGAGAGGAGAGGAAGGGAGAGCGGGGCAGGGCGGCACTGGCCTGCTGGCTCCGGCGGGGCTGCCGGGGTCGCCGGCGGGAGGCGCGAGGCGGCGGTCCCGATCCAGCTCGGTATCGAGCGGGAGGAGGGAGTCGGGGGCACGTGGGGTGCTCAAGCGGCGGACGGGCTCGGGCGGGCTTCCCAGGGCCCCATCTGGGTCCTGGCAGGCCCGCGGCAGCGGAGGGCTGGCTGGGACGTGTGGCTGCGCGGGAGTGGTGGAGGGCTGCGGGAGCGACGGCGCTGGCAAATGGGAACGCGCCAAGTGGCAGGACGATGGCTGGGGCACGCCGGATCTGGAGGGGAAGGCGGCGGCGCAGCCCTCGAGGTGGGAGGAGGCGCTGAAAACGAGGAGGGGCGGGGTAGGCTGCCAAAAATGGAAGGGGAAGGCGTATATAAAGGGTAGGGGCTAGGGTTTGATGGTTTTGGAGGGGTTTTCAGACCCTCGGATCGCGATCGAGCGGCTCCGTACAGAGGGGGAACTAGGTGGGCTGCAGTGGGCTGTGCTAGAAAGGCCAAGGGCTGCGGGATAGAAGAGAGAGAGGCCCGGCGGCAGTTTCGAAGACCGAAACATCCGACGAAGGTACCGACAGCGGTGCCGCTATAAGTTTAATGGTTGGGCTATCGAACGAGCTCCGAATGCGGCGAAACTTGACAGGCGCACTGTCTACACTATAATAATGCCGTAAGCCAAGATTCGACCCATTCCGAGAACATTTTTCGGCCACTCACGAAATGACGTAAAAGGGGGCGCCGAAGGACATAGGAGTGTCGGATTGCAAAACGGACAACGGGAAAAAATGCTCGGATGCATGAGATGAACACGTATGCAAAATGAGATGCACAAGATGACATGATAAAATGCAACACACAAGCAAATGACATGGCAACAACGGCGAATAACTGCCAGACACCTGGCGCATCGAATCTGGGGCGTTACAACACTCCTCCACTAACAAGAGATCTCGTCCCGAGATCTTAGGACCGAGATGGAAGGGCAAAAGGGATGAGGTGAAACAAGAACTCAAGAGAAGAAGCAAGGAATCGAGAGCACTCGAGAAGAAGAGGGGAACGACGAGAATGACAAGAATTGAAAACCCACGGAACCAGATAGACTATGAAACCACTCCGGTTAGAACGAGATAAGAAACGAATAAGACTGAAAGGATTTAGGCAGCACTCCTGCTGGACATGGAAAGTTTAGAACCTGAGATTGACAAGATGGAACGATAGTTGATGAGAAGAACAACACAATGCCTCTGGAAGAATTGAAATAGTTGAATGAAAGGAACGAAGAAGAAAAGATATCATCTACCACCACTGAGGTTGAAAGCATCCTTAGGAGGAAGGATTGTACGAAGTCATTGAGAAAATCAACAACGAAAAGAATAAGCTAGTTGTGGACTTATGGAAAACATCTCGAAATTCTGAGGTGATAACCGACCACAAGCGAAAAAGATTGAATAGCTGAGAGGAACGAAGAAATGCAAAACTCCACTTCAAAAGTATATGGAGAATTAATTACACTTCGAGACGCGAGAAGAAAAGATACTTGAACTCCACCAACAAGATCTTGATGAACTCTTGAAGAATGAATTAAGTCATGAAGAGCCACCATGAAGAACTCCGGTGACAAAAGGATGATGAGATAGAATGAAGGAAGAAAGAATAAGATGAGCCTTGCGATGATTTAGATGGAGGTTCCGACGAAATGGCCGAGGAAATTTGAACTTCGGAAAAGAAAAGATGAAAACACTTGAAACTAGAATGTATTCCTCACGAGCAAACTCTGAAGGAAAGGATTACTCACTTGGATGAAATAAGAATAAGATTTATTGTATGCTTATCCTTCACCAAATTAAATTGATGACAAGCAATGGATTTTGCATACTACTTATTCTTCTTGAAAAGGATTAAGGGGGGTTATAGCACAGAACTTGAGAAAGTCTTCATGAACCACCAATAGGATTCGAAAGAACGAATGGATTAAAATGATAATCAAAGCAAAAGAATCTTGAACGAACCACCGTAAGAATTCGAAAATGACTGACGAAACAGAATGAATCACCGGGAAGAATTAGAAGAACCAATATGCTAGAGGGGATTTAGATGCAAAAGAATAAAGAGACCATGAGCTGATTAAAGAACACTTGAACAAAGCACCGGGATAATTGGATAACAGTAGCTGAAATGTGAGGACAAAGAATTCTTCTGGAATGATGGCCTCCGGTGAAAAGAAACAGAAATCAACTCGTGAAATACTCCTGATGGGTAAGAAAAGAATATCTGACAAATGGAATAATTTGCGAGGATAACATGAAGCTAGAACCGCGAAACTTCGAGAGAACGGGCAAAATTTAGAGGAAAAACTCTTCTTCTATCTTCAGCTGACGACGAGAAACACCACCAAAATTACTGAGATACTCCGGGAGAATGAAAAGCGAAGAGGTTGAGCCAACAATGAAAAGAATTTGGAAGCGATCTTGGAAAAGATCTGACTGATGAAATTCATACTTACGTCAAACTTCGAAAGGGATTTGAGAATAGCTCTGGAAAATTAGAAGAGTTAGGTAAGATCCTGGGAAAAGACCTGTGGGTTAGGGCCCACTAAAGAGAAACACACCATTGGAAAAGGATTGTTGAATAGATAGATACTGCACCGGAACAAATGAAATATTTGAATGAGGTGACACCCTCGAATTAATTCAAACACAGACGAATCTCTTGAGATGTCTTGAGCACTCCGAAAAGATAAACTGGCGAGAGGCGAACGAGCAAGGGGAAAACATTTGAGCCGAGGAAAAGAATATGATCAACACCGAAAAACTTGAATTGAATCCACCGGAAATGAAAAGAGATGAAGAATGTCGAACAAAACGAGAATTCACCAATTGAAATACTTTACGAAAGATTGAAGAGGCTCCACACGAATGAAATTGATGCTCGAGACAGACTCAAGCTCCGGGAAGAAGAGGGTGGGAGGGCGGGAAAAACAAAGGCAACTTGGAAGGGGAAAACCGACGAATATCTCGAAGAGAAAACACCGGTTGAAATCATTGAGGAAAGAAATCAAAGACTTCACACAAGTAGGATGGATACTCGATTACAAACTCCGTCTCCGAGGAGAAAAAAGGGGAGGGCGGGTGGGAAAAGAAAACAACTAAGGATTGAACTTGGCAAAGAAGAAGAGGCTCGAGTCAAGTTGACGACAAATGCACCGGATAAAAGAGCTGAGAACCAACGATCGAAAAACCAACTGCGTGATCCTAAATAAAAATTTGAAGGGGAAGAGGAGTAATTCAAAACACCTACGTCATGATTCCTGACCAGAGCAATGAAGGGGCTGAGGAGTAAAAAGAATTCCTACTCTCTGATATAACTAGACTCTGAAAACAGTTTTCTTCTAGACTCAACAACGGCCAAACTACACGATCAAACAAGGGGGGATCCTAAGGTCGGTCGAGGCTCTGATCCCAATATGCGATACTATCCTAAAGACACTCGAAGGTCCCACCAAGGATAGAACCGCATATTGAAACGCTTTTGCAAGGTGGATATCAATACATCAACATTCCATAATAGATGGGGATACATACAAAAGGAATACCATGCCACACGAACACAACATCATCTTACATAAGAGCACCATCCGACTATGGATGAAACACAAACAGAAACTCAAACGACATCCACCCTGCTAGCCCAGGCTGCCGACCTGGAACCTATCCCCTGATCAAAGAAGAAGCAGAAGAAGAACTCCAAAACAAGCAAACATCGCTCTTGCGTCATGATCATCGCATAACCTGTACCTGCAACTGTTGTTGTAGTAATCTGTGAGCCACGAGGACTCAGCAATCCCATTACCATGGGTATCAAGACTAGCAAAGCTTAATGGGAAAGGAAGGGGGTCAAGTGGTGAGGTTACAGCAACGACTAAGCATATATGGTGGCTAACATACGCAAATGAGAGCGAGAGGAGAAGCAAACGGAATGGTCGTGAAGCTAGCAATGATCAAGAGATGATCCTGAACTCCTACTTATGTCAAACATAACCCAAAACCGTGTTCACTTCCCGGACTCCGCCGAAAAGAGACCATCACGGCTACACACTCGGTTGATGCATTTTAATTTGGATCTGGTGTCAAGTTATCTACAACCGGACATTAACAAATTCCCATCTGCCACATAACCGCGGGCACGGCTTTCGAAAGTTCAAACCCTGCAGGGGTGTCCCAACTTAGCCCATCACAAGCTCTCATGATCAACGAAGGATATTCCTTCTCCCAGGAAGACCCGATCAGTCTCGGAATCCCAGTTTACAAGACATTTCGACAATGGTAAAACAAGACCAGCAAAGCCGCCCGAATGTGCCGACAAATCCTGATAGGAGCTGAACATATCTCGTTCTCAAGGCACACCGGATTGTCCAAACTTCCAGTAGGCCAGCCCAAAGTTGCCCCTGGTGGCCACCGGCGGCTGATAGGTTGGACCAACACTCACAACGAGCACTGGCCCGGGGGGGGGGGGTAAATAAAGATGACCCTCGGGCTCTGGAAACCCAAGGGGAAAAGGGCTAGGTGAGGCAAATGGTAAAACCAAGGTTGGGCCTTGCTGGAGGAGTTTTATTCAAAGCGAACTGTCAAGGGGTCCCATAAATCACCCAACCGTGTAAGGAACGCAAAATCCGGGAACATAATACCGATATGAAGGAAACTAGGGCGGCAAGAGTGGAACAAAACACCAGGCATAAGGCCGAGTCTTCCACCCTTTACCAAGTATATAGATGCATTAATTAGATAGGAGATACTGTGATATCCCAACTATAATCCTGTCCATCATGGAGCAAACTTCAACTTCACCTATAACTAACAACGCTATAAGAGGGGCTGAGCAAAGCGGTAACCAAACAACGGTTTGCTAGGAAGGGTGGAAAAGGTTAGAGGTTGACATGGTAATTTGGGAGGCTTGAAGAGCAAAAGGTAGGTAGCGCAACAAGCGATAGAACGAAGCAACTAGCATAGCAATGATAGTAGTGAGATCCAGGGTAGCGGTCATCTTGCCTGAAATCCCGCAAGGAAGAAGAACGAGTCCATGAAGAAGACGAATGGATGAAGCCGAACCAAGCGTAGACGAACGAAACCTCACAATCGCAACGAAACGGGAACTATCGAGAAGAAACACACAACATGGTAAACACACCACACATATACATGACATGATGCACAACCAAGCATGATGCATGACAAAGCTACATGAAGCTACTCATGGCCAGAGATGATGCAAAACAAGAGCAACGCATCAAAGCAAGTTTAAATGAGGCCGGAAACAACATATAACAATTCCGGTAAGTCCTCATATGCAAATATAGAAATTGGTCCAGAACTGAATAAACATTATGTTCAAGTTGTTAAACAGCAAGTTAAAATGCACCAAGATGATCTACACGAGATTCTAGTCAAGTCACATATAAAGTTCATTTAATTCGGAGCTACGGCCTAGAAGATATGAGCAAAACAAGTTAAACATGGCATTGGTGCAAAATGCATACAAACATCAATCAAACACTCTCAAAACATGGATGCAACATGATAATATGAAACTTCATGCAAAATCAAGCAAGTTTCATATAGAGCGCACTCAAAACGGAGCAACGGTTCAACATATACACTCTATACAAGTTTAAAGGACAAGCTGTCCAAAACAGCAACTAGGCATCTAGCAAGCAACAAAACAATATGCTACAGCATATCAACGTAAGATCAAAAGGCATGGGCATGAAGTAGAGGTAAAGCATGACAAAACATGAACACTGAGCTATCTCCAGAAATCATTAGAACATGCTCAAAAGGACATGGCAAGATTGCAAATAATAACAGTTTCAGACTTAACAAAAATAACATCAGGTTGCAATGTTTAGAGCTGTGAAACAACATGCTATAGGAACTTAACATGGCAAACAAAGGGATGGCATGCTAATACTGAAGACAAAGAACAAAATTCCCTTACTGAACTTATTCCAAAGATCACCAGAAAAGATGGTAGCATCCATGCAAACATGGCAAATGATATGACAGATTCAGACATGGCAGGAACAACAATAAGTAGGCATGTCGGTGAGCTTGTACCACTCACCATAGAGCAATACATGGCAATACAAGGTGACCAACAGTAAGATGACATATTTATGAAGCTAAGAATGGCAATAGCATGGTCATAAGGTGCATGGGTCACTAGCAAAACACATGGCCAAAACTGAACTTGAAGTTAACAAGCTGACAGCAACATTATTTAGCAAATTTGGAGCACGATTACAAAAAGCTACGGCAGGCTATAAATGCACCCAGGAGCATGAATGTATAGAGCATGACATGTATAACAAAACATCCTTAGTAAACATCTCCAGATTATGCATAGAATGACTTGTAGCAGCAGGTTTACATGACATAATGACATAGCAGATTCAGCCTAGCAAAACAGTAACAGCAAGTACCCTACTTAACAAGTTCGATGCACTCACTACAAGACTCACAAAAATACATGGATTGCACCACTGTAAAGATGGCATGATGTAGCTCAAAACTCATATAGATATCAAGCTCATAGGATGCACACATAATATGCAACGAAAAAGACAAAACAGCAAGTTATAACAGTTTCAGCAGGTTAATATCATGTAGCACTCTTGCATCAGAGATTTGGGCATCACGATGAACTCAAACAAGCATGACACAATAGAATGTAGTTAAGAGCATCTCACAGTGAACATGTTGATATATTATGCATGCAAAACGGAGCTATGTGCAGGAACTTATAGTAGGTCCAAGATGCTAACATAATGCATGAAAACAGGGACTTGGTCAAAATGCGGATGGGCGCAGGACAACTATAACTCGCACGGGCGGAATTTAGTTGGGTGGCTCACCACACGGGCTCGGCCCAGGTTGCAGGGGAGGTAGCAGGTTGGCAAGGAGGTGGGCCTTGCGAGGCCGTGGCCCACGCGGGCACTGGAGGCCGGGCCACCGAAGCTGGGCTGGCGGGGTCTGGGCCACGAGGCCCACACGGCGGCGTCGTCCTCCCCTCGATCCTACCTGGATCGAGGGAGGCATGGGAGGCGGCGAATGATGGGGCTCCGGCGAGCGGGCAGACGCGAAGGGGCGCCGGGAACCTACGGATCCGGGCGGCGCGGTGCCGGATCCGGCCGCGGGAGGAGGTCGGAGGGGCTACGGCACTGACGACTCGCAGCGGCGGCGAGCTCCATGGAGGCCATGGCAGCGCTGCAGCAGAGGGAGAGGGAGGTTAGAGGTGGAAGGAGAGGAGAGGAAGGGAGAGCGGGGCAGGGCGGCGCTGGCTTGCTGGCTCCGGCGGGGCTGCCGGGGTCGCCGGCGGGAGGCGTGAGGCGGCGGCCCCGATCCAGCTCGGGATCGAGCGGGAGGAGGGAGTCAGGGGCACGTGGGGCGCTCAAGCGGCGGTTAGGCTCGAGCGGGCTTCCCAGGGCCCCATCTGGGTCCTGGCGGGCCCGCGGCGGCGGAGGGGCTGGCTGGGACGCGTGGCTGTGCGGGAGTGGTGGAGGGCTGCGGGAGCGGCGGCGCTGGCGAATGGGAACGCGCCAAGTGGCAGGACGACGGCTGGGGCGCGCCGGATCTAGAGGGGAAGGCGGCGGCGCGGCCCTCGAGGTGGGAGGAGGCGCTGAAAACGAGGAGGGGCGGGGTAGGCTGCCAAAAATGGAAGGGGAAGGCGTATATAAAGGGTAGGGGCTAGGGTTTGAGGGTTTTGGAGGGGTTTTCGGACCCTCGGATCGCGATCGAGCGGCTCTGGACAGAGGAGGAACTAGGTGGGCAGCGGTGGCCTGTGCTAGAAAGGCCAAGGGCTGCGGGATAGAAGAGAGAGAGAGGCCCGGCGGCAGTTTCGAAGACCGAAGCATCCGACGAAGGTACTGGCAGCGGTGCCGCTATAAGTTTAACGGTTGGGCTATCAAACGAGCTCCGAATGCGACAAAACTTGACAGGCGCTCTGTCTACACTATAATAAGACCGCAAGCCAAGCTTCGACCCATTCCGAGAACATTTTTCGGCCACTCACGAAACGAGGTAAAAGGGGGCGCCGGAGGACATAGGAGTGTCGGATTGCAAAACGGACAACGGGGAAAATGCTCGGATGCATGAGACGAACACATATGCAAAATGAGATGCACAAGATGACATGATAAAATTCAACACGCAAGCAAATGACATGGCAACGACGATGAATAACTGGCAGACACCTGGCGCATCGAATCCGGGGCGTTACATCAATGCTTGGTTTTAGGTACCCATTTTGTAATGGGTCCTTTGATGTTAGTAACAAGGGTATTAGGAACCCAAATAGACCATTCAATGTACTCATAAGGAGAACCAACAAATTTAGCATAAACATGCCCATCACTAGCACGACACAACACATAAGAAGGGTTAAAGTCGCCGGCTTTGTTGGAAGGGGTGGCATTGCCATTTTTGACATCACCACCCTGCACATTGTTCTTCTTCTCTTTAGGAACACCCTCTCCCTCCTTCACAAAAGTTTGCTTGAGAGGAGGAGGTCATTTGGCCTTGTCGTTCTTCTTCTTGTTCTTGGACTTGGGTACGAACCCAACTCCCTCCTTGGCCACTACTTCCTTTTGATTACTCAAAAGGTCATTGAGGTTCTTCTCATGTTGTATGCACGTCACAAGGCCTTTCTCAAGTTGCTCCTTCAGCTTGGCATTTTCCTCCACAAGATGCACATGCTCACAACACGGGTTAGTGGCATTTGCATTATCAATTAATACCATATGAGGAAAGGTGGATTTTTCTTTGGTTAGCTTCACTTGGAGTTGATCATGAGACTCCTTGAGGCTAGCATGAGCACCCTTCAAGACCTTGTGGGCCTTGTCGAGTATATCAAACTCCTCCTTGATTCTAGAATGGTCAACGCCAAGTTTAGCCTTCTCGGAAGTTAGCACACGAGATACAACAAGAGCATGATCAAGATCTTTCTTTAACTTAGCATGGTCATCGTTGTGTGACTCCTCAAGAGCCAAACAATGCCCACTCTCTTCCTCAAGAGAATTAGAGAGATCCGATATTTCATTGGCATAGTCACGACTATGACCTTCCATCTTAGAGATGGTTTCTTCATGAGCCTCGATCATGTCATTGGCTTCATCAAGTTGTTCCAAGAGAGCAATGAAGTGCTTCTTGGATTTTCCCTTGAGCTTACTCATAAAAGACTCAATTTCATTTACTTCCTCATTAGACCACTTACTTTCATCAATGCCATCTATCAAGGAGGGACTAGTAATGATGGTGGTTTTGATGTTGGGGGTTACCTTGTTGGTGGCTTTAGCCATGAGACACTTGGCGGTGATGTTCTCATTGGGCGAGTCAAAGAGGGACACCCGTGGAGTTGAAGCAATGGCAACGGAGGCCATGGCTTTACTATCTTCATCATCATCGTCATCCTCATGGTACTCTTCTTGAACCACCAACCCTCGAGTAGGAGTCTTTTTGGTGAAGTTGTTCTTGTTTGGGAAGGACTTCGCTTTGTCTTTTCGGATGAGCTTGCCACCATTGTCTTCCCGCTTCTCGTAAGGGCAATCCACAACAAAGTGGCTCACATTGCCACAATTGTAACATGTTCTCACACGTTGCTTGCCCTTGAACCCACTTGAGTTGTTCTTGTTGAAGTTGGGCCTTGTGTTCTTCTTGCTCCAAAATTGCCTTGAAGCAAGAGCCATGTGCTCATGATAATCATATTTTGTATCTTAGGGGTTGCTCTCCTCATCTTCCTCTTCTTCCTCTTCTTCCACAATAACCTTGGCCCTCAAGGCAAGGTAGGGCTTCTTTGCTCTTTGAGAACGCAACACCGTGTTGTCGGCGGTCTTGTCCAAGATCCTCATTGCCACAAACCCATCCAACACTTCATTTGAGGTCAAGGAGTGGAAGTCTAGTCTTTGACGTATGACGGAGGACATGGCCTTGTGGTAAGGCATCATTGCTTTGAGGAACTTGCGCTTGATCCAATTGTCATCCATGTCCTTGCTCCCATGATCTCGGAGTGAGACTGCAAGTTTGGTTACTCTCCGAAAGAGCTCACGAGGTTCTTCATCTTCTTTCATTGCAAACTCATCGGCTTCATCTTGCATCACTTCATAGTGGGAGCGTTGAATGCTTGCGCTTCCCTTATAGAGGAAAACAACACAATGTCATGCATCTTTGGCCATGACGAAGGGTCGAAGATGAGGGAGATCTTCGGGTGGAACCGCATCTAGAATGACGAAGAGAGCATTCTCATTGAATTGATTATCCACGGCTTCTCTAGGGGTGAAGTTGCTTCGGTCATGTGGATGGAAACCTTCTTCAATGATTCTCCAAAGATTAGTAGTCACATGATTTAAATGACGCTTGAAGCGATAAACCCAAGAATCAAAGTCCTCATTTTTCACAATCTTAGGAGGAGGGCCGGCATGATTTAAATAAGTAGAGGGAATCGATCCTCCATAAAATGGAGGTTCCACATTGGCAAAGATGCCGGTGCCATTTCTACCACTAGTAGAAGGACCCTTTTCACTAGTAGCTTCCCCCTTGTCGGAGTTAGCATCCGTCACCTTGTTAGTGGGATCACCCACTTTCATCGGCGAGGTAGATAGTTTAAGTCCTTCTAAGAATTTATTAAACATGATTTCAACCTCGGTTGTCATGGAGGTTTTCAATGTGTCCAAAGCCACATTGAATTCCTCACGAGAAACCATGGTTCCCCCATCGGCCGTAGACGAGCTCGGATTCACACCGAAGTGCTCCTCCACACCGTCTATGGTGTCAACCATACTCTTTGAACGACAAAGTCCTTAATAAAGAGACGAGGCTCTGATACCAATTGAAAGGATCGACATAGTTGACTAGAAGGGGGGTGAATAGGCAACTAACAATTTTTTTGCTTTTCTTTACCAAATTAAACTTTGCATCAAAGTACGTTGTCTAGATATGCAACTAGGTGAGCAACCTATATGATGCAACAACAATAAGCACACAAGCAAGCAAGGGATACGACACAAATAAGCTTGCACAAGTAAAGGCACGAGATAACCAAGAGTGGAGCCGATGAAGACGACGATGTGTTACCGAAGTTCCTTCCTTTTTAGGCGAAGTACGTCTCCGTCGGAGCGGTGTGGAGGCACAATGCTCCCCAAGAAGCTACTAGGGCCACCGTATTCTCCTCACGCCCTCACACAATGCGAGATGCCGTGATTCCACTATTGGTGCCCTTGAAGGCGGCGATTGAACCTTTACAAACAAGGTTGGGGCAATCTCCACAACTTAATTGGAGGCTCCCAATGACACCATGAAGCTTCACCACAATGGACTATGGCTCCGGGGTGACCTCAACCGTCTAGGGTGCTCAAACACCCAAGAGTAACAAGATATGCTAGGGATTAGTGGGGGAAATCAAATTTCTCTTGGTGGAAGTGTAGATCGGGGCCTTCTCAACCAATCCCGAGCAAACCAACAAGTTTGATTGGCTAGGGAGAGAGATCGGGCGAAAATGGAGCTTGGAGAAACAATGGAGCTTGGGGATGGAAGAGGTTGTCAACTAGAGGAAGAAGATTCCCCTTATATAGTGGAGAGACAAATCCAACCGTTATCCACTTAACCAGCCCGTGACCTACGGTACTACCGCCCCAGACAAGCGGTACTACCATAAGGGCTCATGGTACTACCGCGGTACTACCGCTGCTACGACAGGAGCTAGACCAGGCCTGAACCGCAAAGGCTGAGGGCGGTACTGCCGCTGACGCGGTACACCGCTCCCCCTTGTGGTACTACTGCAAGGCCGGATTGGACTAGCCTGGGAAGGGCGCGGATGAATAAAAATACATCCGTGCCTACTTCCAATGAAAATCAAACAGTGGAAATATCCAACACGGTACTACCGCACATGGCATGCGGTACTATCGCGCAGAGAGCGGATGTAAAAAATTACATCCGCCCCTACTTCCACTCATGTTGCTATGCCAGACTAGGACTCACGGTACTACCGCGTGCATGGGGCAGTACTACCGCGTAGGGCCCGGATGTAAAAAATTACATCCGCCCCTATAGCCGCACGAGCGGATGAGTCTGGTCTGAGGCCATAGTACTACAACTCCTTAGGAGCGGTACTATCGTGGGCACCTACGGTACTACCGCAAGGGCGTGCGGTACTACTACGGGGGCCTGCGGTACTACCGTGGGGGCCTGCGGTACTACCGCATGCCTCAGAACAACAACACTAGGAATCCTTCTCTTTGCATATATATGAAGAAAACGGAGGATGCTCCAAAGCGCAAAGGGAAAGGCGATGCAGAGGGAGTAAACGTGTATGTGATGATTCCACCCGAACCTTTCCAACGCGGACCCCCTCTTAATAGTACGGACTCCCTACGACTCAAATCCATCGAAAAGAAACATAGAAAAATGTCGTCTTCAATAGTCTTCGAGGGGCACCAAACCGTCTTGTGCCTACTGACGAAACGTCCAAAATACTCAAGGCACACGATTAGTCCGCAAAAGCATTGTCATCAATCACCAAAACACCTTAGGGATAAATATGCCCTTACACCATGGTGATGAAGCTTTCGATCCAAGGTCGGATCTTTCCCAGGGGGGGAATGGTGAGGAGCATCTCACGATCATCCCCATGGACGTGCCTACTTCTCCCATGACACCACTTGGACCTATGACAAGAGCTCGAGCAAAGGCTATCGAAGATAAGGTGAACTCGCCCCTCTTCAAACTCCCACTCCCTACTTATGAGACATGGCTACTACCTCATGCGGAGACCCTATGTGTGATCAGGTGTTTGGAGGAGAGTCACGGATCAGCTACACCCAATGGACAAGACGGCGAGGACACCAAGTTCAATGGACAAGAAGAAGGCCCGCTCGAAACTCCTAGTCTTCGGACGACCGATACCGACCGGACGTCCGACGCCTGGAGGCTCCAAATGACCAGCCAAGTCCCAACCTTCGCACACTACAGCGGCTGGACGACGGACGCCGACCGGATGTCCGACACCTCCCAGAGCCCGGACGACCGAGCCTCTCCGGACGACCGGCACCACCACAACCGAGCCAAAACATCGGAAGAACGGAGACTTCTGGACGACCGGACGACTGACCCCGATCGGACGACCGACAATCCCTGACCAGAGCCGAAACATCGGACGCCCGATCTGCACTGGACGTCCGGACCCTCGTGAGCCTTCGGACGACCGGTGACCGTGCCCTTTCGTCCTCTTAGACTATAAATAGACCTCTCCCACCTCCTGGCTAGGGTTAGTGTTGTGATAGCTCATTTGTGAGATAGAGCCTCGCTCATCCATCCGGATCTACTCCATTGCGAGGGACTGACACCTCTTCAGAGAAGATCCACTTGGATTCAAGACCTCCTCTCGGAGAAGACCATCATCGAGACCTCCTCATGGAGAAGAACCGGTTACCCTATGTATCGTCCCTTGTTGGATTTGGATCTTGTACCCTTTTCTGTTCCAAGGATCTAGCGCATGTGTGACTTTATTCTTGTTGGTTGAGTCTTCTCTCGTGTTTTTCCCTCATTCCCCTCCTCGTGTTCTTCGTGTTCTTGGTAGATTTCCCCTCCAAACGTGAAAGATTGGCCTCTAGGGTTCTACCCTACATCACCTATGTATCGTCCCTTGTTGGATTCGGATCTTGTACCACCTTGTGTCTCGATGATCTAGCACATGTGTGACTTTATTCTTGTTGGTTGAGTGTTTTCTCGTGTTTTCCTCTCATTTCCCTCCTAGTGTTCTTCATGTTCGTGGTAGGAATCCCACCAAACGTGAAAGATCGGCCTCTAGGGTTCTACCCTACATCATCTTGGTATCATGAGGCACGTTGATCACGTTCTTGGAGCCCCTACCCTTTGTTTTCTACCTTGATTTTGTTGTTTTCGTCCTAAATCCAAAAATCTCCACCAAAAATAGTCCCAATTTTTTTTGTGATTTGTTGGTATGTTGAAATTTTGTTGGATTTGATCCATGGATTTGTGTTGCCACATGTGGATCTAGCTTTCCCCCATCCTCTCCACCCTTTTCCATCCACAAAATTGCAAGGATTTGACCTCTCCACCTTTCCTCTACCTCGAAAATGAGCTGTTCATCTCGTGCCCGAAATCGCCCAGGCACCGGACGACCACTGACCACCGGACATCCGGCGACCGGACGACCGTTCCCCACCGGACGTCCATTGAACCCTGACAAAACTAAAAAAATTCAGTTCGGCCACCACCACCTCTCCACTTTCCACCACCTTTTGCAAACGCCTATACCACCACAACTTTCCACAAACACCACCATCGTTCACCAATACCACCTATGACGATTTTGACACATTTTGGTCTTTGAGAAATTGAGTTGTGGTTCCCGTGTCCTATTGTGTTTCGTCTATATAGGTACGGTTCGACATCAACATCACCATCGCTCATCTTTGCAAAGGAGTCATCATCGCCAAGGATGGTAACCTCGACGACATCTTTGTCATTTCCATGCCATTGCATTGATAACCACATAGCCTTACTGTTGGGGATATACCCCGCGGTATGACCCGATCGGACTTGGCGGCTCACCAGAGACCCGACAGACATTTGACGACTCACTGGAGACCCGCCCGATCCTCGGAGACCTATTAGTGACCCGGCGGGCAGGTCAGACGATCGACAAGACTCAGGCCCAGAAGGCCGGCTCATGATATGTTGGGCCGGCTTAAGAGAAAGACATAAGGAATATTCTCCTACAAAGGAAGCAAGACTAGGACTCCACTTGTAATAGAGTAATCCTAATCCTACTAGGACTAGTCATGTAACCCGCCCCTTCAACTTATATAAGGAGGGGCAGGGCTCCCCAAAGAGGGACAAGCAAAATAATCTCAAGGGCTAGACACAATGAAGAGGAGAGCCGGCTTACCATCGACTCTCTCATGATCATAATGAGACCTAGCCACAAACAGCATGTAGGGCTATTACCGGATGATGTTTCCCGGGGCCCGAAGCTCTCTAAATCCTTGTTTTGTGTGTTGCATCTCTCATCCCGATCAACCCTTCTCAAGCTACTACATAATGTGTTGGCCTCGGGACTAAGTCCTCACACTAGGACATCTGTCATGACAATTCCACGATAGTTGGCACCCACCGTGGGGCCTGCGCACGGTGGTGTTGAGTTCTTGGAGGGTTTTTTTCAGGGATAGAGGGATACACAATTCGTCGGATTGGAAAGAGTCGAAAAATTTGTTGTGTTTTGTTATCAGATTGTTGATAAAACATTTTTTGAGCCGGCAGTACAGGATTGAGAGATATAATGTATGTCGATGTTGTGGTTGTGCGATCTACTACGCGTGGAAGTCACTCAAAGGCTGCAGCCGTCTTTGCTGTTCCGCCGAGATGTCTAGATAGCGCCACCACTGGTCGCTGAGACTGACTGGATTTTCCGCTACAACACTACCCCAAGGCCAACTCGAACTTCTACTGTGCGTCTGCATCACTGTCAAACCTGGCTGCGGCATCCGATCCGTTGGGTCGCTTTGGTTATTTTAGGTACAGCTGCCCAAATCCGAAGTGATCAAAGACAGCAAAAACACGCGTCACGAGCACCATCTGTTGGTACAGTAGGCAATCAGGCCCATGAAGTCTCCAGGTCGACTTAGCACATACACAGGGATCAAGGGTCCAAATGCTGATCGATACAAAAAACAAAGTCTGATGGATTTCCTAGGTCCTGCACATGAAGAGACATCAACTAGTATAGACAAGCAGTGTGCACACGCACGTCCTCCAGGGCAAGTCAAATTAAAAGGGGGGAAAGGACAAGCCAAGTACTTCCACTCAACGTGGAAACCAAAAAGAAGAAACAGAAGAGGATAGCTACCATACTGGTCTGGACACTTGATCGGACGAGAGTTCTTACGCCAAATCAACTACGACCTAGACTCTGCCGCCACGACTGCACATCGCTGGCCTGTTTTCGCCCGAGCCGGCCTCCGCTGGCAAGCGGCACTTCGTCCTTGAGCCGGCCTCTGCTAGTGCTTCGCCTGTAGGCTATGTCAGCGCACTTCACCAAGCCGCCGCGCCGACCCGCCTCCGCCTCGAGTTCTATCACCGAGTCACCATAGTCTCACGCTACTCCAGCGATGACTCGCCTCTGTCGCTGCAACTGGCCCACAGGGACACTTCCGCGGTGTCTGCCTCTGCTGCAGCTACCTCGCCGTGTCTATCTTTGAGCCGCCCGGCCGTCTCAGCTGCCTCGTCTCGCTCTAAGTGGGTTCTGCGGCGACCGCCGTTGCATCTACGGCTCCGTGCAAACTGCCTCCGATAGGCCTTGACCCATCTCCCTCGGAGAACCGCCGTCACGCCTCGGAGCTGCCCTCGTGTAAGCTCGCGGCCGCTGCCCTGAGTCACCGTGTTGAGCCGCCGTCGGACACGCAAGGCCAGCCTCGCCACTACTCTGAGCTGTCACTTGCTATTGCTGCGCTAGACGGCATTACCCAGCAAGGCAAGATGTTGTTTTTTTATATATTCATGGCCGCTACTACTCATGAGAAAAATTGCAGCAGCACACGCCTGGACAGTTGTTACGCTCTACACGGACACACAAAGGGCATCAGTTGAAAGAGATACGTTCTGTCTACTCAAGCCCCGAGTAAATTAAAGGAAAAGAGGAAGACGGCCATAGTGGGAGGTACTACTTAATCAGACTTACGCCTAGGCGGTTATCTGACGTCTGACCAGCATTATCTAATGCCAGCGTCCGTGTTCATTTGGCAAAATATACAAGGTGCTATCCTTTCTATATATCTTGTCAGCATATATTACATTGTTTGAGAACAATTACTCTGGTTTGTAATATTTTTCGCAGGACCATTATTCATTACAAAGGTGTGGCAAAGGGGTACGCGCCAACATTATTTTTGCATTAGCGCTTGTCCGTGTCGTGACGCATGATGAATATATGTACAAACCGCCACCTCTGCGGCCCAATTTACATCAACAAGACGCGAATTGACTCGCCATTCATGCGGTTTAACAGCGCCTGCAATCAACTTCGTCCGTCCGTGCGGCTTACCACGCCTGCGATTGACTCGCCCATCCGCGTCGCCTCACAACGCCACAAACAACTCGCCCGTCCGTCCTCGTGGCCGGTTCACGCGTCAGCACCAGCTTACAACACGGAGGACAACTCGCTCGTCCGCACCGGCTTACAACACCGCGGGAGGCTCATCTATCTGCTCTCGCGGCTGACTCGCTCGTGATTAACTTCAGCTTCACCATGGTGATCATCAGCTCTGCGACGGTTAATTTCCGGCCTATCAGGTGAAATCCACCCGGTATATTTTTTTACATATTGCTTTTTTTAAAGGAGCAATTACCTTGGTTTGCAAGTTTTCTAAATGCAGGGCAAGCTGTCTACTGCCAAAGGGACAACGTTCCGCTGTTTAAATCCAATATCCGGTTAAGGATCCGGCTCAAGGGAAATCTATCTCCCACAAAGCTCTGAAGCTTTCAATATCCGGCTCAACGCCTGGTTCAAGAAGAATTCATTACTCACAAGTTCGAGTTCTCAGAAAAATTAAAGGGACCAAAGAGAGTCTGTTGCAAAGCACAACTCAAACATAGGTACCCTGCTTCAATGATCATTTGGGGGCTTCTAGTTCAAACATAGGTTGTATTCGAACCAAAGAGAACATAGCTGTCGGTACCCTTTTGATCGGTACAATGCCAAACTCACTAGGGGGCTTCTTGATCGTATTCAAATCATAGCTTAACCCCTTTTGGGTCCGACTTTGATCGTATTCGAATCAGAGTCACTAAAAAACTCTCAAGGTCATTTGGGGGCTTCCTGTTCAAACATAGGTCGTATTCGAACCAAAGAGAACATAGTTGTCGGTACCCTTTTGATCAGCACAATGCCAAATTCACTAGGGTGCTTCTTGATCATATTCGAATCATAGCTTAACCCCTTTTGGGTCCGACTTTGATCGTATTCGAATCATAGTCATTAAAAAACTCTCAAGGTCATTTGGGGGCTTCCTGTTCAAACATAGGTCATATTCGAACCAAAGAGAACATAGCTGTTGGTACCCTCTTGATCGGCGTAATGCCAAAGACACTGGGGGTTACATGACCGTATTCGAATCCTAGCTTAACCCCCTTGGAACGGCTTACTGATCGTATTCGAATCAGAAGCCTCACTTTTTCTCTCTGTTTGGCTTAAGTTTTTTGAAAACAGTCTTTTGGGTTTGTCTTGAGACTTTTTGCTCGTATCTGAAGCATATATGTGGTTTCAATTAACCCGGCTTGACTTCTGATGATAAGTCGCCAGCATATGACAATCATAAACATTTGGAAGTTTTGGCTTCTAAGGATTGGGTTATCACCCTTACTGAATAGGTATCATAAGCTGGCAGTACGATTCAATATCACAGGTATGATATTTTTTTACATGATTAAGTTTAAGCCGGCCCTGGCTTTTGACGTTAAGTCGCCAGGGCATATGTTTTTTAAACTCTGTGCAGGATTTGCAGAACTATGACTTGTATAAATGCTTAAGACCAAGCTCATCATTAAAAATTGATGCATCAAAATGAGTATCCGTTCTGGATTTTCTCAAAGGCTATAAGCTGCCGGGTTATAAAAATTCCGGCTTACAATGGAGGTGTATTAAATCGCCATCGGCCAAGAGTCGTCGGGTATTTAAACTCCGGATTTACTTGTCAACAGATAAGGTATTCAAAGTCGCTTTGGCGCAATGGCTATTATTTTATCAGTGGATATGATTTATTCTACAATGGAAGGAATAGTCCCGAGTCGCTGTAGGCTTACGACCCGGCACTTGGGGGCTACATTATTCAAATTGAGATTACATCAAGTATGAAAGTCCCATGTCACTGCCAGCATGCACCATGGCACTTGGGGGCTAATGCAAAGTCATTTTTTAGCTCAACGTATTGAAGACCCGACTCATCACATTGTAATGAGCCGACCCTTGGGGGCTACCAATTGCTCCTGTTAAAAATTCAAGGTACACGATTTAACTCCATTATATTGAAAAGGTCTACTACTCGGTTGATAGAGTACAAAGCTCTTAACCTTGTGGATGTGGGTTCAAGCCCCATGGTGGAGATTACATCATATGATGTTATTATCAATGAATTATACACAAAAGTTCCTACTCATTATTGCATAATGACCCGGCCCTTGGGGGCTACACTTGTTGAAGTTTTTATGAGCATAAGGCAATTACAAGTTCCAGGTTGCTGCAAGCATGACAACCCGGTACTTGGGGGCTACAGGTGATATACATATAAGGGAGAAAAATATACAAATTCTCAGTTTTGAGCAGACCAGATTGACCCGGTGTCTGCAACAACCATGACTCAGTGTCACCAATAATTATGACTCAGGGTCGACAACAGTTATGACCCAGTGCTATCAATATTTACAAGACGACAATTTTGGCAACTATAACTCGCCAGCCTCTACATCCTTAAACCGGCAAATCACCAGATGAATCTTGAGTCCAATATGTTTATTAAGCCGGAGCTTTGGAAACCGACTCAAATGGATTATTTCTTATAATATTTCCCTACGAGAAACTAATGTCAGCAAATTGATTATGAAGCTGGTCTATTGACCCGGATTTTTTCAGAAGAAGTATCTGGATTTTTGCATTGATAAAGTTGAAACATATCTGCTAAGGAAGATTTGCTATGAGATCATGGACATGTATATATCAACAAGGAAATGACAAGGACTTAATGATGATCAAATGTCGGCTCAGAAGAACCTTCGACCCGGCGTATTATCTATCAAAGTTAGTCTTGTTTTGCAGGATAAGTTTACCATGGATAAATCCAAGATAAACTGCGGGCTAATGTTGGGGATATACCCCGCGGTATGACCCGGACGGACTTGGCGGCTCACCAGAGACCCGACAGACATTTGACGACTCACTGGAGACCCGCCCGATCCTCGGCGACCTATTAGTGACCCGACGGGCGGGTCAGACGATCGACAAGACTCAAGCCCAGAAGGCCGGCTCATGCTATGTTGGGCCGGCTTAAGAGAAAAGGCATAAGGAATGTTCTCCTACAAAGGAAGCAAGACTAGGACTCCACTTGTAATAGAGTAATCCTAATCCTACTAGGACTAGTCATGTAACCTGCTCCTTCAACTTATATAAGGAGGGGCAGGGCTCCCGAAAGAGGGACAAGCAAAATAAACTCAAGGGCTAGACACAACAAAGAGGAGAGCCGGCTTACCGTCGACTCTCTCATGATCATAATGAGGCCTAGCCACAAACATCATGTAGGGCTATTACCGGATGATGTTTCCCGGGGCCCGAAGCTGTCTAAATCCTTGTTTTGTGTGCTGCGTCTCTCATCTCGATCAACCCCTCTCAGGCTACTACACAGATGTGTTAGCCTCGCGACTAAGTCCTCACACTAGGCCATCTGCCGTGACAATTCCACGACACTTACCTTTTACGTTGCTTACCCATCGAGACAAGCCTTTGAGTATTGCCGGCAACGTGACTTGTGCTCATTAGTGATCATACTCCATAGCATACATACCATATCATAGTGGTGCATATCTTGGTATCATCTTTTGTGTCACAAAGTTGTCACCGCATACACAATTGCTATCTTGGTTCGTGAAGTTTTGCATGAGAAAAGAGCTCAAAAGTGGAAGAGCCAAACAAGCTTTTAAGAAAAGAGGGAAAGATAAGCAAAGCGCTCATAAACAAGAACCATAGCATCATACTACTTTAAGATTGTCATATCCGATCATCTTGAATCATACCACCAGTATACCATACATATAGCATACTTGGGATAGGAGTCGTTGCATTTTTGCCTAGTAGGTCGTGCACAAGTTCCATATCCGCCTATTGTGCAATCGTGCTAGCGTTTCTCTAGTGTAGTGCAACAAGAGCATTTTCGTGGTCTCCACATTTTGGCTCATTCTTTGGTTGCACAACCCCACTTATCTATTTGCGTGTGTATTTCCGTATAGCATACCTTGCTATTGGAATACTTGTTGCATTTGCACATTTGTGAATCTTTTCCAACATTATTGAAGCTCACTAACGATTGCATCAAATTTTGTGCCACCATCCTAACCGAGCTCCACCATAAGCTTTTACTTGTGTAGGTGTGAGAACTGACAAGAATTGGTACCAATTGTGCTATTTCATTGCCCACATTTGAGTGACCATTGATCCATCTTCAACATCGGTCAAGGTACATTTGGTATAAGTTCTTCTCCTTCTCCCACTCACATATTTGTTTGAAATGATGGATAGGCCAAGTTCTTCTACCAACCCACTCTTCATTGAGCAAGACGATGACATGTCATCCTACGTCACCAAGAGCCACCTCTTCGGTGCACAACGAGCGTTGCATCAAGAGTAACAAGCAATGAACGACCGCATCGACAATCTCGCCACTGACTTGCGACTCTCCGAACAACGAACAAGAGACTACTTTGACAACAAGCTCGATGCTCACAAACATGAGAACGACGCAAGAATGGACGAGATCCGTGCCTTGTTGGTGAACCAACATTCTTCCACTTCTTCATCTTCAAGATGGAGCAGCTCAAGTCGACAAACCGACGACACCTTCTCCGGCTCAAGTACACCGACATCAAACACTCTACGTCGAGCCGCACGTCAAGACTGTCATGCATCTCGCAACCCTCTAAATGGCTACCATCAACAAGAGCAAGTCTACGATCAAGCACATCGTCTTCGTCAACACCAAGCTCCTTTGGAAAAAGTTCAAGAATGACAACGTCAACGTCTACCAGAGGAAGAGTGAGCACGACAACATCAGGACGAACAAGACGCCGAGGCTGAACGTCAAGAACAACGACAACGTGAAGCACAAGCTCTTGAGGCGCAACGTGCCCTTCAAGAATCAAGTCGAGCCATTGCCAAATGCAACCATGATCGGTGTAATCAAGAGGAAGGACTTCACGAAGAAATCCACGAGCGAAACTACCAACCAAGAGTTCATCATCAAGTTCCTCAAGCTCCTCCTCAAGCTCGTCAAGCTCCTCCACAACCTCAAGTTCAGCAAGAGCAAGTTGATTATGGAAATCCTCCACGCCAAGAGCAACATGAGGTTGATAATCTTTTACGTCAAGGGCGTCATCATCACCCTCGACCCCAACACAATGAAGAGCAACGATACGGCAAGCTAAAGTTCACCATGCCCAAGTTCAATGGTAGCAATGATCCCGAAGAGTACCTCTCATGGGCATTGAAGGTCGACAAAATCTTTCATTCGCACAACTATGAGGAAGAGAAGAAGATCGCTATGGCATCACTTGAGTTCCAAGACTATGTGCTCATATAGTGGGAACAAGTCCTTGAGCGCCAGAAGCAAGAGGGGAACCACCAATCACCACTTGGGCTCAAATGAAAGATGTCATGCGAGCACGTTTTGCGCCCACCTACTACAACCGCGATCTCTTCAAGAAGCTCCAACTCCTCAAGCAAGGAAAAAGAGTGTTGAAGAATACTACAAGGAAATGGAGATAGCCATGATTAGAGCCAATGTCACGAAAGATGATGAGCAAACTATGGCCCGTTTCTTGAATGGCCTCAATCATCCCATCAAGAAGATTGCTGAGTTCCAACCCTACTCCAACTTCATTAAGCTCGTGCATCAAGCTACCAAAGCAGAACGTCAAGTGCAAGATGAGTTCAAGTACACCAAGTACTCGTCCAAGAGCTTCGTCTTCCCCAACAACCAAGCTTCAACAACTCCTCCAACTTCTACCTCAACCAAGCCATCTACAAGCAACGACGACACGTCGAGCTACAAGAAAGCTTCGACAACCTCAAGTCATCCTCCTAATACAAGCAACTTCAAGCCACGCGCTTCATCATCTACTCCAACTGATGAGACCGTCAAGACAAGCTCCTTCAAGTGTTTCACTTGCGATGGACGAGGCCACAAATTCTATGAGTGCACCAACAAGCACACCATGATCCTCAACGACGGCGGAACCTATGACTCCATGAGTGAAGAGGAAATGGAAGCCATTGAGAAAGTGGCCATGCACCAGCGCGTGAACGAATATGAAGATGATCAAGTCTTTTTTGATGAGGATTCGAGCCCCCCTCTCGTTGTCTCCAAAGTTTTGAATCTTCAACATCAACAAGACGAAGACCAAAGATGCCACATCCTCCACACAAAGGCCGGCATCAATGGAAGGTCCGTTAAGGTCATCATCGATGGAGGTAGTTGTCACAACTTGGCAAGTGAAGAACTATGCTCCAAGCTACAATTGGTTAAGATGAAGCACACGCACCCCTACAAGGTCCAATGGCAAAGTGATCCCGGCACTATACGAGTTGAGCATACGGTCCAAGTCTCCTTCAAAATTGGAGCATATGAAGACACTTTGGAGTGTGATGTCGTCCCGATGTTCGTTTGCCACCTCCTTCTTGGTCGACCATGGCAATTTGACCGCGGTGTCATCCACAACGGGCGCACCAATCACTATAGCTTCAAGATGAAAGGGAAGGAATATGTGCTACGACCTATGTCTCCTAGTCAGGTGATCGCCGACAAGCAAGCCACCCATCATGGAGAAAAGAGTGAGAGAGTGATCCACCCAAAAGAGAGTGAGAGCCACAAGCCAAAATCGAGTGCCTCCACGATGAGCGACAAGAAAAACTTAGTCCTATTTACCACCAAAAGTGAGATGAGAGAAGTGTGTGAAAACCCATCTAGTGTTATGCACTTTGTCCTTGTGTGCAAAGACGAGGCACCAAAAACTAACACCTCTGAAGATCTACCTTTAGTGTTGACTTCTCTTTTGCAGGAATTCCAAGATGTTTTCCCCAATGAGCTACCTCTGGGACTACCTCCTCTATGAGGCATTGAACACCGAATCGACCTTATCCCCGCAGCACCTTTTCCTAATAAGGCTCCCTACCGTGTCAACCCCGAGGAAACTAAGGAGATCCAATGTCAAGTGCAACAACTAATCGACAACGGTCAAGTACGTGAAAGTTTGAGCCCTTGTGCCGTTCCGGTCATACTTGTTCCAAAGAAAGACGATACTTATGGAATGGTCTCCGTTTGCCGTCCCATAAATGCTATCACCGTTAGATATCGTTATCCTATTCCACGCTTAGATGATATGCTTGATGAGCTTAGCGGAGCCGCCATTTTCTCTAAAATTGATCTTAAGAGTGGCTACTATCAAAAACGCATCCAAGAAGGTGACGAATGGAAAACTGCATTTAAGACCAAATTTGGCTTATATGAATGGCTAGTTATGCCAATGGGCTTATCCAAAGTGCCGGGTACTTTCATGCGAGTCACACACTTTGTTCTTCGTCCCTATATTGGTGTATTTGTTGTGGTCTATTTTGATGATATTCTTGTCTTTAGCAAATCCCTCAAAGAGCATGTCAGCCATCTTAGAACTGTGTTACAAACCCTTAGGAAAGAACACCTTTATGCTAATGTGGAAAAATGCCTTTTTGGTGTTGACAAGCTTGTTTTCTTGGGTTTTGTTGTGTCATCTAAGGGCGTTCATGTAGATGAATCTAAAATAAATGCTATGAAAACTTGGCCCCAACCAACCAACTTGCAACAAGTGCGTAATTTTCTTGGTTTAGCGGGTTTCTATTGTCGCTTTGTGAAGGATTTTAGCACCATTGCTTCTCCTTTACATTCTTTGAGTAAAGAAAATGTGCCATTTGTTTGGGGACCATCACAAGATACCGCATTTAATGAGCTTAAGAATTTGCTTACTCATGATCCCGTGCTTGCTTTACCAAACTTTGACAAACCCTTTGAGATTAATTATGATGCTAGCGGTAATGGCATAGGAGGCGTGTTAACACAAGAGAAGCGCCCCATAGCATACTTTAGTATGAAACTTTCCGGCTCACAAGTCAATTATCCCATCTATGACAAAGAGCTATATGCTTTTGTGCGAGTTTTGCGTGAATGGGAACATTATCTTCACCCTCATGAATTTATCATTCATACTGATCATGAAACGCTTAAGTACTTAAAAGGCCAAACTAAGTTGAACAAGCATCATGCAAAATGGAGTGAATTTATAGAGTCTTTTCCTTATGTCATCAAGTACATCAAGGGCAAGGAAAACGTAGTGGCGGATGCCCTCTCCCGCATATGCACGCTCGTCACTAAACTTGAATTAAATGTTGTTGGCTTTGAGCACATAAGATACTTGTATGCGAATGATCCTACCTTTGCTACTCCTTATACTAAGTGTTTGACGCATACATCTTGGGAACGATATTACATCAAGGATGATTATCTTATGAGAGCTAACAAACTTTGCATTCCCGAGTCTTCTCTTCGTTTGCTCGTTTTGCAAGAGGATCATGGAGGCGGACTCATGGGACACTTTGGACGCGACAAGACATTCGCCACACTCTCCAAGAAGTACTTTTGGCCCAATATATTCCGCGACGTCTCACGTTTCACCAATCGATGCTCTACATGTCGCAAAGCTAAGTCAAAAGCAATCCCATGGTCTTTACATGCCTCTTCCTATTCCTTATCAACCTTGGGAAGACATTAGCATGGATTTTGTACTTGGTTTCCGTAGAACTCTTAATGGAAAGGATTCCGTGTTTGTTGTTGTGGACCGATTCTCTAAGATGGCACATTTCATTCCATGCAACAAGATAGACGATGCTTCACATATTGCCAATCTTTTTTGTAGGTAAATCTTGCGACTTCATGGAGTGCCTAAAAAAATTGTCTCAGACCGCGACGTCAAGTTCTTGAGTTACTTTTGGAAGACTCTATGCGGCAAGCTCGGAATCAAGCTCTTATTCTCTTCGGCATACCATCCTCAAACCGACGGCCAAACGGAGGTGACGAATCATACACTCCCCACTCTACTTTGCGTGTTGATCAAGAGGAACATCAAGGACTGGGAGGAGTGCCTACCCATCGCCGAGTACGCCTACAACCAAGCAAGACACAACACTACTAGCAAGTCCCCATTCGAGGTCATCTACGGTTTCAACCCGTTGTCCCCATTGGACATTCTACCTCTTCCACTACAAGAGTGCACCAACATGGACGCGAGTGCATGATCAAGCTACCTCAAGAAGATGCATGAAGATACAAGGAACACTCGAGCGCCAAGTACAATAATTCGCGACCAAGCTCAACACCGACAAGCAACCCATGATATTCAACATTGGAGATCTCATATGGCTACACATTTGCAAGGACCGCTTCCCCAATGAACGCAATTCCAAACTTCTACCTCGAGCCAATGGACCCTTCAAGGTGCTAGCACGCTACAACAACAACGCTTACAAGATCGACCTCCCACGCGACAAGTACAATGTGAGCGACATCTTCAATGTCAAGGACCTCTCGCCATACCATGGTGATGAAGCTTTCGATCCGAGGTCGGATCTTTCCCGGGGGGGGGGGGACATGATGCGGAGCATCCCAAGATCATCCCCATGGACGTACCTACATCCCCCATGACACCACTTGGACCTATGGCAAGAGCTCGAGCAAAGGCTACCGAAGATAGGGTGAACTCGCTCCTTTCCGAACTACCCCTTTCTACACATGAGTCATGGCTACTACCTCAAGCGGAAACATTATGTGTGATTAGGTACTTAGGAGAAGGCCACAGAACAGCTACATTCAATGGCCAAGACGGCGAGGACATCGAGCATGAAGGCCAAGAGGAAGAAAAAACCGAAGATGACACAGCCACCGGATGACCGGTCATGACCAGACATCCGGCGCCTGAAGCCCAGCCTGCCCAAGTCCAAGCCGTCACATGCTACAGCGAGCGGACGTCCGGCCCGGACTGGATGACCGACCTCATCTCCCAGCAAGCGGACGACCGGCCCGCACTGGACGACCGACAACTGCACACCCGTAGAGAAATTAGCAGAAGTCCGAAGACACCGGACGTCCGGCACCACCATCACAGAACAGAATCAGCGGAAGACCGACGACTATCAGGCGTCCGGCCGTTCATGAGCCACCGGACGACCGGTCCCCAGCGGACGTTCGTTGCCTGTGTGCCCGCAGCCTCGGGCTGATGCCCTTGTACCCCTTCACTTCAGGCCCCATTTGTACTACGACTATAAATAGACCTCTCCCACGTCCTAGCTAAGCTCAGCGTTGTGATAACTCATTTGTGAGATAGAGCCTCGCTCATCCATCCGGATCTGCTTCTCCGAGAGAGACCGCGCCTCTACGGAGAAGATCCTTTTGGATTCAAGGCCCCTAACGGGAAGAACTCAAGACCTCCTCTTGGAGAAGAACCGGTTACCCTATGTATCGTCCCTTGTTGGATCCAGCTCTTGTACCACCTTGTGTCTCGATGATCTAGCGCATGTGTGACTTAATCTTGTTGGTTGAGTGTTTTCTCGTGTTTTCCTCTTGTTTCCCTCCTAGTGTTCTTCGTGTTCGTGGTAGGAATCCCTCCAAACATGAAAGATCCGCCTCTAGGGTTCTACCCTACATCAAATCTCCTTCCTCTAGAATAAGAATAAAGTTGAAGAAAAAATGTGTTGGAGTTTGTTATCTTGCCAGAGATCATTCCATAGAGCAGACGTGTAGCGACGCGACCCAAATGGATCAAGTCTCTGTGCTTAAGTGTCATCCCTGGATCGGTATGCTGACACACACATTACTCGAGGATTTATAACAGAGTGCAATCACATGTAAAAAGTAATGTAAATACTATTACCTCAACCCATATAGCGGAAGTAACAACAAAGTTGTGGAGTCCCAACAACACCAACGGCAAACTTGAGTGTAGACATCGTAACCCTAACATATCATTTACTCGTCGTATGATTCCTGCAACATGAGATGTTGCGGATGGGGCTTGCCTGCTCCCCGGGTATGCTCCCATCGGTGCTCTGCACACACCATTTTCTATCCAACGGTTGCCACGTTTCCTCCTCCTGGCGTTCCTTTTTCTAGCGAAACAAAAAAGAAATTAGATCTCATATTTTCATGTCCGTTGTACTTCTCCTCTCTCCCAGCACGTATCTTCCCCATTCCCTTCAACACTAGAGTCTCACAGAGGCGACACCCCGGACGGTGGAGGTAGATGGACGGGGCAACCCCCTCGTCTCGATCTCCTCCCCAGCCGTGTTGTCCGCTTCTCCTTCTCCTCCCATGTCCTCCCCTTCTATTTTCCTTTCATCGCCTGGGTCGCGGCCCCGACCGGGGGTTGTCTGGCAAGTGGAACATCGGCATCAAGAAGTTTCAGTATGCTGGCTCATCACCGCCGCGGTGGCGCCACCCATGTCCAGACGCTGTGCCTCTCCCGTTGCAAGACCACCTCGATTCGGACGAAGCCGTTGGACTCATCCGTCGTTCGTGCCCTCACGCGCGTGCGGACAAGGCGCCGCGTTCCTGCTCTGCCTCGGCCTGGACCTTGCCGAGGCGTCGCCATTGTATGATGACATTCAATTGCTCTACAGACATTACGAATTACTAAAACAAACACCTGACTAAAATCATTAGGATCATACAGGTGACGTACCTGCAAAGTGTGCTGTAACCTGTAAATGGAACTTGGGTTAAGCTTTTGGATATTGCTGCTGCTATCTCACAACTAGGAGATGAGCGGCATATCTCAAATCGTACTCTCAGATCCCCAACAGCTGCGTCGACCTGAATTGCACCACTGGCATGCAGCGACAGAGAAATGCCATGCATGGCATCTGACTACAGCACCGGCGAAGGTCAGCGCCGTTGTGCCGGGTGCTTGGGTCGACCTTCCGCTCTCCATGGTCGTCCCCGTCCACCTCTTCCACTAGCCCGGCCACCACCGGGGCACCGCCTAGCCTGATGACATCCATGCGGCTATGCTCGATGTCGTGACCTCGCGCTACATACCGGCGGTTGTGGCAGCCTAGTTCACAGTCATAGTGTCGTCCATGCTTCTTCACTCGGGGAATCAGAAGGGAGCGGCGATGGGTATAGATAGAGGTGGTTACAACACTAGCTCACGGCCGTTCCATGCTTGATTTGGAGTCGGCAAGATGGGATAGGGGAACAAGAATACGTACGCGAGGAAAATACATGGAGTTTTGCTTTTGTTTTTGCTGTAAAAGGAATGCGTGGAGAGGGAAAATGTTGTAGCCATTAGATTAGTAATAGATGAAGAGGGAGCACGGATGGGAGTACCGAAGGGGAGCAGGCAAGCCCCGTCCAAATGTTGCAGCCATGTAGGTCAGTACATTGAATGTACTCGCAATTTCACACCATAGAGTAAAAATGAATATATCTATCTCTATATGCATATTTGGCTGGTGGAGGTTCTAAGTTTAATTTTGCATAAAGCTAATTTTTCCCTACAACAAAGGAATAAATTTTATTTTTACTACCAAGTTTATGCCAATATTGAGAAGGTTCCTCCAACTCAAATCCCAAAATTACCAAGTATAAATAATAACCCAAATTCATTGATTAAATAGAGTGATGAGATCAACAAATAATTCACTTCCAGATACTCAAATTGTCCATAACCGGGGACACGGCTAATCATGATTAGTCTGTACACTCTGCAGAGGTTTGCGCACTTTTCCCCACAAGACTCGATCTCCTCCGTTGAATTCCTTGCACTGCCTGATGTTTGAGAACTGGATGATCGAGACATAGTCTTTCCAAAGAGGCCCCCTTAACCGATAGATAGGCCGGTACACCTATAATCCCCCGACATCTGCTAGCATATCATGGAAAGGTTTCTCACAACTTACTCAACTATGCCAGAGCCCATAATGGCTTGTGGCTGCACACGGAAGTTTCTAGGCATGCAATATCACATGATCCCTTTGAGCCTGGGTGGCATTCCGTAGGGTAATCACACGGGTACTCTGGGATTCCCTTGGGCAAGCACTGGTTTCTCCAGGTGCTCGGGCAAGCCACTGAGTTCTCCAGGGTGCCCCAACCATTCCACCCAGATGTGTGTTAATGTTGCCACCTTAAAACTTTCCCTTAATTATTATTTCTCTCACAACTTGCATGAATCTCACATACAAATCCCCGTCTACAAGCATGGCTAAGCAATATATGACATAATGAATAATCCCAGTGTGTTTCAAGGATCATAGGTTCCTACCTCATGAACTACATAGCAATGCCCAATTCCCAATCCTACTGATGCAATCTTTGAGGGTGAAACTAATGCATGGTAAAAGCTAGATATTGAAAAATATGATCAAAGTGTGAACTTGCCTTGTACTGTTGATGAAGATTCTCCGCACTCATAATTCCAGATAGTTCTACTCATCACACTCCGATCAATCTATCGTAAGTAAGCAATTTTATCCACACATAAGCAATCACTCAAAGACCCAAAAAAATGCAAAGGAAGGTTGCAAAAACTCTAAAAGAACCAAATCAAATTACTTTGCAAGATCAGATCCTAATTTCGGTGAAAAATTGTGGTGATGGCTCAAGATGTTAGATTATGCCTAGGGATTCAATTTTAAAAAAGGAATCAATTGAAAAAGCGCTACAGTTTACAAGACATGATCAAGTGAAGCTTCGAGTTCAAATTTGAATTGTTCAAATTTGAAAAAATCAAAAGTTGAAACTAATGATGCTACTGGATGTAGGAAGTCAATATGAAAATGTAGGAAAAATAATTACTAGATTGAAAATAACGGATCAAGTAATTCAACATAGCATTGAATCTCCTTAGACTGTTGTGCAACAACTCTTTGGTACACTAGTAGAGTAACTGGCTAAGATCAAAATTATATTTTGAAAAGATGACACTAATTGTGCGAACGGAATTATTACTTCAATACGAATCCGATACAGTTGGGTTCATCAGAAACGGAGGTACGGATAAAAAGATATGATCGAAACAAATTTGAGTATGAATCTGAACAAATTTCGAAATTTGGAAGTTGGAAAAAGTTTATTTGATAGATTTACTAGATAGGTGGAATCAAGACGAAAATATTGGCGTTGGTTTCGTCTAATTTGGATGAACGAGTAAAAAGTTATGGTTATTTGAAAAATCAGGGTCGAGCTATTTTAGGAAGAAAAAGAGCTATGGCTAAAGGAATTCTACTCTTAAAATGTAAATACTGAGACTAATTTATAAATCTAATTATTCTACCGTACACTAGTCTAAAAATAATAAGCTATGGAAATATAAAAAATACAAAGAAAGATACCTTTATAAGATAGAGAAAAGACGACTGAGGCGAGAGGAGACAACTTCCAGAAGTCCCACCGGAGAGAAGAAAAATATATTTCTTTTGTGAAGCTAGTCAAACCAAAATATTGATTTAACCCGCAGTGCATGAATTTTGGGGTTCTATGGTTATATATTTATAGGTGGAAAGAGACTTAGGGGCTATGGAGATCCAAAAAGAGAGAAGAAGCCATCTAGCTACTAGCTATGGACCCGAAGGTCTGAAGTAAACTACTCACACTTCATCAGAGGGGCTATGGTGATGATGTAGAAGCCCTCCGTGGTGGATGCCCCCTCCGGCGGAGCTCCGGAACAGGCCCCAAGATGGGATCTCGTGGATACAGAAGGTTGCGGCGGTGGAATTAGGTTTTTGGCTCCTGTTCTGATCATTCGGGGATACGTAGGTATATATAGGAGGAGTACGTCGGTGGAGCGTCAGGGGGCCCACGAGGTAGGGGGCGCGCCCAGGGGGGCCGCCCTCCACCCTCGTGACCGCCTCTGGCACTGCTTGGAGTAGGGTCCAAGTCTCCTGGATCACGTTCGGTTGGAAAATCACGTTCCCGAAGGTTTCATTCCGTTTGGACTCCGTTTGATATTCCGTTTCTTCGAAACACTGAAATAGGCAAAAAACAGCAATTATGGGCTGGGCCTCCGGTTAATAGGTTAGTCCCAAAAGTAATATAAAAGTGGAAAATAAAGCCCAATATAGTCCAAAACAGTAGATAAAGTAGCATGGAGCAATCAAAAATTATAGATACGTTGGAGACGTATCAGGAGGCAGGGGACACGATGTTTTACCCAGGTTCAGGCCCTCTCGATGGAGGTAATACCCTACTTCCTTCTTGATTGATCTTGATGATATGAGTATTACAAGAGTTGATCTACCACGAGATCGTAGAGGCTAAACCCTAGGAGCTAGCCTATGATGATTATGATTGTTCTCTCCCTACGGACTAAACCCTCCGGTTTATATAGACACTGGAGGGGGCTAGGGTTATACAGAGTCGGTTACAAAGAAGGAGATCTAACATCCGGATCGCCAAGCTTGTCTTCGACGCAAAGGAGAGTCCCATCCGGACACATGACGAAGTCTTGAGTCTTTTATCTTCACGGTCCAATAGTCCGGCCAAAGTATATAGTCTGGCTGTCCGGATACCCCCTTATCCGGGACTCCCTCAGTAGCCCCACAACCAGGCTTCAATGACAATGAGTCCAGCGCGCAGATTGTCTTTGGCATTGCAAGGCGGGTTCCATCTCCAAATACTCCAAAGTAGATTAAGGATCGTGTCCAGCTCTGTAAGATAATTTCCGCACACCACCGTAGAGAGCATAACACTTTCCAAATCTAATCTGCTGACAATTTTTCACGATGTGTCCTTACGCCGCAGCCTGGCTCAATACAAACCAGTTTTTCTCAGCCTGCCACGACATGCACTACAAGGCGGTTTTATCGGCACACCTCGTCGAAGCAGAGATCGTGTTCCCCTTATTGCGTGATTCCCATCAATACGGGTGCGGGCAACCCCACTATGCCTGTTGGTATAACCCCGTGTTTTTAGGCAAGTCCCAGACGGTCATGTTGGGGACGCTTGATATTCACCCCCTTTATAGAGGGGCCGAGGCCTATCCCTCTTTCCTACCACACTTGCGCCTTTCCGAATCTCGAGTTCCAACACCCGAAGCCCAAGCTTAGGCACTTCGGATCTTCAATCATGTCCGGATCCAACCTTCAAGGCTGGTGGTTTACCTCCTCTGTCACAAAGGAGGACATTGTGAAGCTTAGGGAGGTCAGATATCTGATCGCCGACATCAAGCACAAGCTTCCTGCTCCAGGGCAGGTCATCCCTACTCCCGAGCCCAACGAGAGCGTCGTATTTGTTTTTCACTTCCTCCGTGGCTTAGGCGTCACCCTCGATCCCTTTTTGAGGGGGCTCATGTTCTATTACAGGCTAGACTTTCATGATCTAGCCCCGGACTCCATCCTTCACATCACCCTGCACTTCGGCTTATGGCTCAAGACCTTCAATGTAAAGCCGGAGGTGATCGAGGGGCGACACGCGGAGTGCGGAGGCGGTGCAATAAGCAGAAATGCCGATGCCCCATGGCTAGGGGGATTCTTCCCGGAGGTGTCCGATCTATGGCAGTGGAGGTGGTTCTACATCACGGCTCCCAGAGGCACAAAGTGGGTGGCTGCCCCCGACTTCCGCTCGGGCCCTCCGCCCCTACTGGCGTCGTGGGCTAACGTGGGACTGGATTGGGGGCCTGCTAATGACGTACCAATATTGCAGAGCCGCATTCGGGAGCTTCTTGAGAGGGACATTAGTCTTGTCAGTGTAATTCAAGTAATGCTAGTTCAACGGATCTTGCCGTGCAAACGTTGGCCACTCCGGATGTGCGAGTTCAACCCGAAAGGTCCGCAAAGTATTCTACACTTCTTTGGCATGACGCTCGAAGGGATGTGTAGGTTATTCTTCGGACCACAAGTAAAGTGTCCGGACATCACCGAGGATGCAGGCCTGAGCTGCAACCGCCCAGATACCCAAGTAAGTAACCTAGAAGCCGAACACTTTGTTTATATTTGTCACAATATTATTCTGAAAACCATCCGCGGCCAGGATTGGCTTAGCAAGGCGGAGAGAATCAGGTGTCCGGCACCACTTCCCGAAGGCTCGCCTAGTCCTGCAATAGCCAGGATGCTTAGTCGTGTGCTAAGTCAAGTGCCCTCGGGGAAAGACGAAGGGAAGAAAAGAGAAGTAGAGCTTCACACATTGCACATCCAAACCGGGGGAATTACTATCTCCATGAAGGAGGATAGTCGGGGAGGGGAATCTAAGGTCTCCTCTCCCCGCGGGAAGAAGAGGGCCGCCTCAGAAGACTTGGAGACGGAGGTGCCTAGACAAGGGAAGAAAACTTCACCAGGGGGCCCTGCCCTGGAGGGCGTCCTCATCGCGCCATGCTCGCAAACAGGCAAGCCCTCTGCCGAGCTATAAGTTAATCGTAAATACAAAGCTACTGCTTCCTCCTCCAAGAACAATAACCAGGATCCATTCTTTGCAGTCCGGCTAGTAGCTCTTCTCGACAGAGTTCATCTTCGAGGGATCTTCTTCCGAATATGATGGATAGTGAAACCCCACCTGCCTCTCCGCCTCATGGGGCAGGCGACCCCGAGGTGTCATCACGGAGGAGTCCAGATTCGCTGAGGCTAGAAGCTAATACTTCGGCCACCCTGAGCCCAGAGCGTTCGGCTCCCACGGGGGGCAATAAGAAGGGTCTGGCACAGTCCGGCGACCGGCCAGACACGCTGACGGACCTTCTGGAGCAAGCTTCTCTCTCGGAGGATCACCGTTCGTTAATGGGCATGGTGCTTAAGAAGATTTCATCCGCCACAAGCCGGTTGAATGAAGCTTTTATGAGCCTGCTCAAAGGCTTTGAGGTACATAATGAAATACGTAATTTTTTGGTTGTACCGCGCATGCTAGGTGTGCTCCGTATAGATAGTAGCCCCTGTTACTCTAGTTGCCAGCCCTAGGCGGCAAATGGAGGATCACACTCTTAATTAATGATCGCACTGCATTAATGCGCAGGTGGCAAAGGGTCCGGCGGCAGACCGGACCACCAAAGTCGCCGAACTGAGGCGACAGATTGAAGTTGTGGACGCCGACATTATGCTTGTGAACGAGCGGCTTAACAAGTCACAGGGTATGTGCTCTGTTTTCCTTATTTTTATAGGAAATATTAAGAGGAGCATAATGTTAATGTGATATGCTTCGACTGCAGATGGAGCTGCTGCCGTGGAGGCCCTGAGGGCGGAGCTTGCCCTAGCCAAGGAACAAGCCCGGGCTAGCAATGCGGCTGCCCTAAAGGCGGCCGAAGATTTGAGAGCCAAACAGGCTGCTCATCGCCGAAGCGAAGATAAAATAGCCGAGATGGCTATGGAGCTGAAAATCGCCGCCGGCCGGTGTGAGCTCCTTGAAAAGGAGAATCAGTCGAAGTTGGCTGACCTGAAGAAGGCCCTTGATGCAGCCAAGGAGACGCATTCCAAAATTAGGGATGCACGCGAGGAGCTTCGACCGGTCGGAGAAATCGCGGCTGGAAGCCCGTATTTGCTGCGGATGAAGTTCTTAGATCCAAAGTACGCTCCTTTGGATCAGAGCTGGAGCGCTGCAGACGAGTATGCGGATCTGGCAAAAAGTACGGCTGATACGACCAAGTTTTTCGAAGATCAAAAAGATAGTGAAGTAGAAAGGCTGTTCTTGTCACAATTCAGTGCTCCAACACGCCTGTTGCCATTGAGTGAAAGGATGGCCGCTGTGGCCGAGCTCCATAGGTTGTCCGGTCTTGTAATGAGGTCTGTAATAGACCATCTGTGGCCGAAGGGGCCGAAGCCGGACAGTTATTTTGAAGTGCAACAATTCCTTGGCGCCGTATCACGAATCGATGCCATGAAGAGGTCGGCATGCATAGAGGGTGTGCGGATGGCTCTTGCCCGTGTTAAAACATATTGGGCATATATGGAGGCCACCATCGTTGCAACCCAGAATCCGGCGGGAAGCCAGGATCCAGACGAGCACTACTTGGAGCATGTAACAGAAGGTGCTCATTTAAAAGAGGCTCAGTGCTCGAAGAGTGTCATGTTCGAGTGACAAATCGTTCCGTTGTAAAAAAATTGTATTTTAATTATAGAGGCTATGTTTATACTTTCGCCCGAAAGTGTTATTGTGCCTCCTGTGCGGCCGTTTGATATATATATAACCTGAAAGTTAGCAGTCGTTGGTTCAGCCCCCATGCATACAATGCGGGGGTGTTCGCAAAAATATGCGTAATCACACTTGATCCAACGTCTTGGTCCATTAAGGAGGTGATCGCATGTCGAACTAGGCAACCGGACTATATAGCTTTAACACTTTCACTTAGCCATAGGAGTTTGACGGTGGGGCTACTATGTAGCCCGTGGTACCTTCGCGTGCTTCCGGATACGGGCGCGTGTGTACATGACCGGGAAATGGCCCTTCGTTAATGCGGAGGAATCCTAAAGATTCTGATGAGTCCTCGAGTGGTTGACCAGTCTCTCACTATATCATGACAGTCAGTTTTCGGCTTTCTCTACTGAGGTGCTCATCCAGAATAACCAGGGCATAATTGCAGTAGTTCTCCTTTGACCGCCTTAGCCGATAGAAGCGGAACGTAAGGCAACAAACCCAGGAGCCGGGCAAACCCAACATTTGACCAAAGACATGATTTGGAGCTGATGCATATAAGGCAAACTCGCGACGCCGAACACTCCCGAGGGTATTCGGACTTTATAACATATACTGGGCTGAGTAGCGCCATTGATTATGAACCCTGTATTTCCAGGTACGTGCGGTAGTCTATCATGGAGAAACTCCAATGACGCCAGTATCCCCTGTGGGTGTATTGAATACCCATGGGATGTCAAGAAACAAGAGACAATAAAGAAGGTTTACACAGGGGCTTAATCTAAAGAGAAACCTTTGAGCGGGGCCCTGCTGCACGTCAGCGCCTTTGTCTCCGTTATGCCGTGTCCTGGTAGGGTGTCGCACGAATGGTGTCTGTAAAAAGGAAAACTCATGTAAAAGAGTATGGCGTAAGCGTGCGAAGAGTTGGTTATTATCAATGGATAATAGAAGTGTAAGGCATTAGCCTGTTAATAAGGTCAAGCCAAAAGGTGGGCTTTATTGCATGTTTGCAGCCCCTGATGCCCTCTTATGGGTTTACATGTATAGCACCCAGCTCAAGTTTATCTGGGCTGTTACTGATGGTGATGCGCCGGATTCGTCTAACCTTGTCCATGGTCTTAATGACCGATCATGCGTTCTGATAGGAGAGGCCGCTTAGTGTCCGGCTGCTAGAGCCGCCGCATACTCTTCCGCACGTAAGGAACGCTCTATATTTCCACTAACAGTGATGACGCCATGTGGACCGGGCATCTTGAGTTTAAGGTAGGCGTAGCGCGGTAGTGCGTTGAAGCGAGCGAAGGCCGTTCTTCCGAGCAATGCATGATAACACTTCGGATGGGAGCGATGGTGAAGAGTAATTCTTCGCTTCTGAAGTTGTCTGGAGAACCGAATGTCACCTCTAATACGAGGGAGCCCCTGCAGCGGGCCTCGATGCCTGGTAGCACCCCTTTAAAGGTGGTGTTACTTTGGCTAATTCTGGATGGGTCTATCCCCATCTTGCGGACGGTGTCCTAATATATCAGATTGAGACTACTGCATCCGTCCATGAGGACACGAGTGAGATGGTATCTATCGATTATTGGGTCGAGCACCAAGGCAGCCGATCCTCCGTGCCGGATACTAGTCGGGTAGTCCCTGTGATCAAAGGTGATCGAGCAGGTCGACCAAGGGTTGAGTTTGGGGGCGACGGGCTCTACGGCGTATGCATCCCTGAGCGCGCATTTGCGCCTTCTCTTTGGTATGCGAGTCACGTAGATCATGTTTACTATTTTTACCTCTAGGGGGATTTTTTTCTGTCCCCCAGTGTTCGGCTGGCGAGGCTCATCCTCGTCTTCACTTGGTGTTTCCCTTCCCTTGTGTTTGGCATTTAAGTTGCCGGCCTGCTTAAAGACCCAGCATTCTTTGTGATTGTGGTTCGCAGGTTTTTCGGGTGTGCCCTGAATTTGGCACAGTCTGTCCAGGACTTTGTTCAGGCCGGATGGTCCCTCTTTGCTGCCTTTAAATGGCTTCTTTTGTTGACTGGGTCGAGAGCTCCTGAATCCGATGTTGACCGCCGTGTTGTCCGGACTTTCTTCCTTGTTTCGACGCTTGTTTTTATTGCGCCGTGGCTTACCGTTGCCATCCCTAATTTTGGATGTGCCCGGGTCGCTGGTGCCTCTACGGGCCAAACAGCTGTCTTCACCCGCGCAAAAGCGGGTCATAAGGCTCGTTAAGGCTGCCATCATCCTCGGCTTTTCTTGGCCGAGGTGTCTGGCAAGCCACTCGTCTCAGATACTGTGCTTGAAAGCCGCTAGGGCTTCGGCATCCGGACAATTGACAATTTGATTCTTCTTAGTGAGAAATCTGTTCCAAAGCTTATGGGCGGACTCTCTGGGCTGTTGAATTATGTGACTTAAATCGTCAGCGTCCGGAGGTCAGACATAGGTCCCTTGAAAATTGTCCCTGAAAGCGTCCTCAAGTTCCTCCCAACTTCCGATTGAATTTTCAGGGAGGCTTTTCAACCAGTGCCGAGCTGGTCCCTTCAACTTGAGGGGAAGGTATTTGATGGCGTGGAGGTCGTCCCCACAAGCCATGTGGATATGAAGGATAAAATCCTCAATCTAGACCCTGAGGTCTGTCGTTCTGTCGTATGCCTCTATGTTCATGGGTTTGAATCCCTGTGGAAATTCGTGATCCAGTACCTCTTCGGTGAAGCACAGAGGGTGCGCAGCCCCTTTGATGCGGAGCATCCTTCGGTCATCCCCATGGACCTTCCGTCGCCTCACCAAGCACCAAGAGGACCCATGATTAGAGCACGAGCTCGAACTCTCGAGACCGAGATGACTTCTCTCCTTAGCGATATCACATATGATCCACTCGAGACATGGCTACTACCTAAGTCCGATATACTATGCATGATTAGGTGTCAAGAGGAACCTCCCGAGGATGCACGTGAAGACGGACAAGCCACCAACTCCACGGATGAAGAGAACCAACTGAAATGGGCAAGTTCACCTTCTAGGCCCCAGACATCCGGCCAAGGCCTCGGACCTCCGGCCCCTGGAGCGTCTCCATCAGCAACAGCCAAGCTGGCAAGTCTACAGGACCCGGACATCCGTCGTCCGGCCCGGACATCCAGCCACAACCCGGAAATCCGGCCAAAGTCCCGGAAATCCGGCGCCACGCTCCAGGAACTACAGAAGCTATCGCCACCAGCCCGGACATCTGGCGACTTGGCCCGGACATCCGGCCCCTCCGGAAGGCCCGGACATCCGGCCCGACGCTCGGACATCCGGTCCCGCCTGTCTGCGCACAGTAAAGGGCCGAAGCCCATGTACCTATTCGCCCCCTAGACTATATATACTCCTTCCCCTTCCTCTCTCTAGGGTTAGCATTGGTTTAGCTCATATTTGTGTGAGAGCCTTGCTCATCCACTTGGATACTTCTCCTCGGAGTTCACGACCTCTTCGGAGAAGATCCCTCAAGCGGATTCAAGACCCCTTTCTAGGGAAGATCATCAAGACCTCCGTACGAAGAAGAACGGTTCCTTTGTATCCTCTACCTTTTTTGACTTTGGATCTCGTGTATCTCTTTGTGTTCGGTGATCTAGCACTCGTGTGATTGATTCTATATTGGTTTCGTGATCTCTCTCGTTCTCCCCGTGTTTTCCCCCTCGAGTTCTTCCGTGTGTTCTTCGTGATTCCCCGTAGGATCTGCTCCAAACGTGAAAGATCGGCCCCTAGGGTTCCGCCCTACATCATCTTGGTATCATGAGCCAGGTTGATCACGTTTTTGGAGCCCCTACCCCGTGTTTTCTAGCTTGATTTTGTTGTTTTCGTCCTAAATACGAAAATCCCCACCAAAAAAATAGCCCCAATTTTTTTGTGATTTGTTGGTGTGATGAAATTTTGTTGGATTTGGTCCATGGATTTGTGTTGCTGCGTGTGGATCTAGCTTTCCCCACCCTCCCCACCCTTTTCCATCCACCAATTCTTCCGAATTTTGCCCCGGAGTTGCAATTTTCCCCGTGGAGTTCTTCGTGTTCGTCCCCGATCTAGAGCCCGGACATCTGCCCCGTGTCCACCGGACATCCGGCGTCCTGGACATCCGGCCCCTGGAAGCAGCAACTCCATCTCCCACGCCCACTTCCGCATACTTTCTCCCAATTTTGCCCCGGTGCCCATGCCTCCTTCCGCATACCCACAACACCTTCCACAAACACCACCACCGCTCACCGCTACCTCCTATGTCGATTTTGATGCGTTTTGGTCTTTGAGATTTTGAGTTGTGGTTCCCGTGTCCTATTGTGTCTCGGCTATATAGGTACGGTTCGACGTCACCATCACCACCGCTCACCTCCATCGACTACTCAACATCACAAAGGACGGTAACTCCGACGACATCTTTGTCATACCTTGCAATTGCATTGATACCCCACATGACCTTACTTTTGCGTAGCTTACCCATCGAGACTAGCCATTGAGTATTGCCGGCAACGTGACTTGTGCACATTAGTGATCATACTCCATAGCATACATACCATACCACCGTGGTGCATATCTTGGGATCCACTTGTGTGTCACAAAGTTTTCATAGCATACACAATTGCTATCTTGGTTCGTGAAGTTTTGCGTGAGAAAAGAGCTCAAAAGTGAAAGAGCCACCCAAGCTTTTAAGCAAAGAGGAAAGATAAGCAAAGAGCTTATAAGCAAGAACCATAGCATCATACAACATTAAGATTGTCATATAAGATCATCTTGGATCATCGCACCGAAATACCATACATATAGCATACTTGGGATAGAGATCGTTACATTTTTGCCTAGTAGGTTGTGCACAAGATCCGTATCCGCCTATTGTGCAATCGTGCTAGCGTCTCTCTAGTATTGTGCAACAAGAGAATTTTCGTGGATTCCACATTTTGGCTCACTTTTGGTTTGCACAATCCCACTTATGTATTTGCATGTGTGTTTCCGTGTACCCCTACTTGCTTGGTCTACTTGTTGCATTTGCAAATTTGTGAATCTTTTCCAACATTTTTGAAGATCACTTACAATTGCATCAAATTTTGTGCCACCATCCTAACCAAGCTCCACCATAAGCTTTTACGTGTGTAGGTGTGAGAACCGACAAGAATTGGTACCAACAGTGCTATTTCATTGTCCGCATTTGAGTGAACTTGATTCATCTTCAACTTCGGTCAAGGTACATTTGGTACATGTTCTTTTCCTTCTACCACTCACACTTTGCTTGAAATGATGGATAGGCCAAGTACTTCTACCAACCCACTCTTCATCGAGCAAGACGACGACATGTCATCATACGCCACCAAGAGCCACCTCTTTGGTGCACAACGAGCGTTGCATCAAGAACAACAAGCAATGAACGACCACATCGACAACCTCGCCACCGACTTGCGACTCTCCGAGCAACGTACAAGAGACTACTTCGACAACAAGCTCGACGCGCACAAGCAAGAGAACGATGCAAGAGTGGACGAGATCCGCGCCTTGTTGGTCAACCGGCCTCCTTCTACATCGTCATACTCAAGATGGAGCCACTCAAGTCGACACTCCGATGACTCCTTCTCCGACTCAAGTACACCGTCATCGAACACTCTTCGACGAGCCGCGCGTCAAGACCGTCATGCATCTCGCAACCCGCTACACGTCAAGCAGTCACAAGAGCAAGCCGATGAGCAAGTCCCTCGTCCTCAATCAAACCAAGTCGCGTTTTGCTCAAGCTCAAGAACGACAACGTCTTTGTCGCCAAGAAGAAGAAGAACGAGCGCATCTCCACCTAGAGGAACAAGACGCTGAGGCTCAATGTCGTCAACAACAACAACGAGAAGCACAAGCTCTTGCGGCGGAACGTGCCCTTCAAGAATCAAGTCGAGCCATTGCCAACCGCAATCGCGAATGGCGCAATAAAGAGGAAGCCCTTAGAGAAGAAATCCAAGAGAGGAACTACCATCCACGTGTCCAACGTCAAGCTCCACAAGCTCCTTCACAAGCTCGTCAAGCTCCACCTCAACCTCAAGTTCAACAAGAGCAAGTTGATCATGGACTTCCTCCATGCCAAGAGCAACATGAGGATGATTACCCTCCATGTCAAGGGCGTCATCATCACCATCGCCAACAACATAATGAAGAGCAACTCTATGGCAAGCTCAAATTCACAATGCCAAAGTTCAATGGAAGCAATGATCCGGAGGATTACCTCTCATGGGCATTGAAGGTCGACAAAATCTTTCGTTTGCACAACTATGAGGAAGAGAAGAAGATCGCTATGGCATCACTTGCGTTCCAAGACTATGTGCTCATATGGTGGGAACAAGTCCTTGAGCGCCGACAAGCAAGAGGTGAACCTCCAATCAATACTTGGGCTCAAATGAAGGATGTCATGCGAGCACGTTTTGTGCCCACATACTACAACCGCGATCTCTTCAAGAAGCTACAACTCCTCAAGCAAGGAACAAAGAGTGTTGAAGAATACTACAAGGAAATGGAGATTGCCATGATTCGATCCAATGTCATGGAGGATGATGAGCAAACAATGGCATGATTCTTGAATGGACTCAATCATCCCATCAAGAAGATCGCCGACTTCCAACCCTACTCTAACCTCATTGAGCTCGTGCATCAAGCTACAAAGGCGGAACGTCAAGTGCAAGATGACTTCAAATACGCCAAGTACTCATCGAAGACCTACGACTTCTCCAATAACCAAGCTTCAACAACTACTCCAACTTCGACATCAACCAAGCCTTCTCCAAGCAACGACGACAAGTCAAGTTACAAGAAAACTCCGGCAAGTTCAAGTCGTCTTCCTCCTACTACAAGCAACTTCAAGCCACGTGCTTCTTCATCTACTCCGACCGATGAGACCGTCAAGACAAGCTCCTTCAAGTGTCTCACTTGCGGCGGCCGAGGCCACAAGTCCTATGAATGCACAAACAAGCGCACCATGATCCTCAACGACGATGGCACCTACGACTCAATGAGTGAAGATGAAATGGAAGCTCTTGAGCAAGTGGCCATGCACCGGCGCGTGAACGAGGATGAAGATGATCAAGTCTTTTGTGATGAAGATACGAGCCCCACTCTTGTTGTCTCCAAGGTCTTGACTCTTCAACATCAACAAGAAGAAGACCAAAGATGCCACATCTTCCACACTAAGGCCGGCATCAATGGACAATCCATTAAGGTCATCATCGATGGAGGTAGTTTCCACAATTGGCAAGTGAAGAACTATGCCCCAAGCTTCAATTGGTCAAGAAAAAGCACCCGCACCCCTACAAGGTTCAATGGCTAAGTGACTCCGGCACTATACAAGTTGAGCATACGGTCCAAGTATCCTTCAAAATTGGTGCATATGAGGACACTTTGGAGTGTGATGTGGTCCCAATGACTGTTTGCCACCTCCTTCTTGGTCGACCATGGCAATTCGACCGTGGCGTCTTCCACAACGGGCGTACCAACCACTATAGCTTCAAGATGAAAGGGAAGGAATATGTGCTACGACCTATGTCTCCTAGTCAAGTGATAGCCGACAAGCAGGCCAACCACCATAGAGAGAAGAGTAAAAAAGACATCCCCCAAAATGTGAATGAGAGCCACAAGCCAAACTTGAGCGCCTCTTCGCCTAGAGAGAAAAACCTCATACTATTTGCCACAAAAGGTGAGATGAGAGAAGTGTGTGAGAACCCATCGAGTGTGATACACTTTGTCCTTGTGTGCAAGGATGGAGAACCCAAAACTAACACCTCTCACGAGCTACCTTTAGTGTTTCAATCTCTTTTGCAGGAATTCCAAGATGTTTTTCCCGATGAGCTACCTCCGAGTCTACCTCCTCTACGAGGCATTGAGCATCGAATCGACCTCATCCCCGGAGCGCCACTTCCAAACAAAGCTCCATACCGTGTCAATCCTGAATAAACCAAGGAGATTCAACGGCAAGTATAACAACTAATCGACAATGGTCATGTACGTGAAAGCTTAAGCCCTTGTGCCATTCCAGTTATACTTGTGCTAAAACCCGATGGAAGTTTCCGCTTGTGTTCCGATTGTAGACCTATAAATGCTATCACTGTTCGCTATAGGCATCCCATTCCTTGCTTAGATGATATGCTTGATGAACTTAGTGGAGCCTACTTTTTCTCCAAAATTGATCTTAAAAGTGGCTATTATCAAATCCGCATTCAAGAGGGTGATGTAACGCCCCGGATTCGTTGCGCCAGGTGTCCACCAGTTATTCGCTGTCTTTGCCATGTCATTTGATTGCGTGTTGCATTTTATCATGTCATCATGTGCATTGCATTGCATACGTGTTCGTCTCATGCATCCGAGCATTTTCCCCGTTGTCCGTTTTGCAATCCGGCGCTCCTATGTCCTTCGGCGTCCCCCTTTTCGTCTCCTGCTGTGAGCGGGTGATTAAACTTTCTCGGAATGGCCCGAGTCTTTTCAAGCGGCCTTGGTATAACACCGGTAGACCACGTGTCAAGTTTCGTGCCATTCGGAGGTCGTTTGATACTCCAACGCTTAACCGCGTAGCCCGAGACCCCCCTTTCTCTTTGCAGCCCAACACCCTTCCAAAGTGGCCCAAAACCCAGCAAACTCCCATCCATGCTCTCGGTCGTTCGATCACGATCGCGTGGCCGAAAACCGCTCCTCATTTGGACTCTCCTAGCTCCCTCTACCTACAAATAGGCCCTCTCCCCAGAAATTTCGCGGATGAACCCTAACTCCCCCTCCTCTGCGCCGCTGGACACGTCTGTCCCGCGCCGCCGCCCCGGCCAATCCCACGTTGCCACCTGTCCACC
>NC_041391.1:365701541-365703380 GCF_002162155.2 Triticum dicoccoides | reverse complement strand
CCGCGCCGCCCTCGCCTCCTCCGTCGGATCCCGCGTCCGCGCGCCTCCCCGTCGTTGCCGGGACACCGCCGGAGCTCGCCGGAGTTCTTCTCCGGTCGGATCCCGGGAAGATGGATCAGATCCACCACCTCACCAAACCAAACGGCGCCCCGATCCCGGATCTCCTCGTCCCGGAACCCCCCCGTCCATTTTTCCTGGGGTCAGAAAATCTGCTAAGTCCCTGTAGTTTTCATATTCTGGTGCCTACTTCAACATGCCATAACTCCATGCATACTGCTCCGTTTTGTGCGTGTAATATGTCAAATTGTTCGCCTCAACGAGTACTTCATTTCGTTCTATTGCGTCATATTCATTTGAGGTCATCTTGATGCCTGAATCATCGTTGCAAGAGTGCTTCGTGATGTTGTCTGCTGTCTGTTAACAGAACTTGCTCTTTTGTCATTTTTGCCATGATTGATGTGTGCATCCTATGAGGTTGATGTCTACATGTGTTTTGAACTATGCCATGTCTTCTTTACAGAGGTGCTTACCATGTATTTTTGTGATCAATGTGGTGACTAGCATTTAATTCTCCGTTTTCTTTTGAAATGGAGTTTTGCATTTCTTCTTTCTTCCCAGTTTTTTAATCTTTTCCGCTCGTGGTTGGTTATCACCTCATAATTTTGAGATGTTATATATAAGTCCACGACAAGCTTATTCTTTTCGTTGTTGAATTTTCTCAACAACTCCATTCAATCTTTTCTTCTAAGGTTGCTTTCTATTTCATTCATGGCACAAGTTGTCATTTTCTTCTCCGTTCTTTTCATTCAACTCTTTTAATTCTTTTCGAAGGTTTTGTGTCATGTCTTCATCAAGTATCATTCCATCCTCTCAAGTTCATGTTCTATTCTTTCCATGTTCAGTCAGAGTTCTGCCTAAATCCTTTCAGTCTTATTTGTTTCTTGTCTCGTTCTAACCGGAGTGGTTTCATAGTCTATCTGATTCCATGAGCTTTCGATTCTCGTCATTCTCGTCGTTCCTCTCTTCTTCTCGAGTGCTCTCAATCCTTTGATTCTTCTCTTCAGTTCTTGTTTCACCTCATCCCTTTTTCCCTTCCGTCTCGGTCCTAAGATCTCGGGACGAGATCTCTTGTTAGTGGAGGAGTGTTGTAACGCCCCGGATTCGTTGCGCCAGGTGTCCGCCAGTTATTCGCTGTCTTTGCCATGTCATTTGATTGTGTGTTGCATTTTATCATGTCATCATGTGCATTGCATTGCATACGTGTTCGTCTCATGCATCCGAGCAATTTCCCCGTTGTCCGTTTTGCAATCCGGCGTTCCTATGTCCTCCGGCGTCCCCCTTTTCGTCTCCTGTTGTGAGCGGGTGATTAAACTTTCACGGAATGGCCCGAGTCTTGCCAAGCCGCCTTGGTATAACACCGGTAGACCGTCTGTCAAGTTTCGTGCCATTCGGAGGTCGTTTGATACTCCAACGGTTAACCGCGTAGCCCGAGACCCCCCTTTCTCTTTGCAGCCCAACACCCTTCCAAAGTGGCCCAAAACCCAGCAAACACCCCTCCATGCTCTTGGTCGTTCGATCACGATCGTGTGGCCGAAAACCGCTCCTCATTTGGACTCTCCTAGCTCCCTCTACCTACAAATAGGCCCTCTCCCCCGAAATTTCGCGGATGAACCCTAACTCCCCCTCCTCTGCGCCGCCGGACACGTCCGTCCCGCGCTGGACATGTCCAGCGCTGCCGCCCCGGACAATCCCACGTCACCACCTGTCCGCCGCCGCCGCCCGCCTCCGCCGGCCCGCGGGGCCCGCTCCAGGCCCGCGGGGCCCGGATCCGCCGCTGCC
>NC_041391.1:365551359-365701109 GCF_002162155.2 Triticum dicoccoides | reverse complement strand
CGCCGCCGGCGCGCGCGCCGCCCGCACTGCCCGTCCAGGCCGCCGCCGCCCGCAGCCGCGGTGCCCCTTGTGCTCCGCCCGCCTCCTCCGCCGCCGCGGCGCCCTTGCACTCGCCGTCTCGCCGGCCGGCCGCGCCGCCAGCCCCGGGCCCATGCCCCCGCGCCCTCGCCTCCGACGCCCGTGCTCCGCGCCGCCCTCGCCTCCTCCGCCGGATCCCGCGTCCCCGCGCCTCCCCGTCGTCGCCGGAACACCGCCGGAGCTCGCCGGAGTTCTTCTCCGGCCGGATCCCGGGAAGATGGATCAGATCCACCACCTCACCGAACCAAATGGCGCCCCGATCCCGCATCTCCTCGTCCCGGAACCCCCCCGTCCATTTTCCCGGGGTGAGAAAATCTGCTAAGTCCCTATAGTTTTCATATTCTGGTGCCTACTTCAACATGCCATAACTCTATGCATACTGCTCCGTTTCGTGCGTGTAATATGTCAAATTGTTCGCCTCAACGAGTACTTCATTTCGTTCCATTGCATCATATTCATTTGAGGTCATCTTGATGCCTGAATCATCGTTGCAAGAGTGCTTCGTGATGTTGTCTGCTGTCTGTTAACAGAACTTGCTCTTTTGTCATTTTTGCCATGATTGATGTGTGCATCCTATGAGGTTGATGTCTACATGTGTTTTGAACTATGCCATGTCTTCTTTACATAGGTGCTTACCATGTATTTTTGTGATCAATGTGGTGACTAGCACAAGCATGTAAACTAGGCTTCATAATGTTGCTGATTTTAGTCCCTGTTCTGCTGTTATTGTGATGCCATGTAAACATGATGCTACAGAGAGATCCATGCATATTTTGAGATACTTCAGTAAGGATGTTTTGAACATATGGTTTTTATATATCCATTCATGCCCCTTTTTGCAATTATGGAGTATTCTAGCATGTCATTTTCGTGCTCTACTTTTTCTTAAAAATGTTTCCTGGCAGATTGTTTACATGTTATTCAATTTTTCCAAGGTTGTTGTAGTTGATCCTTGCATGCTATGAACTTGTTCTTGCCTTGGTTAGCTTCATAAACATGTCTTCTTGATGATGCTATGCTTATCTTGTCATGAAATGACTTGTGGTGAGTGGTACAAGCTCATCTACATGCCTTCATAATTTTGTTTCTGCCATGTTTGAATCTGTATTATAACTTGCCATGTTTACGTGGGTGCCATCATATTTTCTGATCCTTTTTGGCTCATGGTCACTAAAGGACATTTGATCTATGCATTTAGTAGATTCATGCCATGCCTTTTTTTTCCATGATAAGTTCCTGTAGCATGTTCTTTGATAGCTCTAAACATTGCAACCTGATGTTAATTTCTGCAAAGTCTGAACTGTTATCATTTGCAATCTTGCCATGTGTGTTTGAGCATGTTCTAGTGATTTCTGGAGTTATCTCAGTGTTCATGTTTTGTTATGCTTTACCTGTACATCATGCTCATGCCTTTTGTTTTCTTATTGTGGTGCTGTAGCATGTTGTTTTGATGCTTGCAATGTGCCTAGTTGCTGTTTTGGACAGATTGTTGCTATAACTTGTTCCATGTGTGTGTGTTGAACCGTTGCTCCGTTTTGAGTGTGCTCTATATGAAACTTGCTTGATTTTGCATGTAGTTTCATATTATCATGTTGCATCCTTGTTTTGAGGTGTTTTCTTGATGTTGGTATGCATTTTGCATCAATGCCATGTTTAACTTGTTTTGCTCATATCTTCTAGGCCGTAGCTCCGAACTAATTGAACTTTATATGTAACTTGACTAGAATTTCGTGTAGATCCTCTTGATGCTCTTTAAATTGATGTTTAACAACTTCAACTTAATGTTTGTTCAGATCTGGACCAATTTCGAAATATGCATATGAGGACTTACCGGAATTGTTATATGTTGTTCCCGGCCTCATTTAAACTTGCCTTGATGTGTTGTTCTTGTTTGCATCATCTCTTGCCATGAGTAGCTTCATGTAGTTTTGTCATGCATCATGCTTGTGTGTGCATCATGTCATGTGTGGTGTGTTTACTATGTTGTGTGCTTCTTTTCGATAGTTCCTGTTTCGTTGCGATCGTGAGGATTCATTCGTCTACGCTTGGTTCGGCTTCATCCGTTCGTCTTCCTCATGGACTCGTTCTTCTTCCTTGCGGGATTTCGGGCAAGATAACCGCTACCCTGGATCTCACTACTATCATTGCTATGCTAGTTACTTCGTTCTATCGCTATGCTGCGCTACCTATCACCTGTTTATCAAGCCATCCCAAATTGCCATGAACCTCTAACCTTTGACACCCTTCCTATGCAAACCGTTGTTTGGCTATGTTACCGCTTTGCTCAGCCCTCTTATAGCGTTGCTAGTTGCAGGTGAAGTTGAAGATTGCTCCTTGGTGGACAGGATTATGTTTGGGATATCACAATATCTCTTATTATTATTAATGCATCTATATACTTGGTAAAGGGTGGAAGACTCGGCCTTATGCCTGGTGTTTTGTTCCACTCTTGCCGCCCTAGTTTCCGTCATACCGGTGTTATGTTCCCGGATTTTGCGTTCCTTACGCGGTTGGGTGATTTATGGGACCCCCTTGACAGTTCGCTTTGAATAAAACTCCTCCAGCAAGGCCCAACCTTGGTTTTACCATTTTCCTCACCTAGCCCTTTTTCCCTTGGGAGTCGCGCTCTCGAGGGTCATCTTTATTTTACCCCCCCGGGCCAGTGCTTCTCCAAGTGCTGGTCCAAACCGAGCGATGTCCGGCGCCCCCTGGGCAACCAGGGTCTATGCCAACCCGACATCTGTCTCATCCGGTGTGCCCTGAGAACGAGATATGTGCAGCTCCTATCGGGATTTGTCGGCACAGCGGGAGGCTTTGCTGGTCTTGTTTTACCATTGTCGACATGTCTTGTAAACCGGGATTCCGAGTCTGATCGGGTCTTCCTGGGAGAAGGTATATCCTTCATTGATCGCGAGAGCTTATCATGGGCTAAGATGGGACACCCCTGCAGGGTATAATCTTTCGAAAGCCGTGCCTGAGGTTATAGGCAGATGGGAATTTGTTAATGTCCGGTTGTAGATAACTTGACACCAGATCCGAATTAAAACGCATCAACCGAGTGTGTAGCCGTGATGGTCTCTTTTCGGCGGAGTCCGGGAACTGAACACGGTTTTGGGTTATGTTTGACGTAAGTAGGAGTTCAGGATCACTTCTTGATCATTACTAGTTGACGACCGTTCCGCTTGCTCTCTTCTCGCTCTTATTTGCGTATGTTAGCCACCATATCATGCTTAGTCGCTGCTGCAACCTCACCACTTTACCCCTTCCTTTCCCATTAAGCTTTGCTAGTCTTGATACCCATGGTAATGGGATTGCTGAGTCCTCGTGGCTCACAGATTACTACAACAACAGTTGCAGGTACAGGTTATTCGATGATCATGACGCGAGAGCGATGCTTGCTTGCGTTGAGTTCTTCTTCTGCTTCTTCGATCAGGGGATAGGTTCCAGGTCGGCAGCCTGGGCTAGCAGGGTGGATGTCGTTTGAGTTTCTGTTTGTGTTTCATCTGTAGTCGGATGATGCTCTTATGTATTGTGATGTTGTATTCATGTGGCATTGTATGCCTTATGTATGTATCCCCATCTATTATGTAATGTTGATGTAATGATATCCACCTTGCAAAAGCGTTTCAATATGCGGGTCTATCCTTGGTGGGACCTTCGAGTTCCTTTTGGATAGGGTCGCATATTGGGCGTGACAGGTGATGAATGGAAAACTGCTTTCAAAACCAAATTTGGCTTATATGAGTGGTTAGTTATGCCTATGGGTTTATCAGAGGCTCCCGGTACTTTTGTGCGTCTCATGCATCATGTACTTCGACCTTATATTAGCGTCTTTGTTGTGGTTTACTTCGATGATATTCTTGTGTTTAGCAAAACCATGAAAGAACATCTTAATCATGTTAGGGCTGTTTTACAAACACTTCGCAAGGAAAGTCTTTACGCAAACATGAAAAAGTGCACATTTGGTGTTGACAAAGTGGTTTTCTTGGGTTTCGTTGTACCTTCCAAAGGTGTCCATGTTGATGAAACTAAAATTGAAGCAATTAAAACTTGGCCCCAACCCACCAATTTGCTACAAGTGCGAAGTTTTCTTGGTCTTGCGGGTTTTTATCGTCGTTTTGTGAAAGATTTTAGCACTATCGCAGCTCCTTTGCATGCCTTGAGTAAGAAGAATGCTCCTTTTGTTTGGGGATCTTTGCAATCCACCGCTTTTGATGAGCTCAAGTCTTTGCTTACTCATAGTCCGATTCTTGCTTTTCCCAACTTTGACAAAACTTTTGAAGTTCATTGCGATGCAAGTGGTACCGGAATTGGCGGAGTTTTGATGCAAGAAAAACGAGCAATTGCATATTTTAGTGAAAAACTCTCTGGTGCTCAACTTAACTATCCCATATATGATAAAGAATTGTATGCTTTAGTGCGTGTACTACATGTTTGGGAACATTATCTTAGACCTCATGAGTTTGTCATCCATACCGATCATGAAACGCTTAAGTACTTAAAAGGTCAAACTAAGTTGAACAAGCGTCATGCCAAATGGAGTGAATTTATTGAATATTTTCCCTATGTGATAAAGTACATTAAGGGTAAGGAAAATGTAGTTGCCGATGCACTTTCACGCATATGCACGCTTGTGACTAAACTTGAGTTGAATGTTATTGGCTTTGAGCACATAAAAGACTTGTTTGCTAATGATCCATCTTTTGCCATTCCTTATGCTAAGTGTTTGACGCATACTTCTTGGGAACAATATTACATCAAGGATGGTTATCTTATGAGAGCTAACAAACTATGCATTCCCGAGTCTTCTCTTCGTTTGCTCCTTTTGCAAGAGGCTCATGGAGGCGGACTCATGGGACACTTTGGACGCGACAAGACTTTCGCCAAGCTCTCCAAGAACTACTTTTGGCCCAAGATGTTTCGAGACATCTCACGCTTCACCACCCGATGCTCTACATGTCGCAAAGCTAAGTCTAAAGCTCAATCCCATGGTCTTTACATGCCTCTTCCTATTCCTTATCAACCTTGGGAAGACATTAGCATGGATTTTGTACTTGGTTTGCCTAGAACTCGAAATGGCAAAGATTCCATGTTTGTTGTTGTGGACCGATTTTCTAAGATGGCACGTTTCATCCCTTGCAACAAGATAGACGATGCTTCACACATTGCAAATCTCTTTTGTAGGGAAATCTTGCGTCTCCATGGAGTACCAAAGACAATCGTCTCCGACTGCGACGTCAAGTTCTTGAGTTACTTTTGGAAGACCCTATGTGCCAAGCTCGGAATCAAGCTCTTGTTCTCATCCGCATACCATCCTCAAACCGACGGCCAAACGGAGGTGACGAACCGTACAATGTCCACTCTACTTCGCGTGTTGATCAAGAAGAACATCAAGGAGTGGGAGGAGTGTCTACCCATCGCCGAGTACGCCTACAACTGTGCAAGACATTCAACGACCGACAAGTCTCCGTTCGAGGTCATCTACGGCTTCAACCCGTCGTCCCCATTGGACATTCTACCTCTTCCTCTACAAGAGCGCACCAACCTCGACACAAGTGCCCGTGCAAGCTACATCAAGAAGATGCATGAAGATACCAGACACACCATCGGGCGCCAAGTACAACGACTCACGACCAAGCTCAACGTCAACAAGCATCCCATGATATTCAACATTGGAGACCTCGTGTGGCTACACCTTCGCACGGACCGCTTCCCCAACAAACGCAAGTCCAAGCTTCTCCCTCGAGCCGACGGACCCTTCAAGGTGCTAGCACGCTACAACAACAATGCTTACAAGATCGATCTCCCACGCGACAAGTACAACGTGAGCGACATCTTCAACATCTCCGATCTCTCCCCGTACCATGGTGATGAGGATTTCGATCCGATGTCGGATCTTTCACAAGGGGGGGGGGGGAGATGATGCGAAGCATCCTTCGGTTATCCCCATGGACCTTCCGTCGCCTCACCAAGCACCAAGAGGACCCATGACTAGAGCACGAGCTCGAACTCTCGAGACCGAGGTGAGTTCTCTCCTTAGTGATATCACATATGATCCACTCGAGACATGGCTACTACCTAAGTTCGATATACTATGCATGATTAGGTGTCAAGAGGAACCTCCCGAGGATGCACGTGAAGACGGACAAGCCGCCAACTCCACGGATGAAGAGAACCAACTGAAATGGGCAAGTTCACCTTTCAGGCCCCGGACATCCGGCCAAGGCCCCGGACATTCGGCCCCTGGAGCGTCTCCATCAGCAACAGCCAAGATGGCCAAGTCTACAGGACCCGGACATCCGGCGTCCGGCCCGGACATCCGGCCAAAGTCCCGGAAATCCGGCGCCACGCTCCAGGAACTACAGAAGCTATCGCCACCAGCCTAGACATCCGGCGACTTGGCCCGGACATCCGGCCCCTCCGGAAGGCCCGGACATCCGGCCCCTCCAGAAGGCCCGGACATCCGGCCCGACGCCCGAACATCCGGTCCCGCCTATCTGCGCACATTAAAGGGCCGAAGCCCATGTACCTATTCGCCCCCTAGACTATATATACTCCTTCCCCTTCCTCTCTCTAGGGTTAGCATTGGTTTAGCTCATATTTGTGTGAGAGCCTTGCTCATCCACTTGGATACTTCTCCTCGGAGTTCACGACCTCTTTGGAGACGATCCCCCAAGCGGATTCAAGACCCCTTTCTAGGGAAGATCATCAAGACCTCCGTATGGAGAAGAACGGTTCTTTTGTATCCTCTACCTTTGTTGACTTTGGATCTCGTGTATCTCTTTGTGTTCGGTGATCTAGCACTTGTGTGATTGATTCTATGTCGGTTTCGTGATCTCTCTCGTTCTCCCCGTGTTTTTCCCCTCGAGTTCTTCCACGTGTTCTTCGTGATTCCCCGTAGGATCCGCTCCAAACGTGAAAGATCGGCCCCTAGGGTTCCTCCCTACATCACCCTCTGTATCTGGACATGTTGTGGCATGCTGTCGACTGTTGTTGTGTCTGGTGTTGATTCCGAACTGGTATTCGGTCAATCTGATCATTTTGGTGACCAGGAGCTCACGTAAATCCATAGATGGACCTCTAGATCCATAGATGGACCTGGTCGTGCCGACCTTTTTGTCTAGGAGCTCACGTAAATCGTGTGCAGTGTGAGCAGCTGCTCTATCACGATCATGAAGTGGTTGGTCCGACCTACTGGCCGTATTGTTCTTCGGCGGAATAGCCTCATAGTCGAATTCTGGCAGCAGCTTGCACTTTGGGTAGCTCTTTGTGTGGCGATCGTCGCCATATTTTTCTTTGTTGTCTAGCACTTTATTCCATCTGCGGTTGAGCATTTCCTGCGTGGCCTTAAGCCTTTACTTCTGCTTCTTTAGGCTTCTTGCAGTGGCCATAAGCCTTCTGTGGAGGTTATCTCGTTCCAAACGTTTTTCCAGGATGATGAATGCATCATCGTCCGGACTGTGCTCTTCTCCCGAGGCAGGTTGATGAGTTTGGCCCTCGGGATCGCTGTGATCGGGCATATGCTCTAGGCTGTGTTCGACGTGACCTGGCTCATCCTGCTCCATCGCAGGGTCCGTATGGTCGTTGTTGCCTTTGGAGTTGACTGGGGTGTCAATTTTTCTAGCGCTGTTGTCGCTATTTTTACTGTGGCTGGAGTTAGAGCGGCGTCTGCGCCGTCGTTTTGGCTTTTGTCCGGGGGTTTTATCCTCCGTTGTGTCCTTTTTGTTGCCACTGTCCTCCTTAGGCATGTCCACCATGTATATATCATATGATGAGGTGGCAGTCCAACGCCCTGTTGGCGGTGGTTCCAAATCGTCCCCTGCGCCGACGTCCATACCGTCGGTGTTGTCGGAGTCGAGGTCAAGCATGTCTGTTACGTCATCGACAGTGGCTATGAAGTGGGTGGTGGGTGGCCAACGAATTTCTTCGTCGCCTGATTCCCACCCGAGCCGGACATAGTTCAGCCAAGAGTCTCCTGACAAAGAGAGAGACCTTAATGAATTCAGCATGTCGCCAAAGGGCGAGTGCTGGAAGATATCCACAGCGGTGAACTCCATTACCGGAGCCCAACCAGATTCGGTGGGCTCGGGAGCGCGCGGTCTGGAACCTATAGCCGGACACAAGTCTGGGGGTCCAGTGACACAAACTTCCTTGGGGGTGGAGTCCATGTTCGGCTCTATCGCCAATGAATATGCGGCCTCCGGAGCGGGATCCATCTTCCCGTCCTCGGAAGACGCGATCTGCCCCGGATTTAGGCCCGGAGGTATTGCAGGTGCGATATCCCGAATACTGTCTGACAGCGGGTCTAAGCCGTGCTCGTCATGACCGTTCGGCACTCCTAGCGTAGGCCCGAATCCGTCGAAGATCAAGTCTCCGTGGATATCAGCCGTATAGTTCAAGTTTCCGAACCCGACCTGATGGCCAGGGGCGTAGCTGTCAATCTGCTCCAGATGGCCAAGCGAATTGGCCCGCAGTGCGAAGCCGCCGAACATGAAGATTCGTTCGGGGAGAAAAGTCTCACCCTGGACCGCGTTGTTGTTGACGATTGAAGGAGCCATCGAGCCTTGCAGCAACGACACAGAGGAACTCTCAATGAAAGCACTAATGTGATAGAGGCAAAGGTGTCCCGTCTTTCGATGAGATGATGGATATCGCTTTGGTGGAATTCGACCTTGACGATCCGACTACGAACGTGCAAGGACGTCGCGCCTTAGCAATCGCTAAACCAACTCCGAGAGGTTATTGACCACACCGGAGGATGATCAACCTGACCACGAGGGTCTGTTTCCCGTGAGCAAACGAAGAACAAGCAAGAAACTGAGATTGCAATCTGGATATTGCGAATATAAGATGAAAGCTTTATTGATCAAGGTGGGGTTCTGTGACGCCTTTGTCTGGTCGTTGAACACAAACGGAGTACGCGAAGTTGCAGCTATGGCAAACTTTTAATCTAAACAAAACCCAAAGTCTAAACGGTGCCCTAAGGGCTGTATATATAGAGGAAGAGGGGGGAATTTCGTGGCCCTTGGTGGAGGGGTCCGAAATCAACCCTATCTCTTGTTTCCCCACACATACGGACTCTAAAAATAGCCTATACTTATGTATTTCGAAATTACATAGGCCTGGCCCAATAATAAGGTGACGCAGCACCTAAAATAGCCTCAGGACAAAATTTATGAAGTGGCATCTTGTATATTTCGTCCAAGGCTTCATGCACCCATTATGGTGGCTTCAAAGTCCTGAAATCATCACTTGTAACTCCGTTCTTATTCCCCTTGCGCATGCCATCATCTCCATGCTTGTTCGTGCTCCAATGTTCATCCTTCTCCAAGCTAGGCCCTTCATTTGTAAGCAAAACAAATGTATCCAATTTAGGCAGCATTATATTCTCATGAACATTAGAATCATTACCAAGAAACGAAAGTACCTGATAAATTAATTGGCGTGCACGAGCTCTAGTAATTGGTCCAATATATGTAGCAGTAGGGGTTGTGGGTGTAACAAGTGTATTAATGTCCTCATCATCCTCCCCTTCTTGAAATGAAGTCGTCCTCGATGGAAGCTCATCTTCCTCACCCAAATAAGGCTTCAAATCTGCAATGTTAAAAGTGGGACTAACCCCAAAATATGTAGGCAGCTTAAGTTTATATGCATTATCATTTATTTTCTCCAACACCTTAAAAGGACCATCAGCACGAGGCATTAGCTTTGATTTGCACAAATCAGGAAATCTATCCTTACGCAAATGTAACCAAACAAGATCTCCAGGTGCAAACACAACATGTTTTCTACCCTTATCTCTAGCAAGTTTATATTTAGCATTCATACGCTCAATGTTTTCCTTAGTTAGCTCATGCGTTTCTAAAATCAATTCATCACGTTGTTTAGCATCAAAATTAACCTTCTCCGAAGATGGAAGAGGCAACAAATCAATAGGTGCACGAGGTAGGAAACCATACACAATTTCAAAAGGGCACATCTTAGTAGTAGAATGCAATGAACAATTATAAGCAAATTCAATATGAGGCAAGCATTCTTCCCGCATTTTCTTATTATTCTTCAAAACAGTCCTAAGCATAGTAGATAATGTTCTATTGACTACTTCAGTTTGTCCATTAGTTTGGGGGTGACAAGTAGTACTAAAAACCAGTTTAGTCCCCAACTTAGCCCATAAACATCTCCAAAAGTGGCTAAGAAATTTAGTATCACGATCTGAAACAATAGTATTTGGCACACCATGCAAGCAAATAATTTCACGAAAGAACAAATCACAACATTAACAGCATCATCGCTTTTATGACATAGTATAAAGTGTGCCATTTTCGAGAATCTATACACGACAACAAATATGCTATCCCTCCCCTTCTTTGTTCGAGGTAAACCTAAAACAAAGTCCATAGATATATCCTCCCAAGGAACACTAGGTACAGGAAAAGGCATATATAAACCATGAGGATTGAGTCATGACTTAGCTTTTTGACATGTAGTGCAGCGAGCAACAAAGCGCTCAACATCACGTCTCATCTTTGGCCAAAAGAAATGTGTAGCAAGTACGTCCTATGTCTTCTTCACGCCAAAGTGTCCCATTAATCCTCCTCCATGCGCCTCCTGCAACAACAAAAGAAGAACGGAGCTAGCTGGAATGCATAGCTTGTTAGCACGGAACACAAAACCATCATTAACGACTAACTTGTTCCATGTTCTACCTTCGTTACAATTCTTCAATACATCTTTAAAATCAGCATCATGCACATATTGATATTTGATGGTCTCCAAACCAAATATTTTGAAGTCAAGTTTAGCGACGAGACAATGCATCAGCAATAACATATTTACCCTTCTTGTGTTTAATAACATAAGGGAAAGTCTCAATGAATTCAACCCATTTAGCATGCCTACGATTCAGTTTAGCTTGACTTTTAATATGTTTCAAAGATTCATGATCAGAATGTATAACAAATTCTTTGGGCCATAAATAATGTTGCCATATCTCTAAAGTCCGAACAAGAGCATATAATTCTTTATCATAAGTAGAATAATTCAGACTAGGCCCACTCAATTTTTCAAAAAAATATGCAATAGGTTTGCCATCTTGTAATAACACACCTCCTAATCCAATTCCACTAGCATCACATTCAAGCTCAAAAGTCTTATTAAAATCAGTAAGTTGGAGTAAAGGAGCATGTGTCAACTCATCTTTCAATACCGTGAAGGCTTCTTCCTGTGCGGTACCCCAAACAAAAGGCACATCCTTCTTTGTAAGCTCATTGAGAGGTGCAGCAATGGTGCTGAAATCTCTCACAAAACGCCTATAGAATCCAGCAAGGCCAAGAAAACTCCTCACTTGTGTGACCGTTTTGGGCTGCGGCCAACTCTCAATAGCTTCAATCTTGGCTGTATCAACTTCAATTCCCTTTGGAGTAACAACATAGCCAAGAAAAGACACTCGGTCGGTGCAAAAGGTGCACTTCCCAAGGTTACCAAACAAACGTGCATCATGTAGAGCAATAAAAACATCACGTAAATGTTCCAAATGTTCCTCCAAAGTTCTACTATAAATCAATATGTCATCAAAGTAAACTACCACAAATCATCCAATGAAAGCACGTAAAACTTCGTTCATTAATTCATGAAAGTACTAGGTGCATTAGTTAACCCAAAAGGCATGACTAACCACTCATATAATCCAAACTTAGTTTTAAATGTTGTTTTCCATTCATCCCCCAATTTCATACGAATTTCATGGTATCCACTACGCAAATCAACTTTGGAGAATATTGTAGAGCCACTCAATTCATCAAGCATATCATCTAGCCTAGGAATAGGATGACGATAACGAATAGTAATATTATTAATGCCTCTACAATCAACACACATACGCGATGTACCATCCTTTTTCGGCACTAAAATAATAGGAACAACACAAGGACTAAGGGATTCGCGTATATAACCTTTGTCGAGAAGCTCTTTTACTTGACGCATAATCTCCTTCATCTCCTCTGGATTGGTACGGTATGGTGCACGGTTGGGTAGTGATGCACCGGGAATTAAGTCAATTTGATGTTCAATCCCTTGAATAGGTGGTAATCCCGGTGGCACGTCTTGTGGGAAGACATCAGCGAACTCCTGCAAAATGTTAGTGACAGCAGGTGGCAAAGAGGAAGGCACGTCCTCGAATGAAAATAATGCCTCTTTGCACACAAAAGCATAGCAAACAGATTTGCTAAAATCTGGCTCATCAATATCAGATTTAGTGGCAAGTAAACATGCACTTTTCAATTTAATTTCAGAAGCAACACTAGATGATTTATTATTAGGCTTCATTTGTTGCTCAAATTCTTTTGCCACAATCTGATTTTCACTCTTATTCTTCTCCTGTTTTGCTTTATTAGCTCTATTAATATCATCTTTCAAAATGGAATCAGGTGTCATAGGAGGCAAAGTAATATTTTTATCCTTATGAACAAGAGTATACTGATTGTTTCTACCATGATGGACATAATTTTTATAAAATTGCCATGGTCGACCAAGTAATAAGGAACATGCTTGCATAAGTACCACATCACAATCAACATAATCAGCATATGTAGAGATACTAAAATGCACACGAACAGTACGTGTTACCTTAACCTTGCCGCTGTTGTTGAACCATTGGATGTAGTAAGGATGTGGATGTGGTCTTGTGGTGAGAGATAGCTTCTCCACCATCTCCATGCTAGCCAAGTTTGTATGGAACAAATTATGCCTCTGATTTTGCTCAGCTTGTGTGACCAGCACACTCAAAACATGTTGAGCAACTAAACATTCATACCTGTCAGCGTCTTTAGGAGCCATGTATTGCGTCTCATGATCAGAATCATATCCACCATGTTCTTCACGTGTAATAAGGGCCAAAGTCTCCTCATCATAGTCACTAGTGGACTCATACCCACCATCCTCAGTAGCAATCATCACACACTGAGATTTGCATTCTCGCGCATAATGACCTCTTACCTTACAATGACGACAAATAATATCACTTGTGTGCCCTGTTGATGCAATGGAAGAAGAAGAGCTCTGTGTAGGTCCGGCAGGTGCGCTCTTGGCAGATAGTGGTGGTTGTGCCTGCTTTCTTGTATCACGGCTGGAGGTGGCAGCTGATGGAGGTGCTGGTGCAGTGGAAGTAGAAGATGCACGCGGTGTCCATGATGAAGGTCGACCTGCAGAAAAGTTAGTTCGCGCCAATGCTTGTCGATCCTGCACTTCACGTTCAGCTTTACAAGCAAGATGGAATAAACGAGTGATATTAGTATACTCCTTATACTCTAGAATGGTCTGAATCTCTCTATTTAATCCACCCATAAAATGTGCAAGCATAGGTTCATTCTCCTCAACAATACCACATCTAATCATGCCAGTTTGTAATTCCTGATAATATTGTTCTACAGAATTTTTTCCTTGTCTCAAACACTGCAATTTTTGAAGCAATTCAGGTTGATAATATGGTGGAACCCAATGAGTACGCATAGCAGTTTTCAAAGCAGCCCAAGTAGTTGGAATAGGATATAATCTACAATGTTCAGACCACCAAACACATGCAAAGCTAGTGAAAGCACAAACATTAGCAGGAACACGTCTCTCCTCAAGATATTGTAAACATGTAAATCGTTGTTCAGTTTCTAACTCCCAAGTAAGATATATATCAGGAACATATCTACCCTCAAATGGTGGAATATTCAATTTCAGTTTAGGAAGATGGTCATGAACTCATACCTGAGGGAGAGCCCTACCATTGTGATTATTTGCATGTGGATGACCTGGTGGTTGTGGTGCTGGTGGTTGCACGTAGTTCTGATTTTGATCAACCTCATCCTCGTAATCCCCCGCATAATCATCCTCCGCATCAGCAGCAAGAGCCATAGAAGTATCAACAGCAGCACCAACAGTTTGTCCAGGCTGAAGAAGGACACGGCTCACTCGGCGGAGGGCTGTTTCGCGACGTGGAGGTAGTAGTAGTAGTTGTTGTTGTTGCAGAGGTGCGGCAGGTGCAGCGGGTGGAAGAAGCGCAAGCAGTTCATTAAATCTGTTATCGAGCTTTGTTTTGAACGTCTTCTCAAGGCTAGTGATCTTCTCCATGGCCTCTTCAAAATTGTTCAGCACATCTTGAACCTGTTCAGTCATCATTTGCTGAAACTTATCATGAAGCTCCATGTTCGTTAAGTTCTCCCAGTCAATCTCGTCGGCTTGTGATCCTGGCATGGTTAGCAGCAATAGAAACACACAAGAATATGATCCTATAGACTACTAACAAGTGGTGGTGGTGGGTGTCACAAATCCGTCAAGCAAAAATCAAATTCTTACCAGTTCTTACCCAGCAGCAGGCGGTGATCGGCAACCGTTGTAGTCAAAACTCTCAAAGCTTGGATAGAGCGATTACCAGGGAGAGTCAAACACATGACGTAGATGTATGTGGAGTTGGGAAGGCTTATAATATGGTAGCAAAAAGGATCAGCAATAATCAATTTAGAGATGCAAAGTTGAATAAATGCTCAACGACGGTACTGTGCTGGTCCTAGGCTAGACCGTGCTAGAGACGCGAGCCTAGAACACTAACAAAACCACGGCGCTGCACTTAAACAAGGGAAAAGCACACTCTGGAATTTTTTTTCGCTGCTCTTTTTTTGTTTTTTTGCGCTCCTCTTTTTTTTGTTTTTTTTGCGCTGCTCTTTTTTTTCGAAAAATCACTATAATGGCGAGTGTCTCAAAACTCTTCCCAGGTCAAACTGAGAGGATGGGCACGAAATTTTTTCGACAATTTTTTTTTGGAAATCAAGGCAGCGACGAGGAAAAAGTGCGACAAAAAATCAATATGATGGCGAATGTCTCAAAACACTCCTGGGGACCTAAAAATAGGATAGGGAAAAAATATTTTCGGTCGCCGAAATTTTGGCCTAAAAACTGCCCGGGGGTCTCCAGACTTTTTTTTCCAAAACCTACTCAGGCAAGGAAACACGAATCGGAAATTAGATGGATCTCGGAAACAAACCTACTACAAAAAGAACTCGGATTGGTGGTGGATATATGGTGGTAGGATATGATAGCGGTGGTGGTATATGGATATGGATCGATGGTATATGGCAACGGTGGTGGTATAAGACATCGTTGGTGGGATATGGCAGCGATGGTGGTATATGGCAACAACGATGAAGATGGTGCGGCGGCAGTGTGACAAACTGTGACAGAACTCGAAACTCTAAAGGACTAGACGCTAAGACCAGCAACTAGATACGACGATGCAACCGCAAATTCAACAAAGCAAAACCCTAAAAAGATTATGCAAAGGCTTAAATTGGTTCGGATATGATGAATTAACCCTAAATTTTTTTGCGCGGCTTTTGTGTGGACTGTAAGTATGAAGAACCAACTCGATCTAAACTATGAAAAACTGTAAAATCTCACCGAGCAACCTGGAAATCTGATACCACTTGATAGAGGCAAAGGTGTCCCGTCTTTTGATGAGATGATGGATATCTCTTTGGTGGAAGTCAACCTTGATGATCCGACTACGAACGTGCGAGGACGTCGTGCCTTAGCAATCACTAAACCAACTCCGAGAGGTTATTGACCACGCCGGAGCACGATCAACCTGACCACGAGGGTCTGTTTCCTGTGAGCAAACAAAGAACAAGCAAGAAACTAAGATTGCAATTCTGGATATTGCGAATATAAGATGAAAGCTTTATTGATTAAGGTGGGGTTCTGTGACGCCTTTTTCTGGTCGTTGAACACAAACGAAGTACGCGAAGTTGCAGCTATGGCGAACTTTTAATCTAAACAAAACCCAAAGTCTAAACGGTACCCTAAGGGCTGTATATATGGAGGAACAGGGGGAATTTCGTGGCCCTTGGTGGAGGGGTCCGAAATCAACCCTATCTCTTGTTTCCCCACACATACGGACTCTAAAAATAGCCTATACTTATGTATTTCGAAATTACATGGGCCTGACCCAATAATAAGGTGACGCAACACCTAAAATAGCCACGGGACGAAATTTATGAAGTGGCATCTTGTATATTTCGTCCAAGGCTTCATGATCCCATTATGGTGGCTTCAAAGTCATGAAATCATCACTTGTAACTCCGTTCTTGTTCCGCTTGTGCATGCCATCATCTCCATGCTTGTTCGTGCTCCAATGTTCATCCTTCTCCAAGCTAGGCCCTTCATTTGTAAGCAAAACAAATGTATCCAATTTAGGCAGCATCATATTCTCATGAACATTAGAATCATTACCAAGAAACTAAAGTACCTGATAATTTAATTGGCGTGCACGAGCTCTAGTAATTGGTCTAGTATATGTAGCAGTAGGGGTTGTGGGTGTAACAATGGTATTGATGTCCTCATCACAATGTCGGTGTCAAAACCGTCGGATCTCGGGTAGGGGGTCCCAAACTGTGCGTCTAAGGCTAATGGTAACATGAGGCAGGGGACACGATGTTTTACCCAGGTTCGGGCCCTCTCGATGGAGGTAATACCCTATTTCCTGCTTGATTGATCTTGATGATATGAGTATTACAAGAGTTGATCTACCACGAGATCGTAGAGGCTAAACCCTAGGAGCTAGCCTATGATGATTATGATTGTTCTCTCCCTACAGACTAAATCCTTTGGTTTATATAGACACCAGAGGGGGCTAGGGTTATACAGAGTCGGTTACAAAGAAGGAGATCTAACATCCGGATCGCCAAGCTTGTCTTCGACGCAAAGGAGAGTCCCATCCGGACACGGGACGAAGTCTTGAGTCTTGTATCTTCATGGTCCAACATTCCGGCCAAAGTATATAGTCCGGCTGTCAGGATACCCCCTTATCCAGGACTCCCTCAGGGGGGGGGCGAGGCGTGGAGGAGGGGTCAAGGGAGGAGGAGACCGGGGCGGAGACAGCAGCGCCGGCGGAGTCGGGCGGGAGCCGGACTCCCTGCTGGAGGTCGGGGGCGACCGGGGTGGGCCGTTGGGCCGCGGCCTGGCTCGGGCGCTAGGCCGACCCAGTCTGCCATGGGGAAACTTTTTTTAAACAATTTTATTTTTACAGAAAAATAATTCCAAATAAACTAAAAATATACTAAGGCATATAATATATCGGAATTTACAGAAAAAGATTTCCTACAAGATGAACATTTTTCTAGCATCAAATAAAATCCACAAAATTCCAAGTAAAGCAAAGAGTGCTACTGGTGCAATAAAATCCAATAAAAATCATTTGAAAAATACCAAAATGATTTCAAATTTATTTGTCTCCATTTTCCTACTATAGGGAATCATTTTACCCTAATTTCCATATATTTTATTTTTGGAGAAAAATAATTTGTATAAAACCCAAATAACTCCCAATTGAAAATATTTTCAAGAGGACTTTAAATGGGATTTCTTTTAAACTCCCAACTCATATTTCATATGTTTTGAAGAAGTCATGTTATCTTCTCTCATGAAAATCATTGAGTTGCTTAAAGTTTCTGAATTTGAAAATAATTCCAAATGAAATTCAAATCTTTTCCAAATCCTTCTCATTTATTTAAATGGAAGAAGTCATGTCATATTCTATCTAGGGTTTTGTATTTGAAAGAATTTGAATTCAAGGAGATCGGAAAGCAAAGATGAAAGTTTGGGAAAGTCCTTTTATTCCCTCCATTCATACTCTATTGGGTCCAGGGGTTTTGGGGTCAAATAAGAGAGATAGAGAGGGATACACACAATACAAACAATAGTTTTGAAAAGGCATTTTATTTTTGTGGCTGTCGGAAAAACATCAAACAAATGACATCTCACAATCGTCGCATCTAACATAAGTATATAACAGTGGTTTGGTCTTCTAAAGGTTAATAAATCTTCAAAGTCGCCAAACTCTTCTTGTTCGTGTCTCCGATGGCTTCTTCCGATCATGCTTGTCCTTCTCAGGTTCTATAGCCAGATCATCTCTATTGACGCGAAGTCTCTCATGACGTCGTTTATCATTCTGGAGTTGCATTCCAAACTTCTGGGTTTCAACATCTTTGACATGAACCATGGTCCGACTATCCTTCAGTTCCTGACAAATCTCTGGTATCTCGAGGTTTTTGCTCCTCCAGCTTGGCTACTTTCAGCTTCTGGTTCCTGAGTTCTTCACGAATGGACTCCTGGTCAAATATGACTTCCTAAAGGTCCCTCTAAAGTTCTTCATGTAATACTCCAGATCCTGGTGATACACCAACTAAGATTAAAATTGCATCCTTTGCGGATAGATGCTCCATCAGCCTTCTACCATCCAATCCTTCCAAGCATCTGCATGCTTAACTCCACACGATGACAATAGCATAAGCGGGCAATAACACCATGGTTAGCCGTGTCTATGCCCATGTTACTGCCACGAGCTTTCATTCCATAATTGATATCTCCTGTCTTAGTGTTTTCTTTGACAAGAACTTTGAGTTCTAATGCTCCATGTTCCGGTCTTTCTCCGATACACCTTGATCTCGGGTATTGACAACTTCCTTAGTCTGCCAAGTTCCATAAGGGTCCCTTCCTAGGTCGTACTAATCTGGAAATTCTTCATAACCTTCAAATTCTCCTAGTTTTTGGAGTCTTCAACCATTGTAGTTTCCATCATTGTAATGCACGGTAAAATCGTCTTCATTCCGAAGTGGTCTTATTGGACCGATATCTTGTACTTCTTGGAGTGGTCTCATCAGCCAAATCTTCATGTGGTCAAAAGGGGAAAGGGTATAGTCTAACTAAAAAGGAATATTTGAATAAGCTCAGAAGAGAAGAGAAGTAAGAGATCTTTTTGAACATAAAGTAGTAGAGAAAATCTTTCCTATGGGCTTGCCAGTTTCTAGGGTCACGTCCTACAGTCAACATGTGCTCTGATACAATCTTGTAGCGACCCGACCTCAAACGGTCAAGTCTCTGTGCTTAAGTGTCATCCCTGGATCGGTATGCTGACACACATAGTACTCGAGGATTTATAACAGAGGTAAATCACATGTATAAAGTAACGTAAATACTATTACCTCAATCCATACATCGGAAGAAACAACAAGGTTGTGGATTCCCATCAACACCAACAGCAAGGTTGAGTGTAGAAATTGTAACCCTAACGTATCACTTACTCGTCGTAAGAATCCTGCAACATAAGACGTTGCAGCCATGTAGGTCAGTACATTGAATGTACTGGCAAATTCACAACATACGATAAATGATGAACAATAGCTATCGGTACATGCATATTTGGCTGGTGGAAAGCTCTAAGTTTATTTTTTTGCATAAAGCCAATTTTTCCCTACAACAAAGGAATATATTTTATTTAACTACAAAGTTTGTTGAAAATATTGAGAAGGTTCCTCCAACTCAATCCAAAATTAATAATCATCAACCCAACAAATTATTTAAGTAACGTGATGAGATCAACATGATAATCCAAGAACCAGATACTCAAGATGTCCATAACCGGAGACACGGCTAACCATGATTAGTTTGTACACTCTACAAAGGTTTGCGCACTTTCCCCACAAGACTCGATCTCCTCCGTTGGATTTCTCGCACTACAGGGTGTTTGAGAAACGGATGACCAAGACACAGTCTCTCAAAAACATTTACTCTCTACTCTGGGTGGACTGGTACACCTTCAATCCCCCTACATCTGCTAGTCCACCTCTTCGAGAGCTCACACAACTTACTCAAATATGCCAGAGCCCATAATGGCTTGTGGCTGCACACGGAAGTTTCTAGCATGAATAATCTTATGATCCCTTTGAGCCTGGGTGGCAGTCCAAAGGATAATCACACGGTAACCCTGAGATTTCCAAAAAAACCAAGCAACATTGGGTTCACCAGGTGCCTCAATCCACCTAGATGTGTATTAAAGTAGCCACCTTAAGTTAACCATTAAATAACAATATTTACATCTATCATGGATACACTCACCCAATCCACGTCTACAAGCATAGTATAGCAATATAAGCAACGTAGAACTAACTCCCAAAGGTTTGATGATAAACAGGACAATAGGTACTACCTCATCAACTACTTCCCAATACCCACATGTTATTAACTCCTAAGCATGCAATGTTTGAGGGTTGAAACTAATGCAGAAAAACTGGGTATGAAAGGGATATGATCAAAGTGTGAACTTGCCTGTACTGTTGATGAAGAACCTTTGCACTCAACTCCTGATGGTTCAATTCGTCACACTCCGTTCAATCTATCATAAGCAAGCAATAGTAACCACACATAAGCAATCACTCAAAAGCATTAGAAAGAACAAAGAAAACAATTCAGAAAACTTCAAAACCAAGCAAATAACTATTGCAACATAAAAAAATTTCAACAGTACCAAAATTAAGTGTATTTGGCCTTATCAGAAAGTTCAGGTCAAGGGCTTTGATTTGCAAAAAGAATCAACTAAATCGGAGTTATAAAACTCAAGTTACGATCAAACGAAGTTCAAATACTAAACTGTGTGAAATTCAAATTGTAAACTTTTAAAAACATGTTTAAGTTGGATATCTGGATAGAGGGGATCATAACGAAGAAGTGGCCGTTGGTTTCATTGGATTTGGAATAACGAGCAAAAAGTTGTGACCGTTTGAGAAACAGGGACTATTCTGTAAATATACTAATCACAACGGGTCCCTGGCCGAAAATAACAGAAAAAGAAAAAGTCTAAAAAGTGAACATTCGTTTTTTATAACTAACTAGTGCATGTTCTCTAAACAAAAACAAAACAAAGAAAAAACAGAAGGATCTGGATCGTTGGATCCAGATCCAACGACGAGGGGAGGGCGGCGGTTACCGCGGCGGCGGGTCATCGGCGGCGAGGAAAAGGACGGCGGCGGAGGCTCGGATCCGTTCGGGGGCTGTGTTCCGGCGGTCGTAGAGGCCGGCGAAGAGGTCGAGGAGGGGCGGCGCAGAGCGGCGAGTGCGGTGGTGGCGATGGCGGTGGTCGGCGATGACGTGGGCGGAGTAGCGGCGGCGGCGACAGCGAGATGCGGTGGCGGCGATGACGTTGATCTGCGGCAGCGCGGCGAGGAAAGGAGAGACGGGGCCCGGGCCGGCCTCGGTATTTATGGGGGGGGCGAGGCATGGAGGAGGGGTCAAGGGAGGAGGAGACCGAGGCGAAGACGACGGTGATACGTCTCCAACGTATCTTTAATTTTTGATTGTTCCATGCTATTATATTACCCCTTTTGGATGTTTATGGGCTTTATTTTATACATTTATATCATTTTTTAACTAACCTACTAACCGGAGGCCCAGCCCGTATTGCTGTTTTTTTGCCTATTTCAGTATTTCGAAGAAAAGGAATATCAAATGGAGTCCAAACGGAATGAAACCTTCGGGAGCGTGATTTTTGGAACGAACGTGATCCAGAGGACTTGGAGTGCAAGTCAAGAAGCAGCCGAGGTGGCCACAAGATAGGAGGGCGCGCCCACCCCCTTTGGGCGCCCCCTGTCTTGTGGGCCACTCGGGCGGCCACCAACGTACTTCTTCCTCCTATATATGCCTACGTACCCCAAAAACATCCAGGGAGCCAACAAAACACAATTTCCACCACCGTAACCTTATGTATCCGCGAGATCCCATCTTGGAGCCTTCGCCGGTGCTCTACCGGAGGGGGAATCGACCATGGAGGGCTTCTACATCAACACCATAGCCCCTCCAATGAGTTGTGAGTAGTTTACCACAGACCTCCGAGTCCATAGTTATTAGCTAGATGGCTTCTTCTCTCTTTTTGGATCTCAATACAATGTTCTCCCCCTCTCTTGTGGAGATCTATTTGATGTAAACTCTTTTTGCGGTGTGTTTGTCGAGATCCGATGAATTGTGGGTTTATGATCAAGTATATCTATGAGAAATATTTGAATCTCCTCTGAATTATTTTATGTATGATTGAGTTTCTTTGCAAGTCTCTTCGAATTATCAGTTTGGTTTGGCCTACTAGATTGATCTTTCTTGCAATGGGAGAAGTGCTTAGCTTTGGGTTCAATCTTGCGGTGTCCTTTCCCAGTGTCAGCAGGGGCAGCAAGGCAAGTATTGTATTGTTGCCATCGAGGATAAAAAGATGGGGTTTATATCATATTGCTTGAGTTTATCCCTCTACATCATGTCATCTTTCTTAATGCGTTACTCTGTTCTTTATGAACTTAATACTCTAGATGCAGGCAGGAGTCAGTAGATGTGTGCAGTAATAGTAGTAGATGCAGGCAGGAGTCGGTCTACTTGTCACGGACGTGATGCCTATATACATGATCATTCCTAAATAATCTCATAATTATTCGCCTTTCTATCAATTGCTCGGTAGTAATTTGCTCACCCACCGTAATACTTATGCTATCTTGGGAGAAGCCACTAGTGAAACCTATGGCCCCCAGGTCTATCTTCCAGCATATAAACTTTCAATCTACTTTTATTTGCATCTTTACTTTTTGCATCTATATTATAAAATACCAAAAATATATTTATCTTATCATACTATCTCTATCAGATCTCACTTTCGCAAGTGGCCGTGAAGGGATTGACAACCCCTTTATTGCGTTGGTTGCGAGTTCTTTGTTTGTTTGTGTAGGTGCGTGGGACTTTTGAGGAGCCTCCTACTGGATTGATACCTTGGTTCTCAAAAACTGATGGAAATACTTACACTACTATTGCTGCATCACCCTTTCCTCTTCAAGGAAAACCAACGCAAGCTCAAGATGTAGCAAGAAGGATTTCTGGCGCCGTTGCCGGGGAGGTCTTCGCTCAAGTCAAGACATACCAAGTACCCATCACAAACTCATCTCCCTCGCATTTACATTATTTGCCATTTGCCTCTCGTTTTCCTCTCCCCCACTTCACCCTTGCCGTTTTATTTGCCCTCTCTTTTCCAATCTCCTCTCTCTCTTTCGCTTGCCTTTTTTCTGTTTGCTTGTGTGTTGGATTACTTGTTGCCATGGCGCAAGATAATACCAAATTGTGTGATTTCTCCAATACCAATAATAATGATTTCCTTAGTACTCCGATTGCTCCTCTTAATGATGTTGAGTCTTGTGAAATCAATACTGCTTTGCTGAATCTTGTTATGAAAGATCAATTTGCCGGCCTTCCTAGTGAAGATGCCGCTACTCATCTAAACAACTTTGTTGATTTGTGTGATATGCAAAAGAAGAAAGATACAGATAATAATATTGTTAAATTGAAGTTATTTCCGTTTTCACTTAGAGTTCGTGCTAAAGTTTGGTTTTCGTCTTTGCCTAAAAATAGTATTGATTCTTGGAACAAGTGCAAAGATGCTTTTATCTCTAAGTATTTTCCTCCCGCTAAGATTATCACTCTTAGGAACGATATTATGAATTTTAAACAACTTGATCATGAGCATGTTGCCCAATCTTGGGATAGAATGAAATTGATGATTCGCAATTGCCATACTCATGGTTTGAATTTATGGATGATCATACAAAAATTTTATGCCGGTTTGAACTTTGCTTCTAGAAATCTCTTAGATTCGGCCGTGGGAGGCACGTTTATGGAAATCACGTTAGGAGATGCTACAAAACTGCTTGATAATATTATGGCTAATTATTCTCAATGGCACACCAAAAGATCTTCTAGTAAAAAAGTGCATGCTATAGAAGAAATCAATGTTTTGAGTGGAAAGATGGATGAACTTATGAAGTTCTTTGCTACTAAAAATACTCCTCTTGATCCCAATGATATGCCTTTGTCTACTTTGATTGAGAATAATAATGAATCTATGGATGTGAATTTTGTTGGTAGGAATAGTTTTGGAAACAATGCTTATAGAGGAAACTTTAATGCTAGACCGTTCCCTAGTAATTCCTCTAATAATTATGGAAATCCCTACAATAATTCTTATGGTAATTTAAATAAGATGCCCTCTAATTTTGATAATAGTGTGAAAGAGTTTATGATTTCTCAAAAGAATTTTAATGCCTTGCTTGAAGAAAAATTGCTCAAAGTTGATGATTTGGCTAGGAACGTTGATAGACTTTTGCTTGATGTTGATTCTTTTAAACTTAGATCTTCTTCTCCTAAGCATGATATCAATGAGTCTCTCAAAGCAATGAGAATTTCCATTGACGAGTGCAAGGAAAGAACCGCTAGATTGCGTGCTAAGAAAGATTGCTTTGTAAAGGCGTGTTCTTCTAGTTTCAATGAAAATAATGATGAAGATCTTAAAGTTATTGATGTGTCTCCTATTAGATCTTTGTTTTGCAATATGAATCTTGATAATGATGGGACTGGAGATGAGTCAACTTTACCTAGAAGGCGTCCCAAGAATTCGTATTTTTTAGATCTTGATGCTAAATTTGGTAAACATGGGATTGGAGAGGTCATGACTTTAAATAGCATTGAACCCACTATCTCGGATTTCAAGGAATTTGATTATGATAATTGTTCTTTAGAAAGTTGTATTTCCTTGTTGCAATCCGTTGTTAATTATCCTCATGCTTATAGTCAAAATAAAGCTTTTACCAAACATATCGTTGATGCCTTGATGCAATCTTATGATGAAAAACTTAATTTGGAAGTTTCTATACCTAGAAAGCTTAATGATGAGTGGGAACTTACTATAAAGATTAGAATTAAAGATCATGAGTGTTTTGCTTTGTGTAATTTGGGTGCTAGTGTTTCCACGATTCCGAAAACTTTATGTGATATTCTAGGTTTCCATGATCTTGATGATTGCTCTTTAAATTTGCACCTTGCGGATTCCACCATTAAAAGGATCAATGATGTTCTCATTATTGCAAATAGAAATTTGGTGCCCGTAGATTTTATCGTTCTTGATATAGATTGCAATCTTTCTTGCCCTATTATTCTTGGTAGACCTTTCCTTAGAACGATTGGTGCGATTATTGATATGAAGGAAGGGAATATTAGATTCCAATTTCCATTAAGGAAAGGCATGGAGCACTTTCCAAGAAAGAAAGTCAAATTACCTTATGAATCTATCAAGCGAGCTACTTATGAATCTAGTGCCAAAGATGGCACTACTTAGATCTATCTTTGCTTTTATGCCTAGCTAGGGGCAATAAGCAATAGCGCTAGTTGGGAGGCAACCCAATTTTATTTGTGTTTTCTGTTTTTGTTCCTGTTTAGTAATAAATTTTGCATCTACCTTCTGTTTAGATGTGTTTTTATCTTTTAATTAGTGTTTGTGCCAAGTAGAACCTATAGGATAACCTATGATGATAGTTGATTTGATTCTGCTGGAAAACAGAAACTTTGCATGCACTAAATTAGTTTTGTTAAATCACAGAAACGTGATTTTGCGTTGATTCTTTTTGCTGCTGATCAATAGAGAAATTGTCCAGGATTTTCTATTTTGGTAGGATTGTTAGAGTTCCATAAGTTTGTGCTAATTACAGATTGCTACTGACTGTTCTGTTTTTGACAGATTTTGCCTTTCGTGTGTTGTTTGCTTATTTTGATGCATCTATGGCTAGTAAAATAGTTTATAAACCATAGAGAAGTTGTAATACAGTAGGTTAACACCAAAATAAACAAAGAATGAGTTCATTACAGTACCTTATGTGGTGGTTTTGTTTTCTTTCACTAACGGCGCTTATAAGATTTCCTGTTGAGTTTTGTGTTGTGAAGTTTTCAAGTTTTGGGTAAAGCTTTGATGGACTATGGAATAAGGAGTGGCAAGAGCCTAAGCTTGGGGATGCCCCGGGAAGGCATCCCCTCTTTCGTCTTTGTTCATTGGTAACTTTACTTGGAGCTATATTTTTATTCGCCACATGATATGTGTTTTGCTTGGAGCGTCGTGTATTATATTAGTCTTTGCTTTTTAGTTTACCACAATCATCCTTGCTGTACACACCTTTTGGGAGAAGCCCACTTGATTAGAATTTGCTAGAATACTCTATGTGCTTCACTTATATCTTTTGAGCTTGATAGTTTTTGCTCTAGTGCATCACTTATATCTTTTAGAGCATGGTGGTGGCTTAATTTTGAAGAAATTGCTAGTCTCTCATGCTTCACTTATATTATTTTGAGAGTCTTTTAGAACAGCATGGTATTTTCTATGGTTACAAATTTGGTCCTAGAATGATGAGCATCCAAGTTGGGTATAATAAAAACTATCATAGAAAGTGAATTGGATGCTATGATCAATTTGTTGCTTGATAATTGTTTTGAGATATAAAGGTAGTAATGTTAGGGCCATGCTAGTGGGTAATTATGAAATTGAGAAATACTTGTGTTGAAGTTGGCAAGTCTCATAGCATGCACGTATGGTAAAAGTTGTGTGACAAATTTGTTGCATGAGGTGCTCTTTTGATTGTCTTCCTTATGAGTGGCAGTCGGGGACAAGCGGTGGTCTTTTCCTACCAATCTATCCCTCTTGGGGCATGCGTAGTAGTACTTTGCTTCGAGGGCTAAGTAGACTTTTGCAATAAGTATATGAGTTCTTTATGACTAATGTGAGTCCGTGGATATACGCACACTCACCCTTCCACTTTGCTAGCCTCTACTATACCGCGCAACTTTCGCCGGTATCATGCACCCAATATTTACGTTCCTCAAAACAGGTACCATACCTACATATTATGGCATTTCCATAGCCATTCCGAGATATATTGCCATGCAACTTTCCACCGTTCCGTTTATTATGTCACGTTCCATCATTGTCATATTGCTCTTTGCATGATCATGTAGTTGACATCGTATTTGTGGCAAGGCCACCTTCATAATTTTCATACATGTCGCTCTTGATTCATTGCATATCCCGGTACACCGTCGGAGGCATTCATATAGAGTCATATCTTGTTCTAGCTTTGAGTTGTAATTCTTGAGTTGTAAATCAATAAAAGTGTGATGATCTTCATTATTAGAGCATTGTCTCAGTGAGGAAAGGATGATGAAGACTATGATTCTCCCACAAGTCTAGATGAGACTTTAGACTTTACAAAAAGGAAAAAAAAAGGAAAAAAGGAAAAGGAAAAAAAAGAGAAAGGCCAAAAAGAAAAAAAAGAAAGGCCAAAGAAAAAAAGAGAAAAAAAGAAAAAGAAAGAAATAAAATAAAATGAGAGAAAAAGAGGGAAGGGACAATGCTACTATCTCTTTTCCCACATTTGTGCTTCAAAGTAGCACCATCATCTTCATGATAGAGAGTCTCCTATGTTGTCACTTTTATATACTAAGTGGGAATTTTTCATTATAGAACTTGGCTTGTATATTCCAATGATGGGCTTCCTCAAAATGCCCTAGGTCTTCGTGAGCAAGCGAGTTGGATGCACACCCACTAGTTTCTTTTGTTGAGCTTTCATACATTTATAGCTCTAGTGCATCCGTTGCATGGCAATCCCTACTCCTCATGTTGAAATCAATTGATGGGAATCTCCATAGCCCGTTGAAACTAGTCATTCGAAACGAGATACTCCCTCCGTTCACTTTTGTAAGTCGTTTCAGTCAACTTAAAATGAACTGTTTTGCACATTGTCTGAAATGTCTTCAAGGTCTTATAAAAGTGAATAGAGGGGGTACTATAAATTAATTAATGAGGAGTTATTGGAAAAAAATCGAAACGGTATCCACGGTATCCACGCTGACGTGGATTAGAGTGTGTGTCACATAATTAGTTATTTGAATTAGAGTGTGTATCACGTAGCGATCTCTAGTGCATCAGTTGCATGGCAATCCCTACTCACTCACATTGATATCTATTGATGGGCATCTCCATAGCCCGTTGATACGCCTAGTTGATGTGAGACTATCTTCTCCCTATTTTTGTCCTCACAACCACCACCTTATATCACCATAGTGCTATGTCCATGGCTTGCGCTCATGTATTGCGTGAGAGTTGAAAAAGCTGAAGCGCGTTAAAGAGTATGAACCAATTGCTCGGCTCGTCATCGGGGTTATTCATGATGGGAGTATTTTGTGTAATGAAAATGAAGCATGGACTAACAATATGATTTTGTAGGGATGAAATTTCTTTGGCTATGCTATTTTGATAGGACATGATTATTTGATAGTATGCTTAGAAGCATTATTATTTTTATGTTTTATAAGCTTTTATCTTGAATCATTTGGATCTGAACATTCATGCCACAATAAAGAAAATTACATTGAGAATTATGCTAGGTAGCATTCCATATCAAAAATTCTGTTTTTATCATTTACCTACTCGAGGGCGAGCAGGAATTAAGCTTGGGGATGCTTGATACGTCTCCAACGTATCTATAATTTTTGATTGTTCCATGCTATTATATTACCCCTTTTGGATGTTTATGGGCTTTATTTTATACATTTATATCATTTTTGGGACTAACCTACTAACCAGAGGCCCAACCCGTATTGCTGTTTTTTTGCCTATTTTAGTATTTCGAAGAAAAGGAATATCAAATGGAGTCCAAACGGAATGAAACCTTCGGTAGCGTGATTTTTGGAACGAACGTGGTCCAGAGGACTTGGAGTGCAAGTCAAGAAGCAGCCGAGGCGGCCAAGAGATAGGAGGGCGCGCCCACCCCCTCTGTGCACGCCCCCTGTCTTGTGGGCCCCTCGGGCGGCCACCGACGTACTTCTTCCTCCTATATATGCCTATGTACCCCGAAAACATCCAGGGAGCCAATGAAACACAATTTCCACCACCGTAACCTTCTGTATCCGCGAGATCCCATCTTGGAGCGTTCGCCAGTGCTCCGTCGGAAGGGGAATCGACCACGGAGGGCTTCTACATCAACGCCATAGCCCCTCCGATGAGTTGTGAGTAGTTTACCACAGACCTTCGGGTCCATAGTTATTAGCTAGATGGCTTCTTCTCTCTTTTTGGATCTCAATACAATGTTCTCCCCCTCTCTTGTGGAGATATATTCGATGTAAACTATTTTTGCGGTGTGTTTGTCAAGATCCGATGAATTGTGGGTTTATGATCAAGTTTATCTATGGCGAATATTTGAATCTCCTCTGAATTCTTTTATGTATGATTGAGTTATCTTTGCAAGTCTCTTCGAATTATCAGTTTGGTTTGGCCTACTAGATTGATCTTTCTTGCAATGGGAGAAGTGCTTAGCTTTTGGTTCAATTTTGTGATGTCCTTTCCCAGTGACAGCAGGGGCAGCAAGGCACGTATTGTATTGTTGCCATCGAGGATAAAAAGATGGGGTTTATATCATATTGCTTGAGTTTATCCCTCTACATCATGTCATCTTTCTTAATGCGTTACTCTGTTCTTTATGAACTTAATACTCTAGATGCAGGCAGGAGTCGGTCGATGTGTGGAGTAATAGTAGTAGATGCAGGCAGGAGTCTGTCTACTTGTCACGGACGTGATGCCTATATACATGATCATGCCTAGATAATCTCATAATTATTTTTTTTCTATCAATTGCTCGACAGTAATTTGTTCACCCACCATAATACTTATGTTATCTTGAGAGAAGCCACTAGTGAAACCTATGGCCCCCGGGTCTATCTTTTATCATATAAACCTTCAATCTACTTTTATTTGCATCTTTACTTTTTGCATCTTTACTTTTTGCATCTATATTATAAAATACCAAAAATATATTTATCTTATCATACTATCTCTATCAGATCTCACTTTCGCAAGAGGCCGTGAAGGGATTAAAAACCCCTTTATTGCGTTGGTTGCGAGTTCTTTCTTTGTTTGTGTAGGTGCGTGGGACTTTTGAGGAGCCTCCTACTGGATTGATACCTTGGTTCTCAAAAACTGAGGGAAATCTTACTCTACTATTGCTGCATCACCCTTTCCTCTTCAAGAAAAACCAACGCAAGCTCAAGACGTAGCAGGCGGCGCCGACAGAGTCGGGCGGGAGCTAGACTCCCTGCTGGAGGTCGGGGCGACCAGGGTGGGCCGTTGGGCCGCGGCCTGGCTCGGGCGCTGGGCCGGCCCAGTCGGCGACGCGGAAACTACTGTTTTAAACATTTTATTTTTACAGAAAAAATAAAACCAAATAAACTAAAAATATACTAGAGGCATATAATATATCGAAATTTTTAGAAAAAGATTTCCTACAAGATAAACATTTTTCTAGCATCAAATAAAATCCACAAAATTCCAAATAAAGGATAGAGTGCTACTGGTGCAATAAAATCCAATAAAAATCATTTTTAAAAATACCAAAATGATTTCAAATTTATTTTTCTCCATTTTCCTACTGTAGGGAATCATTTTACCCTAATTTCCATATATTTTATTTTTGGAGAAAAATAATTTGAATAAAATCCAAATAACTCCCAATTGAAAATAATTTCAAAAGAACTTTAAATGGGATTTATTTTAAACTCCCAACACATATTTCATATGTTTTGAAGAAGTCATGTTATATTCTCTCATGAAAATCATTGAGTTGCTTAAAGTTTCTGAATTTGAAAATAATTCCAAATGAAATTCAAATCTTTTCCAATCCCTTCTCATTTATTTAAATGGAAGAAGTCATGTCATCTTCTCTCTAGGGTTTTGTATTTGAAAGAATTTGAATTCAAGGAGATCAGAAAGCAAAGATGAAAGTTTGGGAAAGTCCTTTTATTCCCTCTCATTTAACTTTCAAAAGTTCAAAATTTCACTCAATCAATCACACAACAATCAAACAATCAATCATAACTATCTATCATAGACCGTTCATTGAGAGTCTTATGCATTCTTGCTATAACATTGAGGTAGATGCTTGTTTACTTGTCCCACATATTAGCATCTTTACCTCACCTTTGCATGATTGTTTCCATGATGCTTTTCCATGTTCTCAATTTATGTGCTCAAATGCCATGACACAGTTCTTTGTCAAACCATATGCTATGCTTGATGGCGACACTTGTTTGGTGAATAACCTCTCGAATGCTTGGTTTTGCTTGAACGCCAACCACATTTGTTTTTCCAAGTGCTTGTTATCTTTGCTCCTTTTGAAGGAATTACAAGATGGTGCAACATTGGAGAGTGACCATTTCGAGCTTCAACATGATACGTGCTTGGTGGTCGTCCACTTCTACCATGGTGATGAGGATCACGATCCATGGAAGGATCTCTCCCAAGGGGGAGGGAGATGATGCGGAGCATCCCTCGCTCATCACCATGGACGCTCCATCACCACCGCAAGCACGGAGAGGACATATGACAAGAGCTCACGCACGCGCCATTGAAACCGAGGTTAACTCTTTCCTCTTCGATTTCCATTCAGATTCACATGTGAGTTGGATCCTACCTCAAGCGGAGATGTTACACATGATTAGGTATCGAGGTGTTGATCATGGAGAGGCTAGCACGAAGACCCGAGCACCTACGGACGAGAAGAGGAGGACAAGAAGAGTGAGGATGAGGAATGGGCCAAGCCCCCGGACCACCCGGATGCCCGACCGCCTCGACCCCGGGTGCCCGACCACCACTTGGTCGCAGCCCCAGCCGGCCCCGGGTGCTCAGCCGCCAAGCACCGGGTGCCCGGCCAAACGCCTAGCTGCAGCCTGGGCAGCACCCGGGTGCCTAGCCCCAGCGCCCCGGGTGCCCGGCCTCCTGCCTGGGCTGGCCCAGCATGCCTCCGGGTGCCCGGGACACTACCCCCGGGTGCCCGGCCTCCCCCACCTGGCGCTGGAAATGCCCCACCGGGTTCCTGGGCCGCCACACCCCGGGTGCCCGGCCCAGCTGCTGGAGCAGCCCAGCCCCGCCCGGGTGCCCGGGCCTCACACCCCCGGGAGCCCGGACCCTACCGTGGATGCCTGCACCCCGAGTGCCCGGCCTCCGCCAGGCATTTGTATCCCTCTCTCCCTCTATTTCGTCCCTAGGCTATATAAACTCTTTCCCTAGCTCATTTGGAGGATAGAAAAGTATTGGATAGACAAGGAGAGAGCTTTGCTCATCTTCCTCCTCATGGAGATCATGTCCTCCTAAGGGAGAAGATCCTCTTGTGGATATCAAGATCCCATCTAGGGAAGGATCCCCATCATAGGATCATTAAGACCTCTCTTCTCATAGGATTGGGATGAACTAGTACCTTGTATCTTTCCTTTGTTGTTCTTGGATCATTGTGACCTCTTGTGTGTTCTTGGATCTAGCATATGTGTGATTGGATCTAGTCAATTTGAGTCTTTCCCCTCTCTTGTGTTCTTCGCGTTCTTTGTGTTCTTGGGGATTTCCCCTCCAATTCGTGAAAGATCTCCACATAGGGTTCCACCCTACAACATCTTGGTATCATGAGCCATGGTTTCTCACAAAATTGGAGCCTCCCATCTTGTTCTCTAGCCTAATTTTGTTATGTTCTTCCCCAATTTCAAAAATTCCCCACCAAAAATAGCCCCAATTTTTTTTGTGATTTGCTGGTTTGATGAGGTTTTGTTGGATTTGATCCGTGGATTTGCTTGGTTTAAGTGGATCTACCCTTCCGCCCATCCATCTCCACCTTTCCCTCCATGAAATCCACCAATTTCTTTCATCTTCCCTCGAATTTTCGCCCAATCCCGTGACCCCCGGGCACCCGGTGCTCACACCCCGGGCACCCGGACATCCCCCCACCGCACATCCCCGCTGACCCCCCGGGTGCCTGCACCCCGAGCCCCGGTCACCTGCACCCCCGGGCTGTTTGCCCATGACCACCCCGGGTGCCCGCACCTTCCACCCCCGGGCACCCGCACCTCCCAGTTTCAGCTCACCAACGAAAACTGTTTCAGCCATAACTTTTGCTCCCGGAGTCCGATTTTGACGTTCTTTAGCTCGTTGAGTAGCTATTGACATCCACCATCCATCTAGATAGGTCCAACACCATTTGACTCCATGAAAAATTTGGCATTTTGGCATATTTGCATAGGACATCCACCATATCATCCGCCATACCACCATCGCTTTCCGCAACTTAACCCATTTTGCTCCATTTATCATTTCTGGTTGCTTGATTGGTGACTTGAGTCTCTTAAGGTCTTTAAGCTACTTAGGGACGGTTGGTTTGCTCATTTGGAGGATAGCAAAGTATTGGATAGACAAAGAGAGAGCTTTTCTCATCTTCCTCCTCATGGAGATCATGTCCTCCTAAGGGAGAAGATCCTCTTGTGGATATCAAGACCCCATCTAGGGAAGGATCCCCATCATAGGATCATCAAGACCTCTCTCCTCATAGGATTGGGATGAACTAGTACCTTGTATCTTTCCTTTGTTGTTCTTGGATCATTGTGACCTCTTGTGTGTTCTTGGATCTAGCATATGTGTGATTGGATCTAGTCAATTTGAGTGTTTCCGCTCTCTTGTGTTCTTAGTTTTCTTGGGGATTTCCCCCCCCCCAATTCGTGAAAGATCTACACATGGGGTTCCACCCTACAACACCAGTCCATGGCTAGTTCTTTGGTGATACTCCAGTCCTTCAGATATCTCTTTATAGACTCCTCCCATGTCAAGTTCGATCTACATCGACCCCTCTTGAGCTTATCCCCAAGCTTTAGTGATGTGGAGCATCCCACGATCATCTCCATGGATGTATCTACATCTCCCACGACACCACTTGGACCAATGACAAGGGCTCGAGCAAAGGCTATTGAAGATAAGGTGAACTCGCTCCTCTCCGAACTTCCACTTTCTACTTATGAGACATGGCTACTACCTCATGCGAAGACCCTATGTGTGATCAGTATTTGGAGGGAAGCCATGGATCAGCTGCACCCAACAGACAAGACAGCGAGGACACCAAGTTCAATGGAGAAGAAGAAGGACCGCTCGGAACTCCCAGTCATCGGACGACCGACATCTCTCGGACGTCCGACGCCTGGAGGCTCCAACCTAGTAGCCAAGTCCCAGCCCGCGCACGCTCCAACGGCCGGACGACCGACGCCGACCAGACATCCGACACCTCCCAGTGTCCGGACGACCGAGCCCCACCGGACGACCGATACTACCACACCCGAGCCAAAACATCGAAAGGATGGAGACCTCTGGACGACTGACAAGTCCTGACCAAAGACAAAACATCGGACGCCCGACCGACACCGGACGTTCGAACCCTCGCGAGCCTTCGGACGACCGGTAACCGTCGAACGTCCGATGCCTGTATGTCTGCCTGCGTGTTGGCCCGAAGCCACTTACCCTTTCGTCCTCTAAGACTATAATAGGCGTCCTCCTACCTCTTTCTAGGGTTAGCATTGTGATAGCTCATATTTTAGATAGTGCTTTTCTCATCCACTTGGTTACTTCTCCTCGGAGCTCATGACCTCTTCGGAGAAGATCCCCCAGGCGGATTCAATACCCCATCACGGGAAGAACCTTCAAGACCTCCTCACGGAGAAGACCCTTTGTATCGTCCTTTGTTGACTTTGAATCGTGTATCACTCTTTGTGTTTCGAGGATCTAGCATATGCGTGACCATATCTTGTTGGTTGAGTGATTTCTCTCGTGTTTCCCCTTGTGTTCCCCTCATTTTCCCCATCGTGTTCTTTGTGTTCTTCGTAGGATCCCCTCAAATCGTGAAAGATCGGGCATCTAGGGTTCTACCCTACATCATCTTGGTATCATGAGCCACGTTGATCACGTACTTGGAGCCCCTACCCTTTGTTTTCTAGCTTGATTTTGTTGTGTTCTTCTCCAATTTCGAAAATCCCCACCAAAAATAGCCCCAATTTTTTTTGTGATTTGTTGGTGTGATGAAGTTTTGTTAGATTTGATCCATGGATTTGCTTTGCCATGAGTGGATCTAGCTTTGCCCCATCATCTCCACCATTTCCATCCACAAAATCGCTCGGATTTGACCATTTTCGCCATCTCCATCTCAAAAACCCGAGTTCATCCCGTGCCCAAAATTGCCCAGGCACCGGATGTCCGGCTGTCTCCAGACGTTCGACGACTACCGGTCGTACGACCACCATCGAACGTCCGACGATCCCTGACGAAACTGAAATTTTTTTCGTCTAAAAATTTTTAGCCACCGCCACCACTTCCGCATACGCACCCCTACTCCCTTTCCACCCCCCGCATTTGCACTCCGATACCAACACCGCTTTCCGCAAGCACAACCATCGCTTAGCCGCTACCACCTTTGATAATTTTGACCCGTTTTGGTCTTTGAGTTTTGAGTTGCGGTTTCCGTTTCCTAACGCGTTTCAGCTACTTAGGGACGTGATGTAGGGTAGAACCCTAGAGGCCGATCTTTCACGTTTGGAGGGGAATCCTACCAAGAACATGAGAGGGGGAACGAGGGGAAAACACGGGAAAACACTGAACCAACAAGAATATAGTCACACATGCGCTAGATCCTCGAGACACAAAGTGATACAAGATCTAAATCCAACAAAGGGCGATACATAGGGTAACCGGTTCTTCTCCGATAGGAGGTCTTGAAGAGGGTCTTCTCTGAGAGGAGGTCTTGAATCCAACGAGGATCTTCTCCTAAGAGGTGTCGGTCCCTCGCGGTGGAGTAGATCCGGATGGATGAGCAAGGCTCTATCTCAAAATATGAGCTATCACAATGCTGGCCCTAGAAAGGATGAGGGGGATGTCTATTTATAGTCTAAGCCCTCTAAGGTGTAAGAAAGGGGCGAAACAAGTACATGGGCCTCGGCCCGGATACGCTGCACGCAGGCCAGGCGGTAGTAAGGGACCCTCGGGTGGTAGTACCGCTTGAAGAGCTTCAACGGTAGTACCGCTTGGAGGGGGCGGTAGTACCGCTCGGGCGCCGTTCGATCACATGAGTTTGTCGGGTTCGGCAGAAGAAGGGCGGATGTCGGGCGGTAGTGCTGCTTGGCTGGGCTCAGCGGTAGTACCGCTTGGCATGGGCGGTAGTACCGCCCGTTCTAGGCTGGGCAACTCCTCGTCTTGCTCTCGACGTCCATCTTGTACCGTAGCTTCTTCTATGTTGGTTCCTTGGTACCTAAGCACACAAAGCATTTCCATCTAAGGTAGTAGCCATGTGCCCATGTCTCAAGTGGGTCAAAGGGAAGTTCAACAAGGAGAGAGTTAACCTTGGATTGGATAGCACGTGCTCGAGCTCTTGTCATGGGTCCACTTGGAGCTTTGGTAGTCGAAGTAGTGTCCATGGGGATGACTGTCAGATGCTCCACATCATTTCCCCTCCCTTGGGAAAGATCTGACCTTGGATCGAAATCTTCATCACCATGGTATGGCGAGAGATCGTTAACGTTGAAGATGTCGCTCACAGAGTACTTGTCGCGTGGGATGTCGATCTTGTAGGCGTTGTTGTTGTAGCGTTCTAGCACCTTGAAGGGTCCATCGGCTCGTTGTAGAAGTTTGGACTTGCGTTCGTTGGGGAAGCGTTCCTTACGAAGGTGTAGCCACACCAGATCTCCAATGTTGAATATCATGGGTTGCTTGTTGATGTTGAGCTTGGTCGCGAGTTTTTGTACTTGGCGCTCGATGGTGTGCCTTGTGATAACCCACAAGTATAGGGGATCGCAACAGTTTTCGAGGGTAGAGTATTCAACCCAAATTTATTGATTCGACACAAGGGGAGCCAAAGAATATTCTCAAGTATTAGCAGCTGAGTTGTCAATTCAACCACACCTGGAAACTTAGTATCTGCAGCAAAGTGTTTACTAGCAAAGTAATATGATAGTGGTGGTAACGGTAACAAAAGTAAAGACAACAAAAGTAATGTTTTTGGTATTTTGTAGTGATTGTAATAGTAGCAACGGAAAAGTAAATAAGCGAGAACCAGTATATGGAAAACTCATAGGCACCGGATTAGTGATGGATAATTATGCTGGATGCGGTTCGTCATGTAACAGTCATAACATAGGGTGACACAGAACTAGCTCCAATTCCTCAATGTAATGTAGGCATGTATTCCGTATATAGTCATACGTGCTTATGGAAAAGAACTTGCATGACATCTTTTGTCCTACCCTCCCGTGGCAGCGGGGTCCTATTGGAAACTAAGGGATATTAAGGCCTCCTTTTAATAGAGAACCAGAACAAAGCATTAGCACATAGTGAATACATGAACTCCTCAACTATGGTCATCACCGGGAGTGGTCCCGATTATTGTCACTTCGGGGTTGCCGGATCATAATGCATAGTAGGTGACTATAGACTTGCAAGATAGGATCAAGAACACACATATATTCATGAAAACATAATAGGTTCAGATCTAAAATCATGGCACTCGGGCCCTAGTGACAAGCATTAAGCATAGCAAAGTCATAGCAACATCAATCTCAGAACATAGTGGATACTAGGGATCAAACCCTAACAAAACTAACTCGACTACATGATAAATCTCATCCAACCCATCACCGTCTAGCAAGCCTATGATGGAATTACACACGCACGGCGGTGAGCATCATGAAATTGGTGATGGAGGATGGTTTATGATGACGACGGCGACGAATCCCCCTCTCCGGAGCCCCGAACAGACTCCAGATCAGCCCTCCCGAGAGAGATTAGGGCTTGGCGGCGGCTCCGTATCATAAAACGCGATGGTTTCTTCTCTCTGATTTTTTTCTCCCCAAAAGCCAATATATGGAGTTGGAGTTGGAGTTGGCGTCGGAGGGCCACCAGGGGGCCCACGAGGTAGGGGGGCGCGCCCTAGGGGGGGCGCCCCCACCCTCGTGGACAGGGTGTGGGCTCCCTGGTCTTCATCTTTGGCGAGGATTTTTTATTATTTTTTCTAAGATATTTCGTGGAGTTTCAGGTCATTCCGAGAACTTTTATTTTCTGCACATAAAACAACACCATGGCAATTCTGCTGAAAAGAACGTCAGTCTGGGTTAGTTCCATTCAAATCATACAAGTTAGAGTCCAAAACAAGGGCAAAAGTGTTTGGAAAAGTAGATACGACGGAGACGTATCAACTCCCCCAAACTTAAACCCTTGCTTGTCCTCAAGCAATTCAGTTGACAAATTGAAAGAGAAAAAGAAAAACTTTTACAAACTCTGTTTGCTCTTGTTGTTGTAAACATGAAAAGCCAGCATTCAAGTTTCAGCAAATATTATGAACTAACCATATTAACAATAAAACATAGGTCTCACAATTACTCATATCAATAGCATAATCAGCTAGCGAGATATAATAACAAAACTCGGATGACAACACTTTCTCAAAATAATCATAACATGATATAACAGAATGGTATCTTGCTAGCCCTTTCTGAGACCGCAAAACATAAATGCAGAGCACCTTTAAAGATCAAGGACTGACTAAACATTGTAATTCATGGTAAAAGAGATCCAGTTAAGTCATACCCAACATAAACCAACTATAATGAATGCAAACCACAGTGTGCTCTCCAGCAGGTGCTTTTAATAAGAAGGATGATGACTCAACATAAAAGTAAATGGATAGGCCCTTCGCAGAGGGAAGCAGGGATTTGTCGAGGTGCCAGAGCTCGATTTTGAAATAGAAATAAATTATAATTTGAGCGGCATACTTTCATTGTCAACATAACAACTAAGAGACGACGATATCTTCCATGCTAAACAAATTATAGGCGGTTCCCAAACAGAATGGTAAAGTTTATACTCCCCCTCCTCCACAAGCATCAATCCATGGCTTGCTCGAAACAATGAGTGCCTCCAACATTCAACGGGTCCCAGGGGGAGTTTTGTTTGCAATTATTTTGATTTAGTTTGCATAAAGCATGGGACTGGGCATCCCGGAGACCAGCCATTTTCTCGTGAATGAGGAGCGGAGTCCACTCCTCTTGAGAATAACCCGCCTAACATGGAAGATAAGGGCAGCCCTAGTTGATATATGAGCTATTCGAGCATGCAAAACAGAATGTTTATTTGAAGGTTTAGAGTTTGGCACATACAAATTTACTTGGAACGGCAGGTAAATACCGCATATAGGTAGGTATAGTGGACTCATATGGAACAACTTTGGGGTTTAAGGAGTTGGATGCACAAGCAGTATTCCCGCTTAGTACAGGTGAAGGCTAGCAAAAGACTGGGAAGCGACCAACTGAGAGAGCGACAACAGTCGTAAACATGCATTAAAATTAATTTACACCGAATACAAGCATGAGTAGGACATAATCTACCATGAACATAAATATCATGAAGGCTATGTTGATTTGATTCAACTACATGTGTGAACATGTGCCAAGTCTAGTCACTCAATTCATTTAAAGGAGGATACCATCCCATCATACCACATCATAATCATTCTAATAGCATTTTGGCACGCGAGGTAAACCATTATAACTCATAGCTAATCAAGCATGGCACAAGCAACTATAATCTCTAAATGTCATTGCAAATATGTTTATTTCATAATAGCCGACTCAGGAACGATGAATCATCATATTTACAAAAACAAGAGAGGTCGAGTTCATACCAGCTTTTCTCATCCCAATAAGTCCATCATTTCTCATCATTATTGCCTTTCACTTGCACGACCGAACGATGTGTATAATAATAAGAGTGCACGTGCATTGGACTAAGCTGGAATCTGCAAGCATTCAACTCAAGAGAGAAGACAAGTAATATGGGCTCTAAGTTAAATAAACAATTATGCATATAAGAGCCACGAAGCAGTTTCAATATAGTCTTCTCGACCCCCAAAAGAAAGAAAAGAAAATAAAACTATTTACATGGGAAAGCTCCCAACAAGCAAAAGAAGAACGGGAAATATTTTTGGGTTTTCTTTTTAATTACTACAGCAAAGAAATAAACTACTACTAATTTTTTTGGTTTTTTCTTAAGGTTTATTAAACACACAAGAAGAAAGCAGGAAAAAGAAAATAAACTAGCATGGATATTATAGTGAAAGAGTGTGAGCACCGACATCTAGCAATGAGTGTGTGTGAACATAAATGTAATGTCGGTGGGAAATACGTACTCCCCCAAGCTTAGGCTTTTGGCCTAAGTTGGTCTATTGCCAGGGATAGCCTGGCGGATACCCGTAGGTGAAGCTGGGGTCATACTGTGATGCAGCGGCTATCGCCGCCTGAGCTGTAGCATGGCGTCGAGCAGCCTCCGCTCTCCTCTCGTACTCATCTGCCTCCTCTCTGGTAATCATATATCTTCCTTTTGTCTGAGAATCAAAGAAGGCAGGAGCAGGAAGAGCAATATGGACTACATGTCATTTGTTAAAGATTAGTCGATACTGGAGAGGTGGTTCAGTCCTCTTAACAAACTGGTGGGAAACCATAGAATCAAAATCTAAATAAGTAGGGGGTAATTCCATATCACCCTCACGAATGTCTATCTCAAGAAAATTTGCTAAGCGGGTTGCATAAATTCCTCCAAAGAAATCTCCGTTATGTCTATTCTGATGCAACCTGCGAGCTACAATGGCTCCCATATGATAAGATTGGTCTCCTAACACAGCACTTCTGAGAATGCTGAGATCAGGGACACACATGTGACATGCTTCATCCTTAGCATTTATGCATCTACCTATGAAGAGAGCAAAATAATGTATAGCAGGAAAGTGAACGCTCCCTATAGTGGCTTGTGTTATATCTCTAGATTCCCCCACAGTTATTCTAGCAAGAAAGTCTCTATATTCAGATTTAGGGGGATCCCTGACACTACCCCAAGATGGAAGTTTGCAAGCAGAAGTAAAATCCTCTAAGTCCATGGTATAAGATTTGTCATAAAGGTCAAACATGACTGAAGGAGAATTACATGAAGATGGAAACTCAAACCTCCTCACAAATGAACTTGTGAGATCATGATACTGGGGGCATTTGTCAGCTTCAAAGTCCTCAAGACTGACATTACGCAAATATGCACTAAATTCTTCTTTGATTCCTGCTTGATTCATAAAATTTTCCGATGGCCATTCACAGGGCCTCACAGGAGCGTCTCTTGGTGGTTCCTCGTCAGCATCACGCATTGCAAGCCTGGGACCTTGCTTCCTTGAAGAACCACCTTGGAACATCTTCCTAAACATATTGTTTCCTCTGAAAAATTTCTGAAATTTTTAGTAACTTCAAATAAAAGTGAACCAACTTCAATAATATTGATAGCAACAACTCCCACAAGTGCCTAGAGCCTATATAAAGCATTAGAACTACTTTGAACCATATAAATTTGACATGCAAGCTCAAGAACATGGTCTCCTATGTAGCACAAATTTGCAAAGAATAAAGCACTAGAACAAAAACTAATTGGACCAATGGAGGAGTCAAATACCAAGGATCAATCTCCCCAAGCAGTTTTGCAAGAGGTGCTTTGAGCAAGGAGATCGAAAATCACAGCAACGGGGGCTGGAACTCGTGCTTGAGTTGGTTTTTCGTGTTTGTGTGAGGCAGAGGAAGAAGATGGGCGCAGGGATAAGTGGAGGAGGGCCACCATGGGCCCATGAGGCAGGGGGCGCGCCAAGGGGGGTAGGGCGCGCCCTCCACCCTCGTGGCCAGGTGGCAGCTCCCCCCGCGGTAATTTTTGCACAGTAAATTCTCAAATATTCCCGAAAAAATCATATTAAATTGGCATGGCATTCTGAGGACTTTTATTTTCGGGATATTTTTATATTGCACGAATAAGTCAGGAAGTAGACAGAAAAAAATACTATTTTACTTTATTTTTTACTAAATAACAGAAAATATAAAGAGGGTACAGAAGGTTGTCCTTCTAGTTTCATCCATCTCGTGATCACCAAAATGAACCCACTAACAAGGTTGATCAAGTCTTATTAACAAACTCATTCCGAATAACCTGGAATCGGAGAAATTTCGAATGACACTAAGTTACCTCAACGAGGATATGAAAATCCCCAATAATAAGAATATAATACTTTTTCTTGACAGTAGGGAGAGGAAATTCAAAACCTCCAAATATAATCGATGGAATTTTTCCAATAGAGTTGATACTATAAACTTGAGGTTGTTTCCTCGGAAAGTGTACCGTGTGCTCATTACCATTAACATGAAAAGTGACATTGCCTTTGTTGCAATCAATAACAGCCCCTGCAGTATTGAGGAAAGGTCTTCCAAGAATAATAGACATACTATCATCCTCGGGAATATCAAGAATAACAAAGTCCGTTAAAATAGTAACGTTTGCAACTACAACAGGCACATCCTCACAAATACCGACAGGTATAGCAGTTGATTTATCAGCCATTTACAAAGATATTTCAGTAGGTGTCAACTTATTCAAATCAAGTCTATGATGTAAAGAGAGAGGCATAACACTAACACCGGCTCCAAGATCACATAAAGCAGTTTTAACATAATTTCTCTTAATGGAGCATGGTATAGTAGGTACTCCTGGGTCTCCAAGTTTCTTTGGTATTCCACCCTTAAAAGAATAATTAGCAAGCATGGTGGAAATTTCAGCTTCCGGTATCTTTCTTTTATTAGTAATGATATCCTTCATATACTTGGCATAAGGATTTGTTTTGAGCACATCAGTCAATCGCATACGCAAAAAGATGGGTCTAATCCAGCAAAGCGCTCAAAATCCTCGTCATCCTTTTTCTTGGATGGTTTCGGAGGAAAAGGCATGGGTTTCTGAACCCATGGTTCCCTTTCTTTACCATGTTTCCTAGCAACGAAGTCTCTTTTATCATAATGTTGATTCCTTGATTGTGGGTTGTCAAGATCAACAGCAGGTTCAACTTCTACATCATTATCATTACTAGGTTGAGCATTATCATGAACGTTATCATTAACATTATCACTAGGTTCATGTTCATGACCTGATTGTGTTTCAGCATCAGACATAGAAATATCATTTGGATTCTCAGGTGGTTCAGCAATAGGTTCACTAGAAGTTTGCAAAGTCCTATCATTTTTCTTTTTCTTCCTTTTAGAAGAACTAGGTACATCAATATTATTTCTTTGAGAATCTTGCTCGATTCTCTTAGGGTGGCCTTCAGGATACAAAGGTTCTTGAGTCATTCTACCAGTTCTAGTAGCCACTCTAACATCATAATCATTTTTCTTACTATTCATTTCATCAAGCACTTCTTTCTGAGCTTTAAGTACTTGTTCTACTTGAGTGGTAACCATAGAAGCATGTTTGCTAACAAGTTTAAGTTCACCTCTAATATTAGAAATAAAATCACCCAAGCATTTAATCATAAAGGTATTCTGTTTTAATTGTCTACCAAAATAAGCACTAAAGTCGTCTTGCTTAAACATAAAGTCATCAAACTCATCGAAGCACTGACTAGCAATTTTAGTAGGAGGGACTTCAGCTTTATCATATCTATAGAGAGAATTTACCTTTACTACCTGTGTCGGGATATCGGGATCAGGAGGTTCTTCAGGGAATAAGGAATTGAGATCATATACTTCTTCAACAGGCGGTAAATTAAGACCGTGTGTTTCTTCAATAGGAGGTAAATTCTTAACATCTTCAGCTTTAATACCTTTTTCTTCAATAGATTTCTTTGCCTCTTGCATATCTTCGGGACTGACAAATAGAACACCTCTCTTTTTTGGAGTTGGTTTAGGAATAGGCTCAGTAATTGGCTCTGGAGTTGGCTCTGGAGCTAGCTCAGGAGGTGCCCAATTATTTTCATTTGTCAACATATTATTCAATAGAATTTCAACTTCATCCGGTGTTCTTTCCCTAAAAAGAGAGCCAGCACAACTATCCAGGTGATCTCTGGAAGCATCAGTTAGTCCATTATAAAAGATATCAAGTATTTCAGGTTTCTTAAGAGGATGATCAGGCAAAGCATTAAGTAACTTGAGAAGCCTCCCCAAGCTTGTGGGAGACTCTCTTCTTCAATTTCCACGAAGTTGTATATTTCCCTCAAAGCAGCTTGTTTCTTATGAGCAGGGAAATATTTAGCAGAGAAGTAATAAATCATATCCTGGGGACTACGCACACAACCAGGATCAAGAGAATTAAACCATATCTTAGCATCACCCTTTAATGAGAACGGAAATATTTTGAGTAAATAAAGGTAGCGCGATCTATCATTATTGGTAAACAGGGCAGCTATATCATTTAACTTAGTAAGATGTGCCACAACAGTTTCAGATTCATAGCCATAGAAAGGATCAGATTCAACCAAAGTAATTATATCTCAACAGAAAATTCATAATAATCCTTATCGGGATCACAAATAGGTGAAGTAGCAAAAGCAGGGTCGGGTCTCGTTCTATCTCTAAGAGAGTCTTTACTCCATTTAACTAGCAACCTCTTAAGTTCGTATCTATCCTGGCAAGCAAAAATAGCTGCAGAAGATTCCACATCAAAAAGATAACCCTCAGGAATAGCAGGCATATTCTCATCATCACTCTCATCATCATATTCATATTCAATAATTTCTCTTTCTCTAGACCTAGCAATTTGTTCATCAAGAAATTCACCAAGGGGCATAGTAGTATCAAGCATAGAAGTAGTTTCATCATAAGTATCATGCATAGCAGAAGTGGCATCATCAATAACATGCGACATATCAGAATTCATAGCAGTAGCAGGTTTAGGTGTCGCAAGCTTACTTATAACGGAAGGAGAATCTAGTGCAGAGCTAGATGGCAGTTCCTTACCTCCCATCGTAGTTGAGGGAAAAATAGTAGTTCGATCGTCTTTCAAGTTCTTCATAGTGTCCAGCAGATATAAATCCCAAGTGACTCAAAGAATAGAGCTATGCTCCCCGGCAACGGCACAAGAAAAAGGTCTTGATAACCCACAAGTATAGCGGATCGCAACAGTTTTCGAGGGTAGAGTATTCAACCCAAATTTATTGATTCGACACAAGGGGAGCCAAAGGATATTCTCAAGTATTAGCAGCTGAGTTGTCAATTCAACCACACCTGGAAACTTAGTATCTACAGCAAAGTGTTTAGTAGCAAAGTAATATGATACTAGTGGTAACGGTAACAAAAGTAAAGACAACAAAAGTAATGTTTTTGGTATTTTGTAGTGATTGTAACAGTAGCAACGGAAAAGTAAATAAGCGAGAACCAGTATATGGAAAACTCGTAGGCACCGGATTAGTGATGGATAATTATGCCGGATGCGGTTCGTCATGTAACAGTCATAACATAGGGTGACACAGAACTAGCTCCAATTCATCAATGTAATGTAGGCATGTATTCCGTATATAGTCGTACGTGCTTATGGAAAAGAACTTGCATGACATCTTTTGTCCTACGCTCCCATGGCAGCGGGGTCCTATTGGAAACTAAGGGATATTAAGGCCTCCTTTTAATAGAGAACCGGAACAAAGCATTAGCACATAGTGAATACATGAACTCCTCAAACTATGGTCATCACCGGGACTGGTCCCGATTATTGTCACTTCGGGGTTGCCGGATCATAACACATAGTAGGTGACTATAGACTTGCAAGATAGGATCAAGAACACACATATATTCACGAAAACATAATAGGTTCAGATCTGAAATCATGGCACTCGGGCCCTAGTGACAAGCATTAAGCATACAAAAGTAATAGCAACATCAATCTCAGAACATAGTGGATACTAGGGATCAAACCCTAACAAAACTAACTCGATTACATGATAAATCTCATCCAACCCATCACCGTCTAGCAAGCCTACGATGTAATTACTCACGCACGGCGGTGGGCATCATGAAATTGGTGATGGAGGATGGTTAATGATGACGATAGCGATGAATACCCCTCTCCGGAGCCCCGAACGGACTCCAGATCAGCCCTCCTGAGAGAGATTAGGGCTTGGCGGCGGCTCTGTATTGTAAAACGCGATGATTTCTTCTCTCTGATTTTTTTCTCGCCGAAAGCCAATATATGGAGTTGGAGTTGGCGTCGGAGGGCCACCAGGGGGCCCACGAGGTAGGGGGCGCGCCCTAGGGGGGCGCCCCACCCTCGTGGCAGGGTGTGGGCCCCTTGGTTTTCATCTTTGGCGAGGATTTTTTATTATTTTTTCTAAGATGTTCCATGGAGTTTCAGGTCATTCCGAGAACTTTTATTTTCTGCACATAAAACAACACCATGGCAATTCTGCTGAAAACAGCGTCACTCCGGGTTAGTTCCATTCAAATTATACAAGTTAGAGTCCAAAACAAGGGCAAAAGTGTTTGGAAAAGTAGATACGACGGAGACGTATCACCTTGTATCTTCATGCATCTTCTTGAGGTAGCTTGCTTGTGCACTCGCATCCATGTTGGTGCGCTCTTATAGTGGAAGAGGTAGAATGTCCAAAGGGGACAATAGGTTAAAGCCGTCGACGACCACGAAGGGGGACTTGCCGGTAGTCAAATGTCTTGCATGGTTGTAGGCGTACTCGGCGATGAGTAGACACTCCTCCCACTCCTTGATGTTCCTCTTGATCAACACGCGAAGTAGAGTGGAGAGTGTATGGTTCGCCACCTCCGTTTGACCATCGGTTTGTGGATGGTATGCCGAAGAGAACAAGAGCTTGATTCCGAGCTTGGCACATAGAGTCTTCCAAAAGTAACTCAAGAACTTGATGTCACGGTGCGAGACAGTGTCTTTGGCAATCCATGGAGGCGCAAGATTTCCCTACAAAAAAGATTGGCAATATGTGAAGCATCGTCTATCTTGTTGCATCGGATAAAATGAGCCATTTTAGAGAATCGGTCCACAACAACAAATATAGAATCCTTTCCATTTTGAGTTCAAGGCAAACCAAGTACAAAGTCCATGCCAATGTCTTCCTAAGGTTGATAAGGAATAGGAAGAGGCATGTAAAGACCATGAGATTGAGCTTTTGACTTAGCTTTGTGACATGTAGAGCATCGGTTGGTGAAGCGTGAGACGTCGCAGAACATCTTGGGCCAAAAGTAGTTCTTGGAGAGCGTGGTGAAAGTCTTTTCACGTCCAAAATGTCCCATGAGTCCGCCTGATAGAGGCAAAGGTGTCCCATCTTTCGATGAGATGGTGATTATCGTTTCGGGGGAGTAGACTTTGACGATCTAACAACGTACGTGCGAGGATGTCGCGCCTTAGCAATCGCTAAACCAACTCCGAGAGGTTATTGACCACGTCGGAGCACGATCAACCTGACCACGAGGGCCTATTTCCTGCAAGCAAACGAAGAACAAGCAAGAAACTGAGATTGAAATCTGGATATTGCGAATATAAGATGAAAGCTTTATTGATCAAGATGGGGTTCTGTGACGTCTTTGTCTGGTCGTTTAACACAGAAGTATGCGAAGTTGCAGCTATGGCGAACTGTAATCTAAACAAAACCCAAGGAAAAAGCTACTAGATGGATCTACTTATATAGGAGCAAGGGGTGGCGGCCAAGGAGGTGTAAATACGTCCCAAGGCAGCCTAAAACTAACTCTAGGCCGTACAAGGCTCATGGGCCCAAGTGGAGGTGATGCAACACCTTTGGACTTGTTGTTTGACTCGGATTTTGCTGCAGCGTCAGATTGTTTCATCGATATCTCAATACTCCAACCGAATTTGAAGCCGAATCCAATTGGGTTGGAAAGAGCACGAAATCTACTTTCCAACAAAAAATAATCACCCAATTCGGAGTTCGTATGAAAAAGTTGTTGGCGTTTTGAGTCAGGTATGTCTCTGCAGTCCGAATCTGAATCCAGAACATGAGAGAGTTGGACTGTATCTTCTTTTGGACCAAAAGTGACGTGAGATGACTTTTTGAATAGAACCTAAACTTCTCATTTTCCCTGATCTTCATATGTGGATTGTAAAAATGTTCCATACACCTGCAATTAGACAAAAACACAAAAGTGTGTGAAGTATTTTTGTTCTGGATAACATAAATAGAATATTGAAAAGTTTGCACTAGAAATCACCTAACAAATATGCATGTATGCAATATTTTTGGTCGTATCCAAGGTAGTCATGTCCTCATCATCCTCCCCTTCTTGAAAACAAAGCCGTCCTCGGCGTTGCTTAATCTGAAATGTGGCTAACAAAAGAGACAAGGTGTACATGTTGTATATGTATATGTCATCCATTTTTACTTCCCTTAATTTTTGCACATATGACACATGTATACATGGGTAACTTTCATAGGTCATAAAATATAAAGCCAAAATATTATCATAAGTAGAAGGCATGGAGATATTGCAACTCAGTTTGCATATATAAGTGAAGCTCTTATTCATATCAATAGATTGACAATATTCATCATTAAACCATCGCAACATTGGTGAATAAACCTTACGTGCATCAAATTTACATGCTACAACATGCTTAAATAAGAAAACATGCAATAAGTCATTTGAAACAGAATGATCACCAAGATTAGAGGTCATATCAAAATGATTAAACATTGGCACAATTGTTTTAAAATGTATTTGATCCAAATCTGATTTATTTCTTGATTCACATGGTTCCTTGACATCAACAGTTAATTCAATGGGCGCACTCAAAATTGTTGGTATTTCAGTTGTTTGATCACATTATGCATTCATGGCAGTAAAATGATTCTCTAAAATAGGTGGCACGCTCAAATCAACAGGTAACTCAACACATGATGTATTTAAGTTAATTAGGCATGCATCATTCTCATGTGAAGTTATATCATCAATACCTTTATTGTTACCTTGTCACAAAGACGTAGCTAATGTAGGTATGGACAATGACAATATATCATACACTTGAGATGATGTCGCACTCACAATCTGAGGTGTGGCTGCTCTAGTAGGTGCAACGGTGGAGGAATCAACCGATGGTAGTGAGCATAAATTGGAATAGTAGTTGTTGTAGTCACCCAATGCATCCTCATGTAACTGTCTCTCAAAGGTACAAGCACGAACATACATACCCGTAATGCAACGAGGAATATACTGAAATCTTGCCTGAATATCATGGTTCAAACCACCAAAAAATATATTCATTGTATCATCCTCAGATTCTTCTATGTTACAATGATGCATATAAGATTTGAACTCTTGGTAGTAAGCATGAACAGTGTTGTTGCCTTGTTTAAATTGTTCAAATTTGTGAAGCAATTCTCGACGACAGTGAGGAGGGAAAAATTGTTATCTCATTACATCTTTCAAATCTTTCCAAGTTGTGGGTTGGTTATCAATGTTTTTTTACAATGCACACTCCACTAAATAAAAGAAAAACCAGTAAATGCTCTAGTGGCAACTCGTACTCGCTCAAGTTCAAAAAAGTCATGGTGACTAAAAACTTGTTATACTTCAAGCTCCCAAGCGAGATAAATAGCAGGATTAAATCTACCCTCAAATGACGATAAAGAGATAACCTGACCATGTGCTTTTGTGTGTTGTCCCAACTCTTGTGATGGTGAAGATATGTCCGTCGTCCAAGAACTTCTATCTCCGGACCTGTCATGATTAGTAGAAACAAGATACAATATTCGAGATTAATGTTCCTGTGGACTACTAGGATGTGGTTGTAAAGTGCTCACAGTAAAGCAAATATCAATATCTTACAAGTTCTTACCATGCGGTGGGTGGTGACAGGCAACCAGCGGTTGGAAATAGCATGAAATCTACTTTCCAACAAAAAAAGAATCACCCAATTCAGAGTCCGTATGAAAAAGTTGTTGGCATTTTGAGTCAGGTACGTCTGTGCAGTCCGAATATGAATCCAGAACGTGAGAGAGTTGGACTCTATCTTCTCTTGGCCCAAAAGTGATGTGAGAGGACTCTTTGAATAGAACCAAAACTTCTCCTTTTCCCTTATCTTCATGTGTGGATTGTACAAATGTTCCATACACCTGCAATTAGACAAAAAAACAAAAGTGTGTGAAGTATTTTTGTTCTGGATAACATAAATAGATTATTGAATAGTTTGCACTAGAAATCACCTGAAAAATATGCATGTATGCAATATTTTTGGTCGTATCCAAGGTAGTCATATCCTCCATGAGCCCCTTGCAAAAGGAGAAAACGAAGAGAAGACTCGGGAATGCAAAGTTTGTTAGGTCTCATAAGATAATCATCCTTGATGTAATATCGTTCCCAAGATGTATGCGTCACACACTTGACATAAGGAATAGCAAAGGTAGGATCATTCACATACAAGTATTTTATGTGCTCAAAGCCAATAACATTCAACTCAAGTTTAGTGACAAGCGTGCATATGCGGGAAAGGGCATCCGCCACTACGTTTTCCTTACCCTTGATGTACTTGATGACATAAGGAAATGACTCGATGAATTCACTCCATTTTGCATGACGCTTGTTCAACTTAGTTTGTCCTTTTAAGTACTTAAGCGTTTCATGATCGATATGAATGATAAATTCATGAGGGCGAATATAATGTTCCCATTCACGCAAAACTCGCACTAATGCATATAGCTCTTTGTCATAGATGGGGTAATTGAGTTGCGCTCCGGAAAGGTTTCGCTCAAATATGCTATGGGACGCTTCTCTTGCGTTAACACACCTCCTATGCCGTTACCGCCAGCACCACAATGAATGTCAAATGGTTTGTCAAAGTTGAGTAAAGCAAGCACGGGAGCATGAGTAAGAAAATTCTTAAGCTCATTAAATGCAGTATCTTGGGATGGTCCCCAAAAAAAGGCGCATTTTTCTTACTCAAAGAATGTAAAGGAGAAGCAATGGTGCTAAAATCCTTCACAAAGCAATGATAGAAACCGGCTAAACCAAGAAAACTACGCACTTGTTGTAAGTTTGTTGGTTGGGGCCAAGTTTTAATAGCATTTATCTTAGATTCATCTACATGAACACCCTTAGAGGACACAACAAAACCCAAGAAGACAAGCTTATCAACACCAAAAAGGCATTTTCCACATTAGCACAAAGGCGCTCTTTCCTAAGGGTTTGCAACATGGTTCTAAGATGGGTGACATGCTCTTTGAGGGATTTGCTAAAGACAAGGATAACATCAAAATACACCACAACAAATACACCAATATAGGGACGAAGAACAAAGTGCATGACTTGCATGAAAGTACCGGGTGCTTCGGATAAACCCATTGGCATAACTAGCCATTCATATAAGCCAAATTTGGTCTTAAATGCAGTTTTCCATTCATCACCTTCTTGGATGCGTATTTGATAGTAGCCACTCTTAAGATCAACCTTAGAGAAAATGGCATCTCCGCTAAGCTCATCAAGCATATCATCTAAGCGTGGAATACGATAGCGATATCTAATGGTGATAGCATTTATGGGACGACAATCAGAAACCATTCTATAAGTACCGTCTTTCTTTGGAACTAGTATGACTGGAATGGCACAAGGGCTCAAACTTTCACGTACTTGACCGTTGTTGATTAGTTGTTGCACTTGCCGTTGGATCTCCTTAGTTTCCTCGGGGTTGACGCGGTAGGGAGCTTTGTTAGGTAGAGGTGCTCCGGGTATGAGGTTTATACGGTGCTCAATGCCTCGTAGTGGAGGTAGACTTGGAGGTAGCTCATCGGGGAAAACATCTTGGTATTCCTGCAAAAGAGAAGATAAAACTAAAGGTAGATCGTGAGAGGTGTTAGTTTTTGGTTCCTCGTCCTTGCACACAAGGACAAAGTGCATAACACTCGATGGGTTCTCACACACTTCTCTCATCTCACTTTTGGTGGCAAATAGGGCGGAGTTTTTCTTGTCGCTCATCGTGGAGGCACTCAGTTTTGTCTTGTGGCTCTCACTCTCTTTTGGGTGGATCATTCTCTCACTCTTTTCTCCACGATGGGTGGCTTGCTTGTCGGTGATCACTTGACTAGGATACATAGGTCGTAGCACATATTCCTTCCCTTTCATCTTGAAGCTATAGTGATTAGTACGCCTGTTGTGGATGACGCCACGGTCAAATTGCCATGGTCGACCAAGAAGGATGTGGCAAACAGACATCGGGACGACATCACACTCCAAAGTGTCTTCATATTCTCCAATTTTGAAGGAGACTTGGACCGTATGCTCAACTCGTATAGTGCTGGAATCGCTTAGCCATTGGACCTTGTATGGGTGCGGGTGCTTCATCTTGACCAATTGGAGCTTGGAGCATAGTTCTTCACTTGCCAAGTTGTGACAACTACCTCCATCGATGATGACCTTGACGGACCTTCCATTGATGCTGGAAGATGTGGCATTTTTGGTCTTCGTCTTGTTGATATTGAAGAGTCGAGACTTTGGAGACAACGAGAGCAGGGCTCAAATCCTCATCACAAAAGACTTGATCATCTTTATCTTTGTTCACGCGCCGGTGCATGGCCACTTGCTCAAGGGCTTCCATTTCCTCTTCACTCATGGAGTCATAGGTTCTGTCGTCGTTGAGGATCATGGTGCGCTTGTTGGTACACTGAAAGGACTTGTGGCCTCGGCCGCCGCAAGTGAAACACTTGAAGGAGCTTGTCTTGACGGTCTCATCGGTTGCAGTAGATGATGAATCACGCGGCTTGAAGTTGCTTGTAGTAGGAGGAGGACGACTTGAGGTTGTCGAAGTTTTCTTGTAACTCGATTTGTCGTCGTTGCTTGTAGATGGCTTGCTTGAGGTAGAAGTTGGAGGACTCGTTGAAGCTTGGCTGTTGGAAAAGCCGTACTTGAAGTCATCTTGAACTTGACGGTCCGCTTTGGTAGCTTGATGCACGACCTCAATGAGGTTGGAGTAGGGTTGGAAGTCGGCAATCTTCTTGATGGGATGATTGAGGCCATTCAAGAAACGTGCCATAGTTTGTTGATCATCTTCCCATATTCTTTTTCAGGTTTGACATTACTTCCCTTTCCTATCTTTTTACTTTTCTCAAGGACGTAAGATTCTTCAAAATCCCTTTCGCATGACATTGGCTCTTATCATGGGTATCTCCATTTCCTTATAGTATTCTTCAATACTCTTTGTTCCTTACTTGAGAAGTTGGAGCTTCTTGAAGAGATCGCGGTTGTAGTAGGTGGGCACAAAACATGCTCGCATGACATCTTTCATTTGAGCCCAAGTGGTATTTGGTGGTTCACCTCTTCCTTCTTGGAGCTCAAGGACTTATTCCCACCATATGAGCACATAGTCTTGGAACTCAAGGGATGCCATAGCGATCTTCTTCTCTTCCTCATAGTTGTGCAAACGAAAGATTTTGTCGAGCTTCAATGCCCAAGATAGGTACTCTTCGGGATCATTGCTTCCATTGAACTTGGGCATGGTGAACTTTAGCTTGCCATAGCGTTGCTCTTCATTGTGTTTCGGGTCGAGGGTGATGATGACGCCCTTAACGTGGAGGATTATCAACCTCATGTTGCTCTTGGTGTGCAGGATTTTCATAGTCGTCTTGCTCTTGTTGAACTTGATGTTGTGGAGGAGCTTGTCGAGCTTGTGGAGGAGGTTGAGGAACTTGACGTTCCACTCTTGGTTGGTAGTTCCACTCTTGGATTTCTTCTCGAACTGCTTCCTCTCAATTGCGCCTATCGCGAAGCCAGCCTGAGGAGGCCGATCCCCTCAGGGGTCTTGGTTTCGTCCGCCTCGTGAGGCTTGGCCCCTTGCGAGGTTCTTGAGTTGTCGACGTCGAAGCTGGGCCATACCAGGCCGTCGATGAAGCCACGTGGTGGGCCGCAGGCAGGCAGGGCTGGATAACCCAAAATCCAGGATGCCGACAGTCTGCACAGAACTCTTCTTCTTCCATGGCATCAACAGGGCACACAAGTGATACTATTTGTCGTCATTGTAAGGGAAGAGGTCATTATGTGAGAGAATGCAAATCTGAGCGTGTGATGATTGCTGCTGAGGATGGTGATAGAGGCGAGGGCCCCGATCTTTCGATGAGATGATAACTATCGATTTTGTGGAGCCGACTTTGACGATCCAACTACAAACGTGCACGATGTTGCGCCTTAGCAATCGCTAAACCAATCTCTCGAGGTTATTGACGATGCCAGAAGCACGGTCAGCCTGACCACAAAGGTCTATTCCTGCAAGCAATCGAACAACAAGCAAGAATATGATAAAGCAATCTGAATATTGCAAATATGTATATGAAGTATTGATAATGGTGGGGATCCGTAAGCGGTCTTGGTCTGGTCGTTGGACACAAACGAAGTACACGAAGTTGCAATGGCTAACTTTTAACTAAACAAATCCCAAGGAAAAAGCTACTAGATGGATCTACTTATATAGGAGCAAGGGATGGTGGCCAAGGAGGTGGGAGGACGTCCCAAGGCAGCCTCAAACTAACCCTAGGTCGTACAAGGCCAATGGGCCCAAGTGGAGGTGACGTAACACCTTTGGACTTGTAGTTTGACTCGGATTCTGCTGCAGCATCAGATTGTTTCGTCCATAACTCAACGCTCCGGACGAATTTTAAGGTGAATCCAATTGGTGTGGAAAGAGCACGAAATCTACTTTCCAACAAAGAATCACCCAATTTGGAGTCCGTATGAAAAAGCTGTTGACGTTTTGAGTCAGGTATGTCTGTGTAGTCCGAATCTGAGTCCAGAACGTGAGAGACTTGGACTCTATCTTCTCTTGGGCCAAAAGTGACGTGAGAGAACTTTGAACAGCAAATAAACATCTCTTTCTTCCTTATCTTCATATGTGGATTGTACAAATGTCCCATACACCTACAATTAGACAAAACACAAAAGTGTGTGAAGTATTTTTGTTCTGGATAACATAAATAGATTATTGAATAGTTTGCACTAGAAATCACCTGACAAATATGCATGTATGCAATATTTTTGGTCATATCCAAGGTAGTCATGTCCTCATCATCCTCCCCTTCTTGAAAATAAAGCCGTCCTCGGCGTTGCTTAATCTGAAACGTGGCTAACAAAAGAGACAAGGTGTACATGTTGTATATGTATATGTCATCCATTTTTACTACCCTCGATTTTTGCATATATGACACATGAATAGATGAGTAATTTGCATAGTTCATAAAATCTAAAGCCAAAAAATTAGCACAAGAAGTAGAAGGCATGAAAATATTGCAACTCAATTTGCACATATAAGTGAAGCTCTTATTCATTTCAAAAGATTGACAATGTTCATCATTAAACCATCCCAACATTGGTGAATAAACCTTACTTGCATCAAATTTACATGCTACAACATGCTTAAATAAGCAAACATGCAATAAGTCATTCAACACAGAATCATCACCAAGATTAGAGGTCATATCAAAATGATTAAACATTGATTCTTTTGCATCAACAGTTAATTCAATGGGTGCACTCAAAATTGTTGGTATTTCAGTTGTTTGATCACATGACACATTCATGACAGTATCAAGATTCCCTAAAATAGGTGCTGTGCTCAAATCACCAGGTACCTCAACACATGATGCATTCAAGTTAAGTAGGGATGCATCATTCTCATGTGAAGTTATATCATCAATACCTTTACTGCTACCTTGTCGCAAAGACATAGCTGATGTAGGTACAGACATAGACAATGCACCATACTCTTGAGATGATGTCGCGCTCACAATCCGAGGTGGGGCTGCGCTAGTAGGTGCAACAGTGGTGGAACCAACCGGCGGTGGTGAGCATGAACTGGAACAGTAGTTGTTGTAGTCACCCAATGCATCCTCCTGTAACTGTCTCTCAAAGGTACAAGCACGAAAATACATACCAGTAATGCAACGAGGAATATACTGAAATCTTGCCTGAATATCATGGTTCAAACCACCAAAAAATCTATTCATTGTATCATCCTCAGATTCTTCTATGTCACAATGATGCATATAAGATTTGAACTCTTGGTAGTAAGCATGAACAATGTTGTTGCCTTGTTTAAATTGTTCAAATTTGCGAAGCAATTCACGACGATAGTAAGGAGGGAAAAATTGTTGTCTCATTATGTCTTTCAAATGTTTCCAAGTTGTGGGTTGGTTATCAATGTTTTTCTTACAATGCACACTCCACCAAACAGAAGCAAAACCAGTAAATGCTCTAGTGGCAGCTCGTACTCTCTCAAGTTCAGAAAATTTATGGTGACGAAAAACTTGTTCTACTTCAAGCTCCCAAGCTAGATAAATAGCAGGATTAAATCTACCCTCAAATGACGGTAAAGAGATAACCTGACCATGTGCTTGTGTGTGTTGTCCCAACTCTCGTGATGGTGAAGATATGTCCGTCGTCCAAGAACTTCTATCTCCGAAACCTGTCATGATTAGTAGAAACACGAAACAAAATTCGAGAATAATGTTCCTATGAACTACTAGGATGTGGCTGTAAAGTGCTCACAGTAAAGAAAATATCAATATCTTACAAGTTCTTACCATGCGGCAAGTGGTGACAGGCAACCAGCGATGTCAAATAACTCTGAAGATTGTGTAAAGCGATTGCCATAGGAACGTACATATACACGTTGTAGAAATATGTGCAGCTGGGTTGGCTATATATGGTACCAAAAGATTAGCAATAATCAATTCAGAGATGCAATGTTGAATAAATGCTCAACGACGGTACTGTGCTGGTCCTAGGCCAGACCAGACTAGAGACGCGAGCCTAGAACACTAATAAGGTCACGGCGTAGCACAACTAGCATCAATAAAGGATACTAAGTAGCTCTGGATAGCAAGATATAAGTGAAGATCACAACGGCAGTGAAGATAATGATGAAAAACAACTGCCAAGCAGGATATACAACAACTCTCCCCAACTTTCCTCTTGAAAAGTTTGAGCCAATTTTCTGATAAATTTTCAAAGAATTCTACTAACTCAAGCTTTCCAATGCAAAAAGAACCACTCAATTCCGAATTGATATGAGGAGTCAAAGAATTCTAAAACTGGCCTGAAAAATTGGAACAAGCTATGTTCACAAACTTCGGAGGGCAAAAAGACCTATTTAGAAGCCGATTTTGAGGTGTCAAATATTGAACAAGCTTCTGTAACTATTTAAATGCGGCTTGTCGCTAGCTTTAATTTGAGTACTCATGGAGCCAAAACAGACTTTGTATGAGGAAGATATACCTGTTTTACTGAACAGTGCGCAAAACAGATTCCAATCTGAATTCAGGTACGGGATTGATTCTAGATAGATCTGAATTTTTTCTTCTCTCTTTTTTTTCTCACACTTTTTTTCTTTTTCTTCTCTCTTTTTCTTTTTCTTCTTTCCTTTTTTTCTTTTTTTCTCTATCTTTTTTTTCTCCCTCTTTCCAAGACAAACTAGATAAGATGCAGATTGGATCAGGCCAAGATGTGAATGACCTCAACTATGATTATGACAATGAACAATGCGTAGCACATGGTGGAAATTGATGGATGGATGGTGGACAGCCGAAGGGATAATGATGGGGCGGCGGCGTGACTAATGTGAACAGAACTCGAAACTCTAAAGGAACTAGACACTAAGACCAGCAACTCGACACGACGATGCAACCGATAATTCAATAATGCAAACAATGAAAAGAAAATTGCAAAGGCTTGGACTGGCTAGGACAAAGGATGAATAGATCTAACTTTTTTTGTGGCTTTTTCTTGGACAATAGGTAAGAAAATAAATCGAATCTAGGGATAACTGGAAAATCTCACCAAGCAACCTGAAAACTGATACCACTTGATAGAGGCGAGGGCCCCGATCTTTCGATGAGATGATAACTATCGATTTGGTGGAGCCGACTTTGACGATCCGACTACAAACGTGCACGACATTGCGCCTTAGCAATCGCTAAACCAATCTCACGAGGTTATTGACGATGACGGAAGCATGGTTAGCCTGACCACGAAGGTCTATTCCTGCAAGCAATCGAAGAACGAGCAAGAATATGATAAAGCAATCTGAATATTGCAAATATATATGAAGTATTGATAATGGTGGGGATCCGTAAGCGGTCTTGGTCTGGTCGTTGGACACAAACGAAGTACACGAAGTTGCAATGGCTAACTTTTAACTAAACAAATCCCAAGGAAAAAGCTACTAGATGGATCTACTTATATAGGAGCAAGGGATGGCAGCCAAGGAGGTGGGAGGACGTCCCAAGGCAGCCTCAAACTAACCCTAGGTCGTACAAGGCCAATGGGCCCAAGTGGAGGTGACGTAACACCTTCAGACTTGTAGTTTGACTCGGATTCTGTTGCAGTATCAGATTGTTTCATCCATAACTCAATGCTCCGGACGAATTTTAAGGTGAATCCAATTGGTGTGGAAAGAGCACGAAATCTACTTTCCAAAAAAAAGAATCACCCAATTCGGAGTCCGTATGAAAAAGTTGTTGACGTTTTGAGTCAGGTATGTCTGTGCAGTCTGAATCTGAGTCCAGAACGTGAGAGACTTGGACTCTATCTTCTTTTGGGCCAAAAGTGACATGAGAGAACTTTTTGAACAGCAAATAAACATCTCTTTCTTCCTTATCTTCATATGTGGATTGTACAAATGTCCCATACACCTGCAATTAGACAAAACACAAAAGTGTGTGAAGTATTTTTGTTCTGGATAACATAAATAGATTATTGAATACTTTGCACTAGATCTCACCTGACAAATATGCATGTATGCAATATTTTTGGTCATATCCAAGGTAGTCATGTCCTCATCAGATGGTGGGTATGACTCCGCTAGTGACTATGATGAAGAGACTTTGGCTCTTATTACACATGAAGAACATGGTGGAGATGATTCTGAATATGAGACGCAACACATGGCTCCTGAAGATGCTGACAGGTATGAATGTTTAGTTTCCTAACATGTTTTGAGTGTGCAGGTCACACAAGCTGAGCAAAATCAGAGGCATAATTTGTTCCACATAAAGGTAGTTGTGAAGAAACATTTTGTTCGCGTCATCATTGATGGAGGGAGCTGCAACAACATGGCTAGCATGGAGATGGTATAGAATTTATCTCTCACCACAAGACCACATCCACATCCTTACTATATCCAATGGTTTAATAACAGTGGCAAGGTTAAGTTAATGCGTGTCGTTCATGTGCATTTTAGTATCTCTACATATGCTGATTATGTTGATTGTGATGTGGTACCCATGCAAGCATCTTCCTTATTACTTGGTAGACCATCACAATTTGATAAAAATTCTGTACACCATGGTAGAAACAATCAGTATACTCTTGTTCATAAGGATAAACATATTACTGTGGTTCCTATGTCTCCTGATTCCATTTTGAAAGATGATATTAATAGAGCTAATAAAGCAAAACCGGAGAAAAATAAGTGTGAAAATCAGATTGTGGCAAAAGATTTTGAGCAACAAATGAAGCCTAATTATAAACCATCTAGTGTTGCTTCTGAAATTAAATTGAAAAGTGCATGTTTTTTGCCACCAAATCTGATATTGATGAGCTAGATTTCAACAAATCTGTTTGCTATGCTTTTTTGTGCAAAGAGGCATTTTTTTCATTCGAGGACGTGCCTTCCTCTTTGCCTCCTGCTGTCACTAAAATTTTACAGGAGTTCGCTGATGTCTTTGCACAATACGTGCCACTGGGATTACCGCCTATTCAAGGGATTGAGCATCAGATTGACTTAATTCCCGGTGCTTCACTGCCAAACCGTGCGCCATACCGTACCAATCAAGAGGAGACAAAGGGAGATTATGCGTCAAGTACAGGAGCTTCTCGACAAAGGTTATATACGCGAATCCCTTAGTCCTTGTGCTGCTCCTATTATTCTAGTGCCGAAAAAGGATGGTACATCACGTATGTGTGTTGATTGTAGAGGCATTAACAATATTACTATGCGTTATCGTCATCCTATTCCTTGGCTAGATGATATGCTTGATGAATTGAGTGGCTCTACAATATTCTCCAAAGTTGATTTTCGTAGTGGATACCATCAAATTCGTATGAAATTGGGGGATGAATGGAAAACAACATTTAAAACTATGTTTGGATTATATGAGTTGTTAGTCATGCCTTTTGGGTTAACTAATGCACCTCGTACTTTCATGAGATTAATGAACGAAGTTTTACATGCTTTCATTGGACGATTTGTGGTAGTCTATTTTGATGATATACAGATTTATAGCAGATCTTTGGAGGAACATTTGGAAAATTTACGTGCTATTTTTATTGCTTTATGTGATGCACGTTTGTTTGGTAACCTTGGGAAGTGCACCCTTTTGCACCGACCGAGTATCTTTTCTTGGCTATGTTGTTACTCCACAGGGATAGAAGTTGATAAAGCCAAGATTGAAGCTATTGAGAGTTGGCCCCAACCTAAAACGGTCACACAAGTGAGGAGTTTTTTTGGCCTCGCTGGATTCTATAGGCGTTTTGTGAGAGATTTCAGCACCATTGCTGCACCTCTTAATGAGCTTGCAAAGAAGGTTGTGCCTTTTGTTTGGGGTACTGCACAGGAAGAAGCCTTCACGGTATTAAAAGATAAGTTGACACATGCTCCTTTACTCCAACTTCCCAATTTTAATAAGACTTTTGAGCTTGAATGTGATGCTAGTGGAATTGGATAAGGAGGTGTGTTATTACAAGATGGCAAACCTATTGCATACATTCTGAAAAATTGAGTGGGCTTAGTCTGAATTATTCTACTTATGATAAGGAATTATATACCCTAATATTTTTTTGGCTTTTTCGTGGACTATAGGTATGAAGAAACAGACTCGATCTAAACTACGAAAAACTGTAAAATCTCACCGAGCAACCTGAAAATCTGATACCACTTGATAGAGGCAAAGGTCCTGTCTTTCGATGAGATGTTGGCTATCATTTTTGGATGGAGTAGGCTTTGATGATCTGACTATGAACGTGCGAGGACGCCGCGCCTTAGCAATCTCTAAACCAACTCCGAGAGGTTATTGACCATGTGGGAGCACGGTCAACCTGACCACGAGGGTCTATTTCCTGCAAGAAAACGAAGAACAAGCAAGAAACTAAGATTGCAATCTGGATGTTGCGAATAAAAGAGGAAATCTTTATTATCAAGTGGGGTTCTGTGACGTCTTGGTCTGGTCATTGAACACAAACGAAGTACGCGAAGTTGTAGCTATGGCAAACTTTTAATATAAACAAAACCCAAAGTCTAAACGATGCCCTAAGGGCTGTATATAAGGAGGAAGAGGGGGGAATTTCGTGGCCCCTTGTAGGACGGGTCCGAAACCAACCCTAACTCTATTTTTCCCACATATACGGACTCTAAAAATAGCCTATACTTCTATATTTCGAAATTACATGGGCCTAGCCCAATAATAAGGTGACGCAGCACCTATAATAGCCTCTGAACGAAATTTGTGAAGTGGCATCTTGTATATTTCGTCCAAGCCTTCATGCACTCATTATGGTGGCTCCAAAGACCTGAAATCATCACTTGAAACTCTGTTCTTGTTTCCCTTGCGCATTCCATCATCTCCATGCTTGTTCTTGCTCCTATGTTCATCCTTCTCCAAGCTAGGCCCTTCATTTGTATGCAAAAAAATGTATCCAATTTAGGCAACATCATATTCTCATGAACATTAGAATCATTACCAAGAAACGAGAGTACCTGGTAATTTAATTGGCGTGCACGAGCTCTAGTAATTGGTCTAGTATGTATAGTAGCAGGGGCTGCGGGTGTAACAATGGTATTGTTGTCCTCATCAGGCTATAGTGTACTCATCATCTTCCATGACATTGGCTCCTGTCATGGCAAATTCCATTTCCTTGTAGTATTCTTCAATGCTCTTTGTTCCTTGCTTGAGGAGTTGGAGTTTCTTGAAGAGGTCGCGGTTGTAGTAGGTTGGCACAAAGCGTGCGTGCATGACATCTTTCATTTCCTCCCATGTGGTGGTTGGTGGTTCACCTCTTGCTTCTCGGCGCTCAAGGACTTGTTCCCACCATATGAGCACACAGTCTTGGAACTCAAGTGAGGCCATAGCGATTTTCTTCTCTTCCTCATAGTTGTGCAAACGGATCTTGTCGACCTTCAATGCCCATGAAAGGTACTCTTCGGGATCATTGCTTCCATGGAACTTGGGCATGGTGAACTTGATCTTGTCGTAGCGTTGCTCTTCATTGTGTCGGGGACGAGGGTGATGATGACGCCCTTGATGAGGAGGATTGTCAACCTCATATTGCTCTTGGCATGGAGGATTTCCGAAGTCATCATGCTATTGATGAACTTGAGGTTGTGGAGGAGCTTGAGGGACTTGATGATGCACTCTTGCTTGGTAGTTTTGCTCTTGAAGTTCTTCGCGAAGTGATTTCTCTTGATTGCGCCTATCTCGGTTGTGGTTGGCAATGGATCGACTTTATTCTTGAAGGGCATGCTCAAGAGCTTGTGCTTCACGTTGTTGTTGTTGTTGTTGAAAACGTTGAGCCTCGACGTCTTGTTCGTCTTGGTGTTGTCGCGCTCGCTCTTCCTCTTGGAGACGTTGACGTTGTCTTTCTTGTGCTTGTGCAAGAGTATCTTGGTTTTGCCGATGACGATGTGCTTGCTCATCGAATTGCTCTTGTGGTTTATTGCCATGTAGAGGATTGCGATTTGCTTGACGGTCTTGGCACGCGGCTCGACATAGAGTGTTTGATGTCGGTGTACTTGAACTGGAGAGGATGTCGTCGGAGTGTCGACTCGAGCGGCTCCGTCTTGAGTAGGACGGAGTGGTAGACGAGGGGTTTACCAACAAGGCACGAATCGCGTCCATTCTTGCATCATTCTCTTGTTTGTGTGCGTCAAGCTTGTTGTCAAAATAGTCTCTTGTTCGTTGCTCGGAGAGTCACAAGTCAGCGGCGAGAGCATCTATGCGGTCGCTCATTCCTTGTTGTTCTTGATACAAAGCTCTTTTTGCACCGAAGAGGTGGCTCTTGGTGACATAGGATGACATGTCGTCGTCTTGCTTGATAAAGAGTGAGTTGGTAGAAGAACTTGGCCTATCGATCATTCCAAGCAAATATGTGAGTGGGAGAAAGAGAAGAACTTATACCAAATGTACCATGGCCGAAGTTGAAGATGGATCAATGATCCCTCAAATGTGGAACAAGGAAACAACACAATTGGTGCCAATTCTTGTCGGCTCTCACACCTACACAAGTAAAAGCTTATGGTGGAGCTCGGTTAGGATGGTGGCACAAAATTTGATGCAATTGTTAGTGAGCCTCAATAAAGTTGAAAAAGATTCACAAATTTGCAAATGCGACAAGTAGACCAAGCAAGTAGTGGTACACGGAAAAACACACGCAAATAGATAAGTAGGGTCGTGCAACCAAGGAATGAGCGAAAATGTGGAGTCCACGAAAATGCTCCTGTTGCACAACACTAGAGAGACGCTAGCACGATTGCACAATAGGCGGATACGGAACCTGTGCACAACCTACTAGGCAAAAATGCAACGACTTCTAGCCCAAGTATGCTATATGTATGGTATTCCGATGGTATGATCCAATATGATCGGATATGACAATCTTAATGTAGTATGATGCTATGGTTCTTGCTTATAAGCTCTTTGCTTATCTTTCCCTTTTGCTTAAATGCTTGTTTGACTCTCTTTTGAGCTCTTTTCTCATGCAAAACTTCACGAACCAAGATAGCAATTGTGTATGCGATGACAACTTTGTGACACAAAAGATGATACCAAGATATGCACCACGGTGATATGGTATATATGCTATGGGGAGTATGATCACTAATGTGCACAAGTAACATTGTCAGCAATACTCAAAGGCTAGTCTCGATGGGTAAGCAACACAAAAGTGAGGTTATGAGGTTATCAATGCAATGGCAATGAGTAAACAAAGATGTCATCGAGGTTACCATCGAGGTAGTCGTTTGTAAACAAGGACGGTTGTTGTCTATGATGAGTCCTTGACGAAGATGCGCGGTGGTGATGTTGATGTCGCACCGTACCTATATAGCTGAAACACAATAAGACACGGGAATCACAACTCAAATTCTCAAAACCAAAGACAAATGGTGGAGTGGAATGCAGTGGTAGTACATCAGATGATGTGGTGAAAGCCCTAGGCAAAGATGCCAAAGTTCAAAAAATTTGATGTTATCAATTGATGTTGGAACCTATCTAGGTGTATGGGGGATGTCAATAGCTTCTCAACGAGCTAAAGAACACGAAAATAGGACTCCAAATGTGGAAGTTATGAGTAAAACTATCAATCAGCAGAAACTAAAACTGGGAGGGGCGGTTGTACTGCTTGGGTGGGCGGTTGTTGATACGTCTCCATCGTATCTATAATTTTTGATTGTTCCATGCCAATATTATTCAACTTTCATATACTTTTGGCAACTTTTTATACTATTTTTTGGGACTAACATATTGATCTAGTGCCCAGTGCTAGTTCCTATCTGTTGCATGTTTTATGTTTCGCAGAAACCCATATCAAATGGAGTCCAAATGGGATAAAAACGAACAGAGAATTATTTTGCAATATTTGTGATTTTTGGGAGGAAGAATAAACGCGGGACGATGCCCGAGGTGGCCACAAGATAGGGTCCCACGGCCACTTAAAGTGGGCGCGCCCCCACCCTCGTGGGCCACCCGTAAGGCGGTTGATGCCCTTCCTTGGCCGCAAGAAAGCTAATTTTTGGAAAATGATCTGGGCGAAGGTTTCAATCCAATCGGAGTTACGGATCTCCAGATATAAAGGAAACGGTGCCAGGGCAGAATTCGAGAACGCAGAAACAGAGAGATAGATCCAATCTTGGAGGCGCTCTCGCCCCTCCCAAGCCATGGGAGCCAAGGACCAGAGGGGAAACCCTTCTCCCATCTCGGGAGGAGGTCAAGGAAGAAGAAGAAGAAGGGGGGCGCTCTCTCCCCCTTGCTTCCGGTGGTGACGGAGCGCTGCCGGGGGCCAGCATCATCACCGCGATCTTCACCAACACCTCCGCCATCTTCACCAACATCTCCATCACCTTCCCCCCTCTATCTACAACGGTCCACTGTCCCGCAACCCGCTGTACCCTCTACTTGAACATGGTGCTTTATGTTTCATATTATTTTCCAATGATGTGTTGCCATCCTATGATGACTGAGTAGATTTTCGTTGTCCTATTGGTGGTTGATGAATTGCTATGATTGATTTAATTTGCTTGTGGTTATGTTGCTATCCTTTGGTGCCCATCATATGAGCGCGCGCGTGGATCACACCATAGGGTTAGTTGTATGTTGATAGGACTATGTATTGGAGGGCTAGAGTGATAGAAGCTTCAACCTAGCATAGAAATTGATGCATACGGGATTGAAGGGGGACCAATAGATCTTAATGCTATGGTTGGGTTTTACCTTAATGAACATTAGTAGTTGCGGATGCTTGATAATAGTTCCAATCATAAGTGCATAGAATTGCAAGTCAGGGATGCCATGCTAGCAGTGGCCTCTCCCACATAATACTTCTTATCGGTCTAGTAAAATAGTCAATTGCTTAGGGACAATTCCGCAACTCCTACCACCACTTTTACACACTTGCTATATTTACTTTATTGCATCTTTATCTAAACAGCCCCTAATTTTTATTTACACGTTCTTTATTATCTTGCAAACCTGTCCAACAACACCCATAAAGTACTTCTAGTTTCATACTTGTTCTAGGTAAAGCAAACGTCAAGCGTGCGTAGAGTCGTATCAGTGGCCAATAGGACTTGAGAGAGTATTTGTTCTACCTTTAGCTCCTGTTGGGTTCGACACTCTTACTTATCGAAAGAGGCTACAAGTATCCCATATACTTGCTGGTTATCAAGACCTTTTTCTGGCGCCGTTGCCGGGGAGTCATAGCGTGGGGTGAATATTCTCCTGTGTACTTGTTTGCTTTATCACTAGATAATTTCTATTTCCTGTTCTTAGTTGTTTTGTATCTTTAGTTATGGGTTGGAAACGGAAAATACCAAAAAAATTAGTTGTACCTACTGCACCAATGGTGAAGAACCACTCAAAATCTATCACACTACTGAAGCTTTTTACTTGGATCATCTTTGATCCCTATGTGCTCATGCTGAAACCCCCACTAGCTTAGTTGAGGGCAAATCTTTAGATGAGCATGCCTATTATGTGCGACACCGTATTTTTGAAAAAGGGAAACTTTTACTGGATCAAATTCATCGTTTGCAATGCTATGCTTGGAATTTATGTGAAATATATGATGTTACTTGTTGTTCTGAAACCCAAAGAAACACCTTCCCTACCAATGTGAGTTTATTGATAATGGGATCGTATCTTCATATGCTAAGGGTGTTTATAATTACTATGATGTTCAACAAATTGAAGAATTTTTTGCTTTTAAGGGTGCTTATGACATTGCTTCTTTGATTGAAAAGTATGATGCTACTCTCTACAAATCTGAAAATTTTGCCATACTTGAATATTGTTATGATAATTATGCTTCTAATGCATATGTTAAACTATATATTGAGAAATTCTCCGCTGTCCAAGAAGAGACTAATATTTTGCAGGAAGCTATGGAAGAAGAAATTAATGAAACTGTGAGCTCATTGGATGAAAAAGATGATGAGGAGAGCGAAGAACAAAAGGAGGAAGAGCGGATTGATCACCCGTGCCCACCTTATAATGAGAGTAACTCTTCAACTCATACAATGTTTAATTCCCCTTCGTGCTTACCGAAGGATGATTGCTAGTATGATTGCTATGATCCCATTGATTCTCTTGAAATATCCCTTTTTGATGATGCTTGCAATGCTTGTGGCCAAGATGCCAATATGAATTATGCTTATGGAGATGAACATGCTATAGTTCCTTATGTTAAACATGAAATTGTTGCTATTGCACCCATGCATGATAGTCCTATTATCTTTTTGAATTCTCCAAACTACTCTATATCCGAGAAGTTTGTGCTTATTAAGGTTTATATTGATGGGCTGCCTTTTACCATTGCACATGATGATTTTGATGAATGTAATATGCATGTGCTTGCTGCTCCTACTTGCAATTATTATGAGATAGGAACTATATCTCCACATCTCTATGTTTCCAGTACGATAGAATTGCAAGAAACTGTTTATACTATGCATTGGCCTTTACTATGTGTGCATGAATTGTTTTTTGATGACATGCCGATGCATAGGAAGAGAGTTAGACTTCGTCATTACATGATATATGTTACTTTGTGCTCACTACTAAATTACAAATCATTGTTAATTAAAATTGGCTTTGATATACATTGGGGTCCGGATGGATCCATTACTTGAGCACTATATGCCTAGCTTAATGGCTTTAAAGAAAGCGCTGCCAGGGAGACAACCCGGCAGTTTTAGATAGTCATTTATTTCTGTTGAGTTCTTTCATGTAGTTTAAAAACAAAATAAAATAAAGAGGGGAACCTAAAACTTTTCAAAAAGGAAAGTGAAAGTGAGAAAGAAAAGCATTGTTGAAGTGGGAGAGCTCCTTGAACTTTGTTCATGCTCACGGAAACTTTGTGAATTTTGATTACAGAAACTTTTCATCAAAAATAATTATCCCCTTGTACAATTCCATTGCTTTATAAAAATAACGTGCCAAGGTTTGCCTTTAGGATGTTTACAATGCTTGTTGGTTTGTATGGTGCAGGACAGAAACTTTGGCTGTAGTGCGCGATTTTACATTTTTAACTAGGACCTCAAATGGTTCTGATTCCTTTTTCACTGTCTTGATGTGCAACTTTTTTATTTTTCCTAATTTTGGTAGAATTTTTGGGGTACCAGAAGTATGGTGGATGTTCAGATTGCTACAGACTATTCTGTTTTTGACAGATTCTGTTTTTGATGCATAGTTTGCTTGTTTTGATGAAACTATCAATTTATATCAGTGGATTAAGCCATGAAAAAGTTATATTACAGTAGACACAATGCAAAAACAAAATATGAATTGGTTTTCTACAGTACTTAGAGTAGTGATTTGCTTTATTATACTAACGGATCTTACCGAGTTTTCTGTTAAAGTTTTGTGTGGATGAAGTGTCTAATCGAGGAGGTCTCGATATGAGGAAAAGGAAGAGAGGCAAGATCTCAAGCTTGGGGATGCCCAAGACACCCCAAGTAAATATTCAAGGAGACTCAAGCATCTAAGCTTGGGGATGCCCCGGAAGGCATCCCCTCTTTCTTCAACAAGTATCGGTATGTTTTCGTATTTGTTTCGTTCATGCGATATGTGCAAGTCTTGGAGCGTCTTTTGCATTTAGTTTTCATTTTTCTTTTATGCACCATGCTGGTATGAGATAATCCTTGGTTGATTTATAGAATGCTCATTGCCCTTCACTTAAATCTTTTGAGTATGGCTTTATAGAATGCTTCATGTGCTTCACTTATATCATTTGAAGTCTGGATTGCCTGTTTCTCTTCACATAGAAAACCGCCATTTGTAGAATGCTCTTTTGCTTCACTTATACTTCTTAGAGCGTGGGCATATCTTTTGTAGAAAGAATTAAACTCTCTTGCTTCACTTATATCAATTTAGAGAGATGGCAGGAATTGGTCAATCACACGGTTAGTCATAAAATCCTACATAAACTTGTAGATCGCTGAATATGATATGTTTGATTCCTTGCAATAGTTTTGCAATATAAAGATGGTGATATTAGAGTCACGCTAGTGGGTGGTTGTGGATTGTAGAGACACTTGTGTTGAGGTTTGCAAGTCCCATAGCATGCACGTATGGTAACCGCTGTGTGACAAATTTGAAGCATGGGGTGTTTCTTTGATTGTCTTCCTTATGAGTGGCGGTCGGGGATGAGCAATGGTCTTTTCCTACCAATCTATCCCCCTAGTGGCATGCGTAGTAGTACTTTCGAGGGCTAATAAAATTTTGCAATAAGTATATGAGTTCTTTATGACTAATGTGAGTCCATGGATTATACACACTTTTACCTTTCCATCATTGCTAGCCTCTTTGGTACCGTGCATTGCCCTTTCTCACCTCGAGAGTTGGTGCAAACTTCGCCGGTACGTCCAAACCCCATGATACGATATGCTCTATCACACATAAGCCTCATTATATCTTCCTCAAAACATCCACCATACCTACCTATCATGGCATTTCTATAGCCATTCTGAGATATATTGCGATGCAACTTCCATCATCATCACATACATGACTTGAGCATTCGTTGTCATATTGCCTTGCATGACCGTAAGATAGCTAGCATGATGTTTTCATGGCTTGTCCGTTTTTGATGTCATTGCTATGCTAGATCATTGCACATCCCGGTACACCGCCGGAGGCATTCATATAGAGTCATATATTTGTTCTAGTATCGAGTTGTAATATTGGGTTGTAAGTAAATAAAAGTGTGATGACCATCATTATAGAGCATTGCCCCATAAAAAAAGAAAAAAGAAAAAAAGGAAAGGCCAAAGAAGCCTAAATAAAAAAGGGGGGCCAAATAAGCCCACCGTAAAAAATGAAAAAAAATGAAAAGAAAAAGAAAAGGGGCAATGTTACTATCCTTTTTCCACACTTGTGCTTCAAAGTAGCACCATGTTCTTCATATAGATTGTCTCCTATTTTGTCACTTTCATATACTAGTGGGCATTTTCATTATAGAACTTGGCTTGTATATTCCAATGATGGGCTTCCTCAAATGCCCTAGGTCTTCATGAGCAAGCAAGTTGGATGCACACCCACTTAGTTTCTTTTGTTGAGCTTTCATACACTTATAGCTCTTAGTGCATCTGTTGCATGGCAATCCCTACTCCTCGCATTGACATAATTTGATGGGCATCTCCATAGCCCGTTTATTAGCCGCGTCGATGTGAGACTTTCTCCTTTTTTGTCTTCTCCACATAACCTCCATCATTATATTCTATTCCACCTATAGTGCTATATCCATGGCTTGCGCTCATGTAATGCGTGAGGGTTGAAAAAGCTGAAGCACGTTAAAAAGTATGAACCAATTGCTCGGCTTGTCATCGGGGTTGTGCATGATGGGGGCATTTTGTGTGAAGAAAATGAAGCATGGCCAAAATGTATGATTCTGTAGGGATAAGCTTGCTTTGGCCTTGTTGTTTTGAAAAGACATGATTGCTTTACTGGTACGCTCAAAGTATTATTGTTTTTTATGTCAAATGATAGACTATTGCTTTGAATCACTCGTGTCTTAATATTCATGCCATGATTAGACATACGATTTTGATTATGCTAGGTAGCATTCCACATCAAAAATTATCTTTTTTATCATTTACCTACTCGAGGACGAGCAGGAATTAAGCTTGGGGATGCTGATACGTCTCCATCGTATATATAATTTTTGATTGTTCCATGCCAATATTATTCAACTTTCATATACTTTTGGCAACTTTTTATACTATTTTTTGGGACTAACATATTGATCCAGTGCCCAGTGCTAGTTCATGTCTGTTGCATGTTTTATGTTTCGCAGAAACCCCATATCAAATGGAGTCCAAACGGGATAAAAACGGAAAGAGAATTATTTTGGAATATTTGTGATTTTTGGGCGGAAGAATCAACGCGAGACGATGCCCGAGGTGGCCACGAGATAGGGGCCCACGCCCACTTAAAGTGGGCGCGCGCCCCACCCTCGTGGGCCACCCATAAGGCGATTGATGCCCTTCTTTGGCCACAAGAAAGCTAATTTTTGGAAAACGATCTGGGCAGGTTTCAATCCAATCAGAGTTATGGATCTCCAGATATAAAGGAAATGGTGCCAGGGCAGAATTCGAGAACGCAGAAACAGAGAGATAGATCTAATCTTGGAGGGCCTCTCGCCCCTCGCAAGCCATGGGAGCCAAGGACCAGAGGGGAAACCCTTCTCCCATCTAGGGAGGAGGTCAAGGAAGAAGAAGAAGGGGGGCGCTCTCTCCCCTTTGCTTCCGATGGCGCCGGAGTGCTGCAGGGGGCCATCATCATCACCGCGATCTTCACCAACACTTCTGCCATCTTCACCAACATCTCCATCACCTTCCCCCCTCTATCTACAGCGGTCCACTCTCCCGCAACCTGCTGTACCCTCTACTTGAACATGGTGCTTTATGTTTCATATTATTTTCCAATGATGTGTTGCCATCCTATGATGTCTAAGTAGATTTTCGTTGTCCTATTGGTGGTTGATGAATTGCTATGATTGATTTAATTTGCTTGTGGTTATGTTGTTGTCCTTTGGTGCCCATCCTATGAGAGCGCGCGTGGATCACACCATAGGGTTAGTTGTATGTTGATAGGACTATGTATTGGAGGGCTAGAGTGATAGAAGCTTCAACCTAGCATAGAAATTGATGCATACGGGATTAAAGGGGGACCAATAGATCTTAATGCTATGGTTGGGTTTTACCTTAATGAACATTAGTAGTTGCGGATGCTTGATAATAGTTCCAATCATAAGTGCATAGAATTCCAAGTCAGGGATGACATGCTAGCAGTGGCCTCTCCCACATAATACTTGCTATCGGTCTAGTAAAGTAGTCAATTGCTTAGGGACAATTCCGCAACTCCTACCACCACTTTTCCACACTCGCTATATTTATTGCATCTTTATCTAAACAGCCCCTACTTTTTATTTACGCGTTCTTTATTATCTTGCAAACCTATCCAACAACACCTATAAAGTACTTCTAGTTTCATACTTGTTCTAGGTAAAGCGAACGTCAAGCATGCGTAGAGTCGTATCAGTGGCCGATAGGATTTGAGAGAGTATTTGTTCTACCTTTAGCTCCTCGTTGGGTTCGACACTCTTACTTATTGAAAGAGGCTACAACTATCCCGTATACTTGCAGGTTATCAGTTGTACCGCTCCTGGAGCTCAGCGGTAGTACCGCTTGGATGGAGCGGTAGTACTGCTCGTGTCGGGAAAATTCGCAGAACTAGATCGGGGTGAAATTGGGGCGGAAATGGATGATTTCCGGGGCAAAATTGGGTGCATTTCGAGGATGGAAGGTGGGGAAACTTGTGGGGAAGCTAGATCTACCTGCTACACATGAAATCCATGGATCAAATCCAACAAAACTTCATCACACCAACAAATCACAAAAAAATTGGGGCTATTTTTGGTCGGGATTTTCGAAATTGGGGAAGAACACAACAAAATTAGGCTAGAAAAAGAGGGGTAGGGGCTCCAAATATATGATCAACATGGCTCTTGAAACCAAAGATGATGTGGGGTAGAACCCTAGATGCCCGATCTTTCACGATTGGAGGGGATCCTATGAAGAACAAGAAGAACACGAGGGGAAACACCAGAGAAATCACTCAACCAACAAGAGATGGTCACACGTATGCTAGATCCTCGAAACACAAAGAGATACACGATCTGAATCCAACAAGGGACGATACAAGTGGAAGTAGTTCTTCTTCGAGAGGAGGTCTTCCCATGATGGGGTCTTGAATCCTCTTGGGGGATCTTCTCCGAAGAGGCGCTCGACTCCGATGGAGAAGTAACCAAGTGGATGAGCAAAGCTCTATCTCAAATATGAGCTATCACAATGCTAACCCTAATATGAAGCTAGGGGACAAGTATATATAGTCCAAGGGGTAAGTGGGAGATACATGGGGTGAAACCGCTTTCACTGCGCATAGGCAGGGCGGTTGTACCTGTCATAGGGGCAGTTTGTAGCGCTGGGAACTCAGGCAGGGCGGTAGTACCGGTCATTGGGGCGTTTGTACCGCTGGGAGCCCATGTGCTAGTTCCTGGAGGTGTTCGTGGAAGGAAGTAGCGGTTGTACAGGTGGTTGGGGCGGTTGTACCGGTCCTTTGTCTGATACGGGAATAAACCTGTGCAGTACCAGCCTTGCACCGCTCGATCATAGAAGCTGCACCGGTTGTTGGGTGGTAGTTGAGCGGTTGTACCGCTCGGGTGATAGTTGGGCGGTACATGGGCGGTTGTACTGGTCATTTTGGGTTGGGTAGATTGTCTTCATGCTCTTGATGTTCATCTTGCACCGTAACTTCTCCTTGGTTGCTTCCTTGGCACCTAAGCACATAAAGCATCTCCACTTGAGGTAGTAGCGTGTCTCAAGTGGGTCAAAGGGGGGTTCAACAAGGAGAGAGTTTACCTCATATTCGATAGCTCTCGCACGGGCTCTTGTCATTGGTCCAAGTGGTGTCGTGGGAGATGAAGGTAGGTCCATGGGGATGACCGTAGGTTGCTCCGCATCACATTGGCACCTCCTTTTGAAGGAAATTCAAGAGATTATGTTGGTTATAGACATTAGCCCCCCTGGTAGGGAAAAACGTACCTTTCTGCAGATGCTCTATGAGCCGGGCAATCTCATTGGCCGTAAATTGAAGAAAACCTAGCGGCTATATGCCTTATTCTCCTTGTTTTCGCTGGATAGCATGTTGTAACTCATGCGCGTGAAAGCCGAGAACAAAAGGGCATTCCTGGTATCGGTCAATATATATGTGGAAACAATATCTCCACTATAGAGGACAAGAAATTTCAGGGTGGTCAGGAAAAAAGAGTCACGAGAAAATGAAGTTCTTTTAAGGACTGTCATAGGATGGACCGATGTTCACTAAAATAGTCATAACTTTGTCATTTGGAGTCCGTGTTGGACCCACAAGTACTCAAACTGCTCGCAGCGAGCATGCGAATCTAGAAAATGTTCCCCGCTTGCACCAGGAGACCCGGAGTACCCTTAAATTCGGCCTTGAGAAGGACTTTTTGGCCCTGAAAGTCAAAGAACATCATTCACCGTTGTTTTTCGGACAAGTTTCTGAACCCATTGGCACATCCTTTTGAAGGAAATTCGAGAGATTATCTTGCTTATAGACATTAGCCCCTCTGGTTGGGACAAACATAGCTTTCTGCAGATGCTCTATGATCCGGGCAATCTCATTTGGCCGTAAATTGACGAAAATCCAGCGGATATATGCCTTATTCTCCTTGTTTTCACCGGATGGCTTGTTGTAACTCATGCGCGTGAAAGCCAAGAACAAAAGCGCATTCCTGGCATTGGTCAATATATATGTGGAAAGAATATCTCCACTATATAGGACAAGAAATTTCGAGGTAGTCAGGCAAAAAGAGGCACGAGAAAGTGAAATTCTTTCAAGGACTGCCATAGAATGGACCGGTATTCACGAGAACGGTCATAACATTCAGAGTCCATTTCGGACCCACAAGTACTCAACTTGCTCGCGGTGAGCGTGTGAATCTAGAAAATACTCCCTGATTGCGCTAGGAGGAATGGAGTACCCTCAAATTCGGCTTTAAGTAGGACTTTTTAGCCCTGAAAGTCAAAGAACTGTTGGGGAACGTTGCAGAAAATTAAAATTTTTCCTACGGTTTCACCAAGATCCATCTATGAGTTCATCTAAGCAACGAGTCAAGGGAGAGAGTTTGCATCTACATACCACTTTTAGATCGCGTGCGGAAGCTTGCAAGGTGATGATGGAGTCGTACTCGACGTGATTCGAATCACCGATGACCAAGTGCTGAACGGACAGCACCTCCGCGTTCAACACACGTACGGGACGGGAGACGTCTCCTCCTTCTTGATCCAGCAAGGGGGAAGGAGAGGTTGAGGAAGACAGCTCCACCGGCAGCACGACGGCGTGGTGATGGTGGAGAAGCAGTACTCCGACAGGGCTTCGCCAAGCACACAACGGAGGAGGAGAGGTGTTGGGGAGGGGAGGGCTGCGCCTTGGAGGGTGGTGCGGCTGCCCTCCCCTCACCCCTCTATTTATAGGGAGAAGGGAGAAGGGGGCCGGCCCCTCTAGAACCCATCTAGAGGGGGGCGGCGGCCAAGGGGAGAGGGGGAGAGGGTGGCTTGCCCCCCAAGCCAAGGGGGGCGCCCCCTCTAGGGTTCCCCCCTCAACCCTAGGCGCAAGGGCCCAAGGGAGGGGGTGCGCCCAGCCCACCAGGGGCTGGCTCCCTGCCCCACGCAGCCCATGTGGCCCCCCGGGAGGGATGGCCCCTCCCGGTGGACCCCCGGAACCCTTCCGGTGGCCCCGGTACACTACCGGTATGACCCCGAAACTTCCCGTTGCCCGTTTGACAACTTCCCATATATAAATCTTTACCTCCGGACCCTTCCGGAGCTCCTCGTGACGTCCGGGATCCCATCCGGGACTCCGAACAACATTCGGTAGTCACATACTAGTCTTCCTAATAACCCTAGCGTCACCGAACCTTAAGTGTGTAGACCCTACGAGTTCGGGACACATGCAGACATGACCGAGACGCTCTCAGGTCAATAACCAACAGCGGGATCTGGATACCCATGATGGCTCCCACATGCTCCTCGATGTTGTCATCAGATGAACCACGATGTCGAGGATTCGATCAAACCCTGTATACAATTCCCTTTGTCAATCGGTACGTTACTTGCCCGAGACTCGATCGTCGGTATCCCAATACCTTGTTCAGTCTCGTTACCGGCAAGTCACTTTACTCGTACCGTAATGCATGATCCCGTGTCCAACACCTTGGTCACATTGAGCTCATTATGATGATGCATTACCGAGTGGGCCCAGAGATACCTCTCCGTCATACGGAGTGACAAATCCCAGTCTCGATCCGTGTCAACCCAACAGATACTTTCGGAGATACCTGTAATGCACCTTTATAGTCACCCAGTTACGTTGTGACGTTTGATACACCCAAGGCACTCTTACGGTATCCGGGAGTTACACGATCTCATGGTCGAAGGAAGAGATACTTGACATTGGCAAAGCTCTAGCAAAATGAACTACACGATCTTTTATGCTATGCTTAGGATTGGGTCTTGTCCATCACATCATTCTCCTAATGATGTGATCCCGTTATCAACGACATCCAATGTCCATAGTCAGGAAACCATGACTATCTGTTGATCACAACGAGCTAGTCAACTAGAGGCTCACCAGGGACATATTGTGGTCTAAGTATTCACACGTGTATTACGATTTTCGGATAATACAGTTATAGCATGAATAAAAGACATTTATCATGAACATTGAAATATAATAATACTTTTATTATTGCCTCTAGGGCATATTTCCAACAGTCTCCCACTTGCACTAGAGTCACCAATCTAGTTACATTGTGATGAATCGAACACCCATAGAGTTCTGGTGTTGATCATGTTTTGCACGCGAGAGAGGTTTAGTCAGCGGATCTGCGACATTCAGATCTGTGTGCACTTTGCAAATCTCTATGTCTCCATCTTGAACATTTTCACGGATGGAGTTGAAACGACGCTTGATGTGCCTGGTCTTCTTGTGAAACCTGGGCTCCTTGGCGAGGGCAATAGCTCCAGTGTTGTCACAGAAGAGTTTGATCGGCCCCGACGCATTGGGTATGACTCCTAGGTCGGTGATGAACTCCTTCACCCAAATCGCTTCATGCGCTGCCTCCGAGGCTGCCATGTACTCCGCTTCACATGTAGATCCCGCCACGACGCTCTGCTTGCAGCTGCACCAGCTTACTGCTCCACCATTCAACATATACACGTATCCGGTTTGTGACTTAGAGTCATCCAGATCTGAGTCGAAGCTAGCGTCGACGTAACCCTTTACGACGAGCTCTTCGTCTCCTCCATAAACGAGAAACATGTCCTTCGTCCTTTTCAGGTACTTCAGGATATTCTTGACCGCTGTCCAGTGTTCCTTACCGGGATTACTTTGATATCTTGCTACCAAACTTACGGCAAGGTTTACATCGGGTCTGGTACACAGCATGGCATACATAATAGATCTTATGGCTGAAGCATAGGGGATGACACTCATCTCTTCTTTATCTTTTGCCGTGGTCGGTGACTGAGCCGAGCTCAGTCTCACACCTTGTAACATAGGCAAGAACCCCTTCTTGGACTGATCCATTTTGAACCTCTTCAAAATCTTATCAAGGTATGTGCTTTGTGGAAGACCTATGAGGCGTCTCGATCTATCTCTATAGATCTTGATGCCTAATATGTAAGCAGCTTCTCCAAGGTCCTTCATTGAAAAACACTTATTCAAGTAGGCCTTAATGCTGTCCAGAAATTCTATATTATCTCCCATCAAGAGTATGTCATCTACATATAATATGAGAAATGCTACAGAGCTCCCACTCACTTTCTTGTAAACGCAGGCTTCTCCATAAGTCTGCATAAACCCAAACGCTTTGATCATCTCATCAAAGCGAATGTTCCAACTCCGAGATGCTTGCACCAGTCCATAAATGGATCGCTGGAGCTTGCATACTTTGTTAGCGTTCCGAGGATCGACAAAACCTTCCGGCTGCATCATATACAGCTCTTCCTTAAGATGTCCGTTAAGGAATGCCGTTTTGACGTCCATCTGCCATATCTCATAATCATAGTATGCGGCAATTGCTAACATGATTCAGACGGACTTCAGCTTCGCTACGGGAGAGAAAGTCTCGTCGTAGTCAATCCCTTGAACTTGTCGATAACCCTTAGCGACAAGTCGAGCCTTATAAATGGTTACATTACCATCCGCGTCCGTCTTCTTCTTAAAAATCCATTTGTTTTCTATCGCTCGCCGATCATCGGGCAAGTCTGTCAAAGTCCATACTTTGTTTTCGTACATGGATTCTATCTCGGATTTCATGGCTTCAAGCCATTTGTTGGAATCCGGGCCCGCCATCGCTTCTTCATAGTTCGAAGGTTCATTGTTGTCTAACAACATGATTTCCAGGACAGGGTTGCCGTACCACTCTGGTGCGGAACGTGTCCTTGTGGACCTACGAAGTTCAGTAGTAACTTGATCCGAAGTACCTTGATCATCATCATTGTTTTCCTCTTCAGTTGGTGTGGGCATCACAGGAACGGTTTCCTGCGCTGCGCCACTTTCCCGCTCAAGAGGTAGTACTTCATCGAGTTCTACTTTCCTCCCACTTACTTCTTTCGAGAGAAACTCTTTTTCCAGAAAGCATCCGTTCTTGGCAACAAAGATCTTGCCTTCGGATCTTAAGTAGAAGGTATACCCGACAGTTTCCTTAGGGTGTCCTATGAATACGCATTTTTCCGACTTGGGTTCGAGCTTTTCAGGTTGAAGTTTCTTGACATAAACATCGCATCCCCAAACTTTTAGAAACGACAGCTTAGGTTTCTTTCCAAACCATAATTCATACGGTGTCGTCTCAACGGATTTAGACGGTGCCCTATTTAAAGTGAATGTAGCTGTCTCTAGAGCGTATCCCCAAAATGATAGCGGTAAATCGGTAAGAGACATCATAGACCGCACCATATCCAATAGAGTGCGATTACGACGTTCGGACACACCGTTTCGCTGAGGTGTTCCAGGCGGCATGAGTTGTGAAATGATTCCACATTTCCTTAAGTGTGTACCAAATTCGTGACTTAAGTATTCTCCTCCACGATCTGATCGTAAGAATTTTATCTTTCAGTCACGTTGATTCTTTACCTCATTCTGAAATTCCTTGAACTTTTCAAAGGTCTCAGACTTGTGTTTCATTAAGTAGACATACCCATATCTACTCAAGTCATCAGTGAGAGTGAGAACATAACGATATCCTCCGCGAGCCTCAACGCTCATTGGACCGCACACATCGGTATGTATGATTTCCAATAAGTTGGTTGCTCGCTCCATTGTTCCGGAGAACGGAGTCTTGGTCATTTTGCCCAAGAGGCATGGTTCGCACGTGTCAAACGATTCATAATCAAGAGACTCTAAAAGTCCATCGGCATGGAGCTTCTTCATGCGCTTAACACCAATGTGACCAAGGCGGCAGTGCCACAAGTATGTGGGACTATCGTTATCAACTTTAAATCTTTTGGCATCTACACTATGAACATGTGTAATATTACGCTCGGGATTCATTAAGAATAAACCATTGACCATCGGAGCATGACCATAAAACATATCTCTCATATAAATCGAACAACCATTATTCTCAGACTTAAATGAGTAGCCATCTCAAATTAAACGAGATCCAGATACAATGTTCATGCTCAAACTTGGCACTAAATAACAATTATTAAGGTTCAAAACTAATCACGTAGGTAAATGTAGAGGCAGCGTGCCGACGGCGATCACATCGACTCTGGAACCATTCCCGACGCGCATCGTCACCTCGTCCTTCGCCAGTCTCCGTTTATTCCGCAGCTCCTGCTGTGAGTTACAAATATGAGCAACGGCACCGGTATCAAATACCCAGGAGTTACTACGAGTACTGGTAAGGTACACATCAATCACATGTATATCAAATATACCTTTGGTGTTGCCGGCCTTCTTATCCGCTAAGTATTTGGGGCAGTTCCGCTTCCAGTGACCCTTCCCCTTGCAATAAAAGCACTCAGTCTCAGGCTTGGGTCCATTCTTTGACTTCTTCCCGGTAACTGGCTTACCAGGCGCGGCAACCTCCTTGCCATCCTTCTTGAAGTTCTTCTTACCCTTGCCCTTCTTGAACTTAGTGGTCTTATTGACCATCAACACTTGATGTTCTTTCTTGATTTCAGCCTCTGCTGACTTCAGCATCGAGAACACTTCAGGAATGGTCTTTTCCATCCCCTGCATGTTGTAGTTCATCGCAAAGCTCTTGTAGCTTGGTGGGAGCGACTGGAGGATTCTGTCAATGACCGCCTCATCTGGGAGGTTAATGTTCAGCTGGGTCATACGGTTGTGCAACCCAGACATCTTCAGGATGTGCTCACTGACAGAACTGTTTTCCTCCATCTTACAACTGTAGAACTTGTCGGAGACATCATATCTCTCGACCCGGGCATGAGCTTGAAAAACTAGTTTCAGCTCTTCGAACATCTCATATGCTCCGTGGTGCTCAAAACGCTTTTGGAGCCCCGGTTCTAAGCTGTAAAGCATGCCGCACTGAACGAGGGAGTAATCATCAGCACGAGACTGCCAAGCATTCATAATGTCTTGGTTCTCTGGGACGGGAGCGTCACCTAGCGGTCCTTCTAGGACATATTGTTTCCTGGCAGCTATGAGGATGATCCTCAAGTTCCGGACCCAATCCGTATAGTTGCTGCCATCATCTTTCAGCTTGGTTTTCTCTAGGAACGCGTTGAAGTTCATGTTGACATTAGCGTTGGCCATTGATCTACAAGACATATTTGCAAATGTTTTAGACTAAGTTCATGATAATAAAGTTCTAATCAAATTATGAACTCCCACTTACATTAGACATCCCTCTAGTCATCTAAGTGTTACACGATCCGAGTCGACTAGCCCGTGTCCGATCATCACGTGAGACGGACTAGTCATCGTCAGTGAACATTCTCATGTTGATCGTATCTTCCATACGATTCATGTTCGACCTTTCGGTCTCCGTGTTCCGAGGCCATGTCTGCACATGCTAGGCTCGTCAAGTTAACCCTAAGTGTTTTCGCTGTGTAAAACTGTCTTACACCCGTTGTATGTGAACGTAAGAATCCATCACACCCGATCATCACGTGGTGCTTAGAAGCGACGAACTGTAGCAACGGTGCACAGTTAGGGGAGAACACTTCTTGAAATTTTTGTAAGGGATCATCTTATTTACTACCGTCGTCCTAAGTAAACAAGATGCATAAACATAATAAACATCACATGCAATTATATAGTTGTGACATGATATGGCCAATATCATACAGCTCCATTGATCTTCATCTTCGGGGCTCCATGATCATCTTGTCACCGGCTTGACACCATGATCTCCATCATCATGATCTCCATCATCGTGTCTTCATGAAGTTGTCACGCCAACGACTACTTCTACTTCTATGACTAACGTTTAGCAATAAAGTAAAGTAGTTTACATGGCGTTATTCAATGACAGCAGGTCATACAAAAAATAAAGACAACTCCTATGGCTCCTGCCGGTTGTCATACTCATCGACATGCAAGTCGTGAATCCTATTACAAAGAACATGATCTCATACATCACAATTCATCATTCATCACAACTTCTGGCCATATCACATCACATGATCAATCGCTGCAAAAACAAGTTAGACGTCCTCTAATTGTTGTTGCATCTTTTACGTGGCTGCAATTGGGTTCTAGCAAGAACGTTTTCTTACCTACGAATCACCACAACATGATTTTGTCAACTTCTATTTACCCTTCATAAGGGCCCTGTTCATCGATTCCGCTCCAACTAAAGTGGGAGAGACAGACACCCGCCAGCCACCTTATGCAACTAGTGCATGTCAGTCGGTGGAACCGGTCTCACGTAAGCGTACGTGTAAGGTTGGTCCGGGCCGCTTCATCCCACAATACCGTTGAGCAAGAAAAGACTAGTAGAGGCAAGTAAGATGAAAAAATCCACACCCACAACAAAATTGTGTTCTACTCGTGCAAAGAGAACTACGCATAGACCTAGCTCATGATGCCACTGTTGGGGAACGTTGCAGAAAATTAAAATTTTTCCTACGGTTTCACCAAGATCCATCTATGAGTTCATCTAAGCAACGAGTCAAGGAAGAGAGTTTGCATCTACATACCACTTGTAGATCACGTGCGGAAGCTTGCAAGGTGATGATGGAGTCGTACTCGACGTGATTCGAATCACCGATGACCAAGTGCTGAACGGACAGCACCTCCGCGTTCAACACACGTACGGGACGGGAGACGTCTCCTCCTTCTTGATCCAGCAAGGGGGAAGGAGAGGTTGAGGAAGACAGCTCCACCGGCAGCACGACGGCGTGGTGATGGTGGAGAAGCAGTACTCCGACAGGGCTTCGCCAAGCACATAACGGAGGAGGAGAGGTGTTGGGGAGGGGAGGGCTGCGCCTTGGAGGGTGGTGCGGCTGCCCTCCCCTCACCCCTCTATTTATAGGGAGAAGGGAGAAGGGGGCCGGCCCCTCTAGAACCCTTCTAGAGGGGGGCGGCGGCCAAGGGGAGAGGGGGAGAGGGTGGCTTGCCCCCCAAGCCAAGGGGGGCGCCCCCTCTAGGGTTCCCCCCTCAACCCTAGGCACAAGGGCCCAAGGGAGGGGGTGCGCCCAGCCCACCAGGGGCTGGCTCCCTGCCCCACGCAGCCCATGTGCCCCCCCGGGAGGGATGGCCCCTCCCGGTGGACCCCCGGAACCCTTCCGGTGGCCCCGGTACACTACCGGTATGACCCCGAAACTTCCCGTTGCCCGTTTGACAACTTCCCATATATAAATCTTTACCTCCGGACCCTTCCGGAGCTCCTCGTGATGTCCGGGATCCCATCCGGGACTCCGAACAACATTCGGTAGTCACATACTAGTCTTCCTAATAACCCTAGCGTCACCGAACCTTAAGTGTGTAGACCCTACGAGTTCGGGAGACATGCAGACATGACCGAGACGCTCTCAGGTCAATAACCAACAACGGGATCTGGATACCCATGATGGCTCCCACATGCTCCTTGATGTTGTCATCGGATGAACCACGATGTCGAGGATTCGATCAAACCCTGTATACAATTCCCTTTGTCAATCGGTACGTTACTTGCCCGAGACTCGATCGTCGGTATCCCAATACCTTGTTCAGTCTCGTTACCGGCAAGTCACTTTACTCGTACCGTAATGCATGATCCCGTGTCCAACACCTTGGTCACATTGAGCTCATTATGATGATGCATTACCGAGTGGGCCCAGAGATACCTCTCCGTCATACGGAGTGACAAATCCCAGTCTCGATCCGTGTCAACCCAACAGATACTTTCGGAGATACCTGTAATGCACCTTTATAGTCACCCAGTTACGTTGTGACGTTTGATACACCCAAGGCACTCTTACGGTATCCGGGAGTTACACGATCTCATGGTCGAAGGAAGAGATACTTGACATTGGCAAAGCTCTAGCAAAACGAACTACACGATCTTTTATGCTATGCTTAGGATTGGGTCTTGTCCATCACATCATTCTCCTAATGATGTGATCCCATTATCAACGACATCCAATGTCCATAGTCAGGAAACCATGACTATCTGTTGATCACAACGAGCTAGTCAACTAGAGGCTCACCAGGGACATATTGTGGTCTAAGTATTCACACGTGTATTACGATTTCCGGATAATACAGTTATAGCATGAATAAAAGACATCTATCATGAACATTGAAATATAATAATACTTTTATTATTGCCTCTAGGGCATATTTCCAACAAGAACATCATTCGCCGTTGTATTTCGGACAAGTTTCTAAACCCATTGGCACTTCCTTTCGAAGGAATAGAGAGATTATGTTGCTTGTGGACATTAGCCCCCATGGTAGGGACAGACGTAGCTTTCTGCAGATGCTCTGTAAGCCGGGTAATCTCATTTGGCCGTAAATTGAAGAAAATCTAGTGGCTATATGCCTTATTCTCCTTGTTTTTGCCGGATGGATTGTTGTAACTCGTGCGCGTGAAAGCCAAGCAAAAGGGCATTCCTGGAAACGGTCAATATATATGTGGAAACAATATCTCCAGTATTGAGGACAAGAAATGTCGGGGCGGTCAGGCAAAAAGCGTCACGGGAAAATGAAGTACTTTGAAGGACTGCCATAGAATGGACCGATGTTCACTAAAATGGTCATAACTTTGTCATTTGGAATCCGTTTTGGACCCACAAGTACTTAAACTGCTCACGGCGAGCATACGAATCCAGAAAATACTCCTCGTTTGCGCCAGGAGGCCCGGAGTACCCTCAAATTCAGCATTAAGCATGACTTTTTGGCCCTGAAAGTCAAAGAACATCATTCGCCGTTGTTTTTCGGACAAGTTTCTGAACCCATTGGCACTTCCTTTTAAAGGAAATTCAAGAGATTATGTTTCTTATAGACATTATCCCCCTGGTAGGGACAAACATAGCTTTCTGCAGATGCTCTATGATCCGGGCAATCTCATTTGGCCGTAAATTGAAGAAAATCCAACAACTATATGCCTTATTCTCCATGTTCTCGTCGTCTGGCATGCTGTAACTCATGCGCGTGGATGCCAAGAACAAAAGGGCATTCATGGCATCGGTCAATATATATGTGGAGACAACATCTCCACTATAGAGGACAAGAAATTTCGGGGCGGTCAGGCGAAAAGCGTCACGGGAAAATGAAGTACTTTCAAGGACTGCCATAGAATGGACCGATGTTCACTAAAACGGTCATAACTTTGTCATTCTGAGTCCGTTTTGGACCCACAATTACTCAAACTGCTCGTGGTGAGCTTGCGAATCCAGAATATACACCCTGCTTTTGCTAGGATGCCCGAAGTACCCTCAAATTTGGCCTTAAGCAGGACTTTTTGGCCCTGAAAGTCAGAGAACATAATTCGCCGTTGTTTTGCGGACAAGTTTCTGTACCCATTGGCACTTCCTTTTGAAGGAAACTCGAGAGATTATGTTGCTTATAGACATTAGACCACCTGGTAGGGACAAACGTAGCTCTCTGCAGATGCTCTATGAACCGAGCAATATCATTTGGCCGTAAATTGAAGAAAATCTAGTGGCTATATGCCTTATTTGCCTTGTTTTCGCTGGATGACATGCTGTAACTCATGTGCGTGACAACCAAGAATAAAAGGGCATTCCTGGCATCGGTCAATATATATGTGGAGACGATATCTCCACTATAGTGTGGCACCCCGGCTCAGAGAAACCGGAACACCCCGTATTCCAGCCTAGAGATCGAGGAGAAGTCTTCTTGAACACGGCACTGCTTAGCATAGAACAAACCAGCTTTCTATTATTACACGAATATGAATACAAGGTCTCCGATATTACAATGAATAACACCGGCATAGAGACACTACGCCATCCTCAGTTGCTCTATGCAAGCAGGAGAACAACACGAAGCAGTGGAATAACTCTAGCAGTGAAACAACGACGACGGTGGTGAACTCATGCAGCGGAACACGGCACTGACAGGCTATCCATGATGATTCATATAAGTGCGGACTCAGGCTTCCAAACTGTTATTCCTCATGCCGATTACTCATGTTGTAGGCATATCCATGTGGATCAATACTGACTTAGACTGTCCAGGTGATCTGCACCATGGGTTCGTGTACAATTTTCATACCTGCCTCACTGGTCTTGCTCCTTCATTATTGTTTTCTTGGTCTGGATCTTTGGCTGAAAGAGTTGGGTCATATGGCCGCTTCATATGACCGTAGGTACTGTCGGTGCAATTTTTTGGCAATCGTAGCTTATCCTCGTTTCTCTGACAGGGTAACCCATTAAATGGTAGGTTCAACACCTCTCATTTTCTGACCGTTGGGAAATGATCATCCGAAACCCTTGCAAGAAATCGGCAAATAAATCAGTCGCCACCAGAATGGTCTTTACAACTCAGATCTGGGACATTACTGAAATAACTCAACCACGGCTCGAGACGGCCGAAAAACAGCTCAGAGCACGAGATCGGGTCGATAAGAAGGTGACAGTTCCCCAAAAATAGCCAAAAAGCAGCTACAGGGCTACTATCACAAAAAGAAACTCAACAACTGTACGAGACGGCCGAAAAGCAGCTCAGACTCGTGACAGTCGTTGAAGAGAGAAACAAAAATAGGCATCCACCCCGGATAGCTAGAAATAGCTCAAATCACAGGCGTGGTGCCGTCATTGGAGAAAAGGGGACAAGGGCTCATCAGGATCATTTTCCAGGTTCACGGGTACTTGTATTGAGCTCATTAATGTCGTTAATCCTCATAATCCTTTGTCACACTGCGGTGTATACTGGCTTTCTTCCATTAACCATCCTCACGTGGTTATCAGATTCTCATCTAAGTGACTTGTAATATCTTGATGGTGCGCTCATTGCATATATATGAGGACCTGATTCCGAGACAGACGTGTATTCTGACTGATTCTTGATTCTGACCAAAAATGTTGTGGATCTGATTCTTGGGACTCACTGCTATATGCTGTCAATTCACAACGTACTACCTTGTACCAATGTCTTACTGAGGAATATTTGCTAGCTTGTGCTTGAAACTTTCATCGGACAACTTGCTGAAGAAGACTGGGTATCGTGCTTCGGAAGCTTACCCCCTTAAAGACTTTGCTGGGGAAAGACTCAGTACCTTATGCCGGAAGCTCTTGCGGTTGCTTACTGAAGAAGGCAGGGTACCTTGCACGGGAAGTCATCCATGTATCGTACTGAGGAAGATAGATGAATCTTGCCTTGGAAGCTTCTCTGGTATTTTGCGAGGGAAAAGTGGGTTGCTTACACCAGAAACTTCTTGTTGTGATATGCGGACCGATTTCCACATATACATACCATCTTAGTATTTCTGATGTTGATTTCTTGTATGAATCAGAGTTTTACTGGACTATCCTCCTTTCTGAGTATATGCCATATTTTTGCTTGCTTCCAAGTAAATCGAGTTCCAAAATCATCATTAATGAAAAATTAAACTTGTATCTGAGCCATACCTTTGATAATATTCTGTCAACCTTGCACACAATTTATCTTCTTGCTGATTTAATCATTTTGTTGTGATGAGTGCACGCTAATGCAAACTTGATACTTACGGTCCATCCAGGATTTCTTTTGCATCTAGACAAGATATTCCCAATTTCACATCAGTCAGGTGATAATTCCATTTTGTTTAGCTGAGTTTCCAAATATATGCATTTCTTGCTGACTCTTCGGGTCCGGTGTTGGCTGACGAGCAACTTTAATAGGGGAAAATTTGTAACGCCGAAGGCCCAAAGAAAGGAACAACAAAAACGACTAAAACAAAAGCACACAAGCATTCTACTAATATAATTAATCAAGCAATCATCACATATTACTGCTAGTCACACAATAATATGAATGCACACCTAAGCACACAAATCTCGCGGAAACACCGGTATTGTGGTCTAATATGCTATGACGATGTGCACGAGGATGAATAAATGTGTGGAAGAATTGGTGTAAACAACGCTACACCAAGTGCTAGCTTAGCCAGATAGCAATCTGGACTAGCTCGGAGGTGAGGACGTACTCGGTAATCATGCAGTGGGACTTGAAGGTCACAATCACATCATTATCAAGCGGACGGAAAAAGATCCATACTCGTCTAAGAAAATAGGATTGTGGGGAAAAACTGAGGCTGCTGACATTGCCCTTTCTTGATAACTAAGATCATTAAGGGTTGCCAACATGATAAATAAAAGAACGATCCGGGATAGGAGCATGTCCATCACCGAAACGATGGGCGGGACTGAAGGAAAGACATTGGTGCGATACCTGAGCACCATTTTTGCAAACAGTGTCGGGATCACTCGGCATCACTCTGCTGTGATAGAAATGACACCAAACACCGAAAGAAAAAGGGACTAGAGAAATGCAAAGGTTGAGTTGTAGTGGATCTGAACTGATGCCAACTACACTCACCAGATAAACCATTAGTGACAATTAATAATGCTATATGCATGCTATGCGACAAACAAATGCAACAATCTAGTGCAGTCATCAAACCAGACTCTATACTACCGATTTCTAACATTCGCATGGTCTAGGGCGTCCTACAGCCAGACCTGCTCTGATACCAAGCGCTGTGGCACCCCGGCTCAAAGAAACCATAATGCCCCGTATTCCAGCCCAGAGATCAAGGAGAAGTCTTCTAGAATACGGCACTGCTTAGCATAGAACAAACCAGCTTTCTATTATTACACGAATATGAATACAAGGCCTCTGATATTACAATGAATAACATCGGCACGGTGACACTACGCCATCCCCAGTTGCTCTATGCAAGCAGCAGAACAACACGAAGCAGTAGAATAACTCTAGCAGCGGAACAACGACGACGGTGGTGAACTCCACTTCACAGGGATTCTGGCTGGAACGCTTATCCTAGCTCGCATGAATGGAAACCACGACAAGTAAGCAATCAAATACGGCATGACCTGCAAACTGGCATGACACGCCAGGTCAGTACATTGAATGTACTTGCAAGCTCACAATAATCCAGAATCATTCAAGACAGACAACAACATGGCAATTACAGGTTAAATAGGAATTTAACATGATATCATCAGAATAACATGGCATGACCATCATAAACATGATACCGCTAACATAACATGAACATATTAATCCGACAATACTAGCATGCAACATGATGACACTATCATGCACCACATATTCGGCTCGGGTTACCTCGTAACCAACACATGCATCACTTACCAACCTCGGACATCACACGATCATCTCAGGATCAAATCAAGCTTGGTATAAACAATACCGTAGCGATCAGTAAATGAACACAAGGAGCTTGATCTTTACCCATGATACTCGTACAACATCACGAATATACCAAAACTCGGTATCCTCGATACCACTGTGATCCTTACGGCGATCACAACCATGACCAACACTTAGTCCCAAACCGTGATCCTTACGGCGATCACTACCCGACCAATACTTGGCCCGTGATCTTTACGGCGACCACAACCCGACCAACAGTTGGCCAACTTATCTCACTGTTATTAAGCATATTATTCTTATTACTGTTGACTCATGGTGTGACCTTCTCTCGACCTGGGCCCTTATCCGCGGGCGCGGCTATCGATAGATTTAATATACACTCTACAGAGGTTAGTACACTGTACCCACACTACGGAACCCACCCAACGGCGTTCCGAAAAAACCGATCTATTGCCATGACACTCTCCCGGCCACTCCGACTCACTCCTCACTGAGCTAAGTCATGGGTGGCCCCGTGCCTACCTCCAGACACAACGACCACCTCGTGGCCCAACACATAAACGATCCCACACGAGGATCCACCGGCTATAACAACTACGGGCACACAAGGTTATGCTCTGCCTACCTGATCAGGGTAGTGCACGCCCATAACCTTCCCACGTTGGAGGCACCGACGAGAGGCACAACAATAGACCCAGTTAGGACCGTCCCATACCGGTAAGCGTGGTTGCACTGATCAGCATTGATTCAGCGGCACCATGACTCATCCAACAGTTGTTCAAGTTCAATTTAATCTGGTTAAACTTGAATGCAAATATGCTGAGCCATGATAAAATGCATGAACATGATATCAACATCATCATGAGGATATCACATAACTATCCATCATATCAACAATAACTCATATCCACTAAGCATGGCATACTGACTAGCATGACCATCTCCAACATCAACATGCACCACTAGCAATCATAAACATATGAAAGGAAATACTAGCAGGTATAACAGGATCTCAGAGTACAAAACAACATAGCACAAAAGTGAACATGCAAATCTGAACATTATCGGAACAACGATAACCATCTGTTCAACAAGCAAATATTTAATAAAGATTCAAGTTCAAAACCATGGCTACTGCATGACTATCATGCAAGTGGGTATTGTGGCTTGCCTGGAGATGAAGAAAACACCGGGGAGAAGTGCGGTGAAGCAGCGGAAAGAATCAACGAAAAACGTTCTCTCTCAGAGGGGGCTGAATAAGGGTAAGGGCATAATGGTCATTTTCATAGTGTCAAACCATAGTTCAAGCATGGCCAACAGAAAGGGCTCGATGATTCGAAGAAGTGGGCTTTGGATTCACCTCAAACGGAGTTACGGATAAAAAGATATTTAGGTTTTACTGCGAGTGACCTATCTGCAAAACTTTATTTTACAGACTGGGCCAAAACAGAAAAATGGAAAACATAATCTGTGAAATACGCTTCCACTTACGCTGACATGCCGTGGACTGGTCAAAAGGGCCAGAGGCGGGGCCGGCTTGTGTGGCTGACGGGTGGGACCAAGAGGGGAGGCGGGGCCCGCCTTGCCAGCTGGTTGGGAGAACGGGGCGCCCGTCCCCTTCCTCTCGCTCGCCTATGTTTCTCTCGTGAAGCAGACTGGGAGCAGGGAGGGAAGCAGCGAGGGGGCCGGCCGGTCCAGGCCAGCTCCGGCCGAGCTGGTGACACATGTGGGCGCGCGAGGGCACACCGCACCCGTTCAGGCAAACAGCGGCTACTGGGAAGGCTTGGAACAGAGGGGAGGGGAGGCGCCACGAGGAGGACAGAAGCGGCACGGGCGGAGGTGGAGCTCGGCATGAGGGCAACTCCAGCGAGGTTGAGGGTGTGGGGAGGTTCGCCGGAACATGGGGGAGGCGATGGTGGAGCCCGGAGGGAGTGGGAGGGCTTGGACTAGCCGGACGGGGAGGAGGCCGAACGGCGGAGGCGACAGCCGAACTCCGGGAGGCGTGGCCAGAGGCACTCCGGCGAGGGCAAGAGGGTTGGGGCGGCTCGTGGAGGCATGGGGAGGACGGTGGACATCAGCAGAGCAGGAGAGGGAGGCAAGGCTCGTCGGAACCAAGAAGAAAACGGGGCGGCCACGGCGAACAGAGGCGAACTCCGGCGAGATGCCGATGCTTCGGTGGTCGGGAAGGCTTGGGGAGGGGCTTGGGAGATGCGGGAGAGGTCGGGGATCCTTATATAGGCCGAGGGGAAGACTCTGGAGCTCACGGACGAGCTCCCGACCAAGCATTAATGGAGGGCAGAGGCTGGGCATGGCACGGGCATGGCACTAGTAGTGCATTCATGGCGAACCACGACGAACCATCGACGCAGGGCGATGAAGGGCATCACGGGGAAGCTACTAGGCATGGATGGAGGTTGAGACGATGAGGGAGACGACGGGCACATGGCCGGGAAGAATCCAGAGCACGCCATTTGCATGACATCAGCGTGATCACCACGCGCACTGGAACAAACTCCACGTTTTGGTTGGGCCAACCATGTCCATTGGAATGACCTTGGTTCCCTTAGTCCAACTAAAGAAATAAATCGGTCCAGGGGCAAAGAAGAGATTTGCCCTTAGCTCCAAAAGTAAATCAGTAAGAAGGTTTTTGTAACTTGTTGTGGTTAAACCAGCTAGGTAAATCAGTAACTAGCTTGTCTGGGAGGTTTAACTATCGAAGGACATTCATCCTGGAGGTTTGAGGGTAAAAGGATCAAGATTTACTGAAGTTGCTTCACAACTGCATACTTGGTGCAGAAATGAAGATCATGATGGTGCACTCACATGGAGTGTCCACTTGAGCTCAAATTGGGCAAAGCTTAGTCATTTCGTCATATGATGATGCTGTAAAAAGCTCATGCCAAATGGACAAGCCAAAGTAGCACTTGCTTCACAAACATCATTTCTGTCCAGAAACTTGGAATAATTATGGTGGTCAAATGTATCAATTAAATGATGCCAAATTGGGTGGAGGGATTGTTTATGAGTATAAGAATGATCTGGTAACTTATCAGGATTTTTGAAGTAATATAAAATACACTTGCCTGACAACCTAAAGATATTGCCAGAAACAAAGATTTGCTCATGTGCTCACATAGATGAATGGATGGGGCTGCAAATGGGTGGAGGGAGCTAATATGAGCACATTAAGGAGTGTGCAAAAGTTTAACTCATTTTGATACTCCTAGCTAGTACTTCCTTCACAAAGCTTTCTGTTTGACAGAAAGTTTGAAAAATCACTAAGGAAGATTGGCTAGGCAAATAAATTTGAACTTGTTCATGAGGCAATTTTTTGGACATATAAACATGACCAAAAAGGTTGGGAGTCAATAGGAGAAATATAAATGACATTTCCTTCACAAAGTGCCATTCAGGGCAGAATAGGAAATGGAATATTGGGGAATTATTTTTGAACATGGCAATGAATAGTTTTGCCATATTTGATCAAGATATGACCCAAACAATTTATGAGAATTATTTGGGAATTTTTGGAGTGAGGGAAATATAGGTTGCTTCACAACCTAGGGCAATTTGAGTTATTCCTTTAATAGAAAAGGAATATTCCCAATAAAAAGAATACTGGGATTTGGGCTAGGATGGAAATGACAGAGTCTAGGGAAAAATTTGGTAATGGCAAGCCACTCTGGAAGCAAAGAAGATGGCATCTTCTTCAGTTTCCAGACCACAAAGCCACGGAAAAAAAAAACTCAGGCAAAAACCTCGGGAAAACAAAAGAAAAAGAAAGGGCCAAAAATCAGGCTATCACATATAGAGGACACGAAATTTTAGGAATTCTTGGGGAGGGGCTTGGGAGATGCGGGAGAGGTCGGGGATCCTTATATAGGCCGAGGGGAAGACTCTGGAGCTCACGGACGAGCTCCTGACCAAGCATTAATGGAGGGCAGAAGCTGGGCATGGCGCTAGCGGCGCATTCATGGCGAACCATGATGAACCATCAACGCAGGGCGATGCAGGGCATGACGGGGAAGCTACTAGACATGGATGGAGGTCGAGACGACGAGGGAGACGACAGGCACAGGGCTGGGAAGAATCCAGAGCATGCCATTTGCATGACATCAGCGTGATCACCACGCGCACTGGAACAAACTCCACGTTTTGGTTGGGCCAACCATGTCCATTGGAATGACCTTGGTTCCCTTAGTCCAACTAAAGAAATAAATCGGTCCAGGGGCAAAGAGGAGATTTGCACTTAGCTCCAAAAGAAAATCAGTAAGAAGGTGTTTGTAACTTGTTGTGGTTAAACCAGCTAGGTAAATCAGTAACTAGCTTGTCTGGGAGGTTTAACTATCGAAGGACATTCTTCCTGGAGGTTTGAGGGTAAAAGGATCAAGATTTACTGAAGTTGCTTCACAACTGCATACTTGGTCCAGAAATGAAGATCATGATGGTGCACTCACATGGAGTGTCCACTTGAGCTCAAATTGGTCAAAGCTTAGTCATTTCGTCATATGATGATGCTGTAATAAGATCATGCCAAATGGACAAGCCAAAGTGGCACTTGCTTCACAAACATCATTTCTGTCCAGAAACTTGGAATAATTATGGTGGTCAAATGTATCAATGAAATGATTACAAATTGGGTGGAGGGATTGTTTATGAGTATAAGAATGATCTGGTAATTTATCAGGATTTTTGAAGCAATATAAAATACACTTGCTTGACAACCTGAAGATATTGCTAGAAACAAAGATTTGCTCATGTGCTCACATAGATGATTGGATGGGGCTGAAAATGGGTGGAGGGAGTTAGTATGAGCACATTAAGGAGTGTGCAAAAGTTCAACTCATTTTGATACTCCTAGCTAGTACTTCCTTCACAAAGCTTTCTGTTTGACAGAAACTTTGAAAAATCACTGAGGAAGATTGGCTAGGCAAATAAATTTGAACTTGTTCATGAGGCAATTTTTTGGACATATAAACATGACCAAAAAGGTTGGGAGTCAATAGGAGAAATATAAATGACACTTCCTTCACAAAGTGCCATTCAGGGCAGAATAGGAAATGGAATATTGGGGAAATATTTTTTAACATGGCAATGAAACGTTTTGCCATATTTGATCAAGATATGACCCAAAAAGTTTATGAGAATTATTTGGGAATTTTTGGAGTGAGGGAAATATAAGTTGCTTCACAACCTAAGGCAATTTGAGTTATTCCTTTAATAGAAAAGGAATATTCCCAATAAAAAGAATATTGGGATTTGGGCTAGGATGGAAGTGACAGGGTCTAGGGAAAAATTTGGGAATGGCAAGCCACTCTGGAAGCAAAGAAGAGGGCATCTTCTTCAGTTTCCAGACCACAAAGCCACGAAAAATAAAACTCAGGCAAAAACCTCGGGAAAACAAAAGAAAAAGGAAGGGCCAAAAATCAGGCTATCACATATAGAGGACAAGTAATTTCGGGAAGGCTTGGGGAGGGGCTTGGGAGATGCGGGAGATGTCGGGGATCCTTATATAGGCCGAGGGGAAGACTCTGGAGCTCATGGACGAGCTCCTGACCAAGCATTAATGGAGGGCAGAGGCTGGGCATGGCACGGGCATGGTGCTAGCGGCGCATTCATGGCGAACCACGATGAACCATCGACGCAGGGCGATGCAGGGCATCACGGGGAAGCTACTAGACATGGATGGAGGTCGAGACGACGAGGGAGACGACGGGCACAGGGCCGGGAAGAATCCAGAGCATGCCATTTGCATGACATCAGCGTGATCACCACGCGCACTGGAGCAAACTCCACGTTTTGGTTGGGCCAACCATGTCCATTGGAATGACCTTGGTTCCCTTAGTCCAACTAAAGTAATAAATCGGTCCAGGGGCAAAGAAGAGATTTGCACTTAGCTCCAAAAGTAAATCAGTAAGAAGGTGTTTGTAACTTGTTGTGGTTAAACCAGCTAGGTAAATCAGTAACTAGCTTGTCTGGGAGGTTTAACTATCGAAGGACATTCATCCTGGAGGTTTGAGGGTAAAAGGATCAAGATTTACTGAAGTTGCTTCACAACTGCATACTTGGTCCAGAAATGAAGATCATGATGGTGCACTCACATGGAGTGTCCACTTGAGCTCAAATTGGGCAAAGCTTAGTCATTTCGTCATATGATGATGCTGTAAAAAGCTCATGCCAAATGGACAAGCCAAAGTGGCACTTGCTTCACAAACATCATTTCTGTCCAGAAACTTGGAATAATTATGGTGGTCAAATGTATCAATGTAATGATGCCAAATTGGGTGGAGGGATTTTTTGTGAGTATAAGAATGATCTGTTAATTTATCAGGATTTTTGAAGCAATATAAAATACACTTGCTTGACAACCTGAAGATATTGCCAAAAACAAAGATTTGCTCATGTGCATACATAGATGATTGGATGGGGCTGCAAATGGGTGGAGGGAGTTAATATGAGCACATTAAGGAGTGTGCAAAAGTTCAACTCATTTTGATACTCCTAGCTAGTACTTCCTTCACAAAGCTTTCTGTTTGACAGAAACTTTGAAAACTCACTGAGGAAGATTGGCTAGGCAAATAAATTTGAACTTGTTCATGAGGCAATTGTTTGGACATATAAACATGACCAAAAAGGTTGGTAGTCAATAGGATAAATATAAATGACACTTCCTTCACAAAGTGCCATTCAGGTCAGAATAGGAAATGGAATGTTGGGGAATTATTTTTGAACATGGCAATGAAAAGTTTTGCCATATTTGATAAATATATGACCCAAACAATTTATGAGAATTATTTGGGAATTTTTGGAGTGAGGGAAATATAGGTTGCTTCACAACCTAGGGCAATTTGAGTTATTCCTTTAATAGAAAAGGAATATTACCAATAAAAAGAATATTGGGATTTGGGCTAGGATGGAAATGACAGGGTCTAGGGAAAATTTTTGGAATGGCAAGCCACTCTGGAAGCAAAGAAGAGGGCATCTTCTTCAGTTTCCAGACCACAAAGCCACGGAAAAAGAAAACTCAGGCAAAAACCTCGGGAAAACAAAAGAAAAAGAAAGGGCCAAAAATCAGGCTGTCACATATAGAGGACAAGAAATTTCGGGGCGGTCAGGCAAAAAGCTTCAAGGGAAACTGAAGAAGTTCCTTCAAGGACAGCCATATAATGGACCAATGTTCACTAAGACGGTCATAACTTTGTCATACGGAGTCCGTGTCGGACCCACAAGTACTCAAACTTCTCACAGCGAGCGTGTGAATCTAGAAAATACTCCCGGCTTGCTCTAGGAGGACCGGACTACCCTCAAATTCGGCCTTAAGCAGGACTTTTTGACCCTAAAAGTCAAAGAACATCATTCGCGGCTATTTTTCGGACAAGTTTCTAAACCCATTGGCACTTCCTTTTGAAGGAAATTCGAGAGATTATGTTGCTTATTGACATTAGCCCCCCTAGTAGGGACAAATGTAGCTTTCTGCAGATGCTCTATGATCCGGGCAATCTTATTTGGCTTAAATTGAAGAAAATCAAGCGGCTATAAGCCTTATTCTCCTTGTTTTCGCGGATGGCATGCTGTAACTCATGTGCATGACCGCCAAGAACAAAAGGGCATTCCTGGCATCGATCAATATATATGTGGAAACAATATCTCCACTATAGTGGATAAGAAATTTCGGGCCGGTCAGGCAAAAAGCGTCACGGGAAAATGAAGTTCTTTCAAGGACTGCCATATAATGGACCGATGTTCACTAAAACGGTCATAACTCTGTCATTCGGAGTCCGTTTCGGACCCACGAGTACAAAATAAACACTGTGAGATTTTGCTGCCAGGTCATCACTTACAGTGGGGCCCGTCTGTCAGAAACGGTGTTAACATGTGTTTAGTAACCTATCAGTGTTTTTTGAAAACTGTCGACATAGATGGAGGGAGCTGCAACAACTTGGCTAGCATGGAGATGGTGGAGAATTTATCTCTCACCACAAGACCACATCCACATCCTTACTACATCCAATGGTTCAACAACAGCGGCAAGGTTAAGGTAACACGTAATGTTCGTGTGCATTTTAGTATCTCTACATATGCTGATTATGTATATAGTGATGTGGTACCTATGCAAGCATGTTCCTTATTACTTGGTAGACCATGGAAATTTCATAAAAATTCTGTACACCATGGTAGAAACAATCAGTATACTCTTGTTCATAAGGATAAAAATATTACTTTGCTTCTTATGACTCCTGATTCCAATTTGAAAGATGATATTAATAAGCTAGTAAAGCAAAACAGGAGAAAAATAAGAGTGAAAATCAGATTGTGGCAAAAGATTTTGAGCAACAAATGGAGCCTAATAATAAAGTGTTGCTTCTGAAATTAAATTGAAAAGTGCATGTTTACTTGCCACCAATCTGACATTGATGAGCTAGATTTCAGCAAATCTGTTTGCTATGCTTTTTTGTGCAAAGAGGCATTATTTTCATTTGAGGACGTGCCTTCCTCTTTGCGTCCTACTATCACTAACATTTTGCAGGAGTTTGTTGACGTCTTTCTACCAGACGTGCCATCGGGATTACCTCCCATTCCGAGGATTGAGCATCAGATTGACTTAATTCCCTGTGCATCATTACCCAACTGTGCACCATATCATACCAATCTAGAGGAGTCGAAGGAGATTACGTGTCAAGTACAGGAGCTGCTCGACAAAGGTTATATATGCGAATCACTTAGTCCTTGTGATGTTCCTATCATTTTAGTGCCGAAAAAGGATGGTACTTCGCTAATACATCTCCAACGCATCTATAATTTTTTATTGTTCCATGCTATTATATTACCCATTTTGCATGTTTATGGGCTTTACTTTACACATTTATATCATTTTTGGGACTAACCTACTAACTGGAGGCCCAGCCTGAATTGCTGTGTTTTTGCCTATTTCAGTGTTTCGAAGAAAAGGAATATGAAACGGAGTCCAAACGGAATGAAACCTTCGGGAGCGATCTGTTTGGAACAAACGTGATCCATAGGACTTGGAGTGGAAGTCAAGAAACAAGGGAGGTGGCCACGAGGGTGCCTGGCGCTCCCCCCACCCTCGTGGCCCCCTCGAGCATCCACCGACCTACTTCTTCCTCCTATATATACCCATGTACCCAGAAAACATCAGAAGCAACCATGAAAAACTATTTCCACCACCGTAACCTTCTGTATCCGCGAGATCCCATCTTGGAGCCTTCGCCGGCGCTCAGCCAGAGGGGGAATCGATCACGGAGGGCCTCTACATCAACTCCAAGGCCTCTCCGATGAGTTGTGAGTAGTTTACCACAGACCTTCGGGGTCCATATTTATTAGCTAGATGGCTTCTTCTCTCTCTTTGAATCTCAATACAAAGTTATCCTCGATCTTCTTGGAGATCTATTCGATGTAACTCTTTTGTGGTGTGTTTGTCCAGATTCGATGAATTGTGTGTTCATGATCATGTTTATCTATGAGAAATATTTGAATCTCCTCTGAATTCTTTTATTTGTGATTAAGTTATCTTTGCAAGTCTCTTCGAATTATCTGTTTGGTTTGGCTTACTAGATTGATCTTTCTTGCAATGGGAGAAGTGCTTAGCTTTGGGTTCAATATTGCGGTGTCCTTTCCCAGTGACAGCAGGGGCAGCAAGGCACGTATTGTATTGTTGCCATCGAGGATAAAAAGATGGGGTTTCTATCATATTCATGAGTTTATCCCTCTACATCATGTCATCTTTCTTAATGCGTTACTCTGTTCTTTATGAACTTAATACTCTAGAAGCATGCTGGATAGCGGTCGATGTTCGGAGTAATAGTAGTAGATGCAGGCAGGAGTCGGTCTATTTATCGCGGACGTGATGCCTATATACATGATCATGCCTAGATAATCTCATAATTATTCGCTTTTGTATAAATTGCTCGACAGTAATTTGTTCACCCACCGTAATACTTATGCTATCTTGAGAGAAGCCACTAGTGAATCCTATGGCCCCCGGGTCTATCTCTTAACATATAAGCTTTCAATCTACTTTTATTTGCATCTTTTACTTTTCCAATCTATATCATAAAATACCAAAAATATTTATCTTATCATATTATCTCTATCAGATCTCACTTTCGCAAGTGGCCTTGAAGGGATTGACAACCCCTTTATTGCGTTGGTTGCGAGTTCTTGTTTGCTTGTGTAGGTGCGTGGGACTTTTGAGGAGCCTCCTACTGGATTGATACCTTGGTTCTCAAAAACTGAGGGAAATACATACGCTACTATTGCTGCATCACCCTTTCCTCTTCAAGGAAAACCAACGCAAGCTGAAGACATAGCAAGAAGGATTTCTCGCGCTGTTGTCGGGGAGGTCTTCGCTCAAGTCAAGACATACCAAGTACCCTTCACAAACTCATCTCTCTCGCACTTACATTATTTGCCATTTGCCTCTCGCTTTCCTCTCCCCCACTTCACCCTTGCCGTTTTATTTTCCCTCTCTTTCCCAACCTCCTCTCTCTTTCGCTTGCCTTTTGTGTGCTCGTTGTTATGGCTAGTCCTTTATCCGCTCCTATGTCTCCCGAGTTTAAAGTTCTTCACTTCAAGCAAAGGCAAGGAGAAAACTTAAAAGATACTTGGTATAGGATGATGGAAACTTATCGTAATTGCACCCTAGAGGTGAATTTTAGAATTCTTATTCACAATTTTTATGTTGGGCTAAATATGTCTCATAGACAACTCTTCGATTGCATTGCCAAGGGAAATTTTATTGAAATTGATCCTGGTATTGTGCATGGAATTATAGGGGGAATAGTGGGAGCACTACCTCAAAAGGGGGGACCACATCCTACCCAAGAAGAAACACAAGTGTTTGAAAAGATTTGCAAAGTAACAAAAATCTTACGAAAGTCTCTTGAACCTGTTAAGAGTGTTAGCGGAAATCTTCACCGCATGAATATGTTGATTACTCTTTGCAATAAGGGGTTGGATTTTTAGATCTTAAAATTTCCGAGTATGAAGGGAAACGTAAAGAACCTCCCGGATTCAAACATGACTCCGCTAAAAAACTGAAAACCAAAGATGGCACTACTTAGATCTATCCTCGCTTTTATGCCTAGCTAGGGGCGTTAAACGATAGCGCTAGTTGGGAGGCAACCCAATTTTATTTTATTTTTTTCTTTTTTCTTTTGTTTAGTAATAAATTTTGCATCTACCTTCTGTTTAGATGTGTTTTCATGTTTTAATTAGTGTTTGTGCCAAGTAGAACCTATAGGATAACCTATGGTGATAGTTAATTTGATTCTGCTGAAAAATAGAAACTTTGCACGCACGAAAATAATTTTAGTAATTCTCATAAACGTGATTTTGCGTTGATTATTTTTGCTGTAGGTGAATAGACAAATTTCCAAATACTTCCTATTTTGGTAGGATTTTTAGTGTTCCATAAGTATTCGAGAGTTACAGATTGCTCAGACTGTTCTGTTTTTGACAGATTCTGCTTTTTGTGTGTTGTTTGCTTATTTTGATGCATCTATGGCTAGTATGTAGGGGTATGAACCATAGAGAAGTTGGAATACAGTAGGTTTAACACCAATATAAATAAAGAATGAGTTCATGACAGTACATTATGTGGTGGTTTTTCTTTCTTTTACTAACGGAGCTTATGAGATTTCCTGTTGAGTTTTGTGTTGTGAAGTTTTCAAGTTTTGGGTAAAGATTTGATGGAATATGGAATAAGGAGTGGCAAGAGCCTAAGCTTGGGGATTCCCAAGGAACCCCAAGATATTCAAGAATAGCCAAAAACCTAAGCTTGGGGCATCCCCTCTTTCATCTTCGTTCATCGGTAACTTTACTTGGAGCTATATTTTTATTCGCCACATGATATGTGTTTTGCTTGGAGCGTCTTGTATGATATTAGTCTTTGCTTTTAGTTTACCAGAATCATCCCTTCTGTACACACCTTTTGGGAGAAACCCACTTGATTGGAATTTATTAGAATACTCTATGTGCTTCACTTATATCTTTTGAGCTAGATAGTTTTTGCTCTAGTGCTTCACTTATATCTTTTAGAGCATGGCGGTGGCTTAATTTTGTAGAAATTGTTAATCTCTCATGCTTCACTTATATTATTTTGAGAGTCTCTTAGAACAGCATGGTATTTGCTATGGTTATAAAATTGGTCCTAGAATGATGGGGATCCAAGTTGGGTATAATAAAAACTATCATAGGAAGTGAATTGGATGCTATGATCAATTTGATACTTGATAATTGTTTTGAGATATGGAGGTAGTGATATTAGAGTTATGCTAGTTGGGTGATTATGAATTTAAAGAATGCTTGTGTTGAAGTTAGCAAGTCCCGTAACATGCACGTATGGTAAAAGTTGTGTAACAAATTTGAAACATGAGGTGTTCTTAGATTGTGCATCCTTATGAGTGGCGGTCGGGGACGAGCCATGGTCTTTTCCTACCAATATATCCCCCTAGGAGCATGCGCGTATTGCTTGGTTTTTGATGAACTGTAGATTTTTGCAATAAGTATATTAGTTCTTTATGACTAATGTTGAGTCCATGGATTATACGCACTCTCACCCTTCCATCATTGCTAGCCTCTTCGGTACCGTGCATTGCCCTTTCTCACCTTGAGAGTTGGTGCAAACTTCGCCGGTGCATCCAAACCCCGTGATACGATACAGTCTATCACACATAAACCCCCTTATATCTTCCTCAAAATAGCCACCATACCTACCTATTATGGCATTTCCATAGCCATTCCGAGATATATTGCCATGCAACTTTCCACCGTTCCGTTCATCATCATGACACACATTATCATTGTCTTATTGCCTTGCATGATCATGTAGTTGACATCATATTTGTGGCAAAGCCACCATGCATAATTTTTCATACATGTCACTCTTGATTCATTTCCCATACCGGTACATCGCCGGAGGCATTCATATAGAGTCATATCTTGTTCTAGTTTTGGGTTGTAATTCATGAGTTGTAAATAAATAGAAGTGTGATGATCATCATTATTAGAGCATTGTCCCCAAATAAAAAAAAGAAAGGCCAAAGAAAAAAAAGAAAGGCCAAAGAAAAAAAAGAAAGGCCAAATAAAGAAAAGAAAAAAAAAGGAAAGGCCAAAAGAAAAAAAAGGAAGGACAAAAGGAAAAAATAAAAAGAAAGAAAAAGAAAATAAAAATAAAAAGGGCACAATGTTACTATCCTTTTCCACACTTATGCTTCAAAGTAGGACCATGTTCTTCATATAGAGAGTCTTTTATGTTTTCACTTTCATATACTAGTGGGATTTTTTCATTATAGAACTTGGCTTGTATATTCCTACAATGGGCTTCCTCAAAATGCCCTAGGTCTTCGTGAGCAAGCAAGTTGGATGCACACCCACTAGTTTCTTTTGTTGAGCTTTCATACATTTATAGCTCTAGTGCATCCGTTGCATGGCAATCCCTACTCCTCATGTTGACATCAATTGATGGGCAGCTCCATAGCCCATTGATTATCCTCGTCAATTTGAGACTTTCTCCTTTTTTGTCTTCTCCACACAACCTCCATCATCATATTTGATTCTACCCATAGTGCTATATCCATGGCTCACGCTCATGTACTGCGTGAAAGTTGATTTTTTTTTGAGATTGCTAAAGTATGAAACAATTGCTTGGCTTGTCATCGGGGGTGTGCAAGATGGGAGCATTTTTGTGTGAAGAAAATGAAGCATAGCCTAACTATATGATTTTCTAGGGATGAACTTTTGTTAGCCATGTTATTTTGAGAAGACATGATTACTTTGATTAGTATGCTTGAAGTGTTACTATTTCTTATGTCAATATGAACTTTTATTTTGAATAATTTGGATCTGAACATTCATGCCACAATAAATAAAATTACATTGAGAATTATGCTAGGTAGCATTCCACATCAAAAATTCTATTTTTATCATTTACCTACTTGAGGACGAGCAGGAATTAAGCTTGGGGATGCTTGATACGTCTCCAACGTATCTATATTTTTTGATTGTTCCATGCTATTATATTACCCGTTTTGGATGTTTATGGGCTTTACTTTACACATTTATATCATTTTTGGGACTAACCTACTAACCGGAGGCCCAGCCCGAATTGCAATTTTTTTACCTATTTCAGTGTTTCAAAGAAAAGAAATATGAAACGGAGTCCAAACGTAATGAAACCTTTGGGAGCGATCTTTTTGGAACAAACGTGATCCAGAGGACTTGGAGTGGAAGTCAAGGAACAAGGGAGGCGGCCACAAGGGTGCTTGGCACGCCCCCTAGGGCTGGGCGCGGCCCCCACCCTCGTGGTCCCCTCGAGCGTCCACCGACCTACTTCCTCCTCCTATATATACCCATGTACCCCGGAAACATCAGAAGCGACCACGAAACACTATTTCCACTGCCGTAACCTTCTGTATCCGCGAGATCCCATCTTGGAGCCTTCGTCGGTGCTCCGCCGGAGGGGGAATCGATCACGGAGGGCCTCTACATCAACTCCAAGGCCTCTTCGATGAGTTGTGAGTAGTTTACCACAGACCTTCGGGTCCATACTTATTAGCTAGATGACTTCTTCTCTCTCTTTGAATCTCAATACAAAGTTCTCCTCGATCTTCTTGGAGATCTATTCGATGTAACTCTTTTTGTGGTGTGTTTGTCGAGATCCGGTGAATTGTGGGTTTATGATCAAGTTTATCTATGAGAAATATTTGAATCTCCTCTGAATTCTTTTATGTGTGATTAAGTTATGTTTGCAAGTCTCTTCGAATTATCAGTTTGGTTTATCTTACTAGATTGATCTTTCTTGCAATGGGAGAAGTGCTTAGCTTTGGGTTCAATCTTGCGGCGTCCTTTCCCAGTGACAGCAGGGGCAGCAAGGCACGTATTGTATTGTTTCCATCGAGGATAAAAAGATGGGGTTTATATCATATTGCATGAGTTTATCCCTCTACATCATGTCATATTTCTTAATGCATTACTCTGTTCTTTATGAACTTAATACTCTAGATGCATGGTGGATAGCGGTCGATGTGTGGAGTAATAGTAGTAGATGCAGGCAGGAGTCGGTCTACTTGTCACGGACGTGATGCCTATATACATGATCATGCCTAGATAATCTCATAATTATTCGCTTTTCTATCAATTGCTCGACAGTAATTTGTTCACCCACCGTAATACTTATGCTATCTTGAGAGAAGCCACTAGTGAAACCTATGGCCCCCGGGTCTATCTCTTATCATATAAGCTTTCAATCTACTTTTATTTGCATCTTTTACTTTTCCAATCTATATCATAAAATACCAAAAATATTTATCTTATCATATTATCTCTATCAAATCTCACTTTCGCAAGTGGCCTTGAAGGGATTGACAACCCCTTTATTGCGTTGGTTGCGACTTCTTGTTTGTTTGTGTAGGTGCGTGGGACTTTTGAGGAGCCTCCTACTGGATTGATACATTGGTTCTCAAAAACTGAGGGAAATACTTATGCTACTATTGCTGCATCACCCTTTCCTCTTCAAGGAAAACCAAGGCAAGCTCAAGACGTAGCATTCACGTATGTGCATTGATTGTAGAGGCATTAATAATATTACTATTGGTTATCGTCATCCTATTCCTAGGCTAGATGATATGCTTGATGAATTGAGTGTCTCTACAATATTCTCCAAAGTTGATTTGCGTAGTGGATACCATCAAATTCGTATGAAATTGGGAGATGAATGGAAAATAGTATTTAAAACTATGTTTGGATTATATGAGTAATTAGTCATGCCTTTTGGGTTAACTAATGCACCCAGTACTTTCATGACATTAATGAATGAAGTTTTACGTGCTTTCATTGGACGATTTATGATAGTTTACTTTGTTGACATATTGATTTATAGCATATTTTTGGAGGAACATTTGGAACATTTACGTGTTGTTTTTATTGCTCTACATGATGCATGTTTGTTTGGTAACCTTGGGAAGTGCACCTTTTGCACCGACCGAGTGTCTTTTCTTGGCTATGTTGTTACTCCACAGGGAATTGAAGTTGATAAAGCCAAGATTGAAGCTATTGAGAGTTGGCCGCAGCCCAAAACGGTCACACAAGTGAGGAGTTTTCTTGGCCTCGCTGGATTCTATATACGTTTTGTGAGAGATTTTATCACCATTGCTGCACCTCTCAATGAGCTTACAAAGAAGGATGTGCCTTTTGTTTGGGGCACCGCACAGGAAGAAGCCTTCACGCACTACAAAAAAAAGACACATCCGTGACATTTTGGCCGAACGCATTTTTTTCCTGTCATACTTATGACACTTCTATGACGATAATTGTGACAAAACCCGGCATCATCATAGATGTGGTGGGATCCTACTTCTATGAGAAAAAATCATGACAGAAAATGGGCTTTTCGTCCTGGGCGGGCCGGAGACGCAGCTGCATGACATTCTTTGGGTCGTCCATGACGGAAAAAACCATGGTAGAAGCGAGGGCGAGGAAAATTTCGGCGAGTTCCCGGTTACGGTGGGTGGTCGGGGGCCGAGCGATGCGCATTTCTCTCGTACACGTACGCGCGTGTGTGCAAGGCGTTGGGCTCTAACTAAACCCGAGCGATTGCACTGCAGGCTACGCGTTACTGAACCCGAGCGATCGATTGATGGCTGTTAACTGAACCCGATCGAGCAATTCCTTCGCTACTGCTGCTAACTGAAGCCGATCGATGCTGCCTCTGGATGAACAGTGAGCGTTGCTGGGGGGTTTGGATGAATAGTGAGCGGTGGGGGTGGATGAACAGAACCTCGTGGTGTTGCCTTTGGATGAATAGGACCCCGATCGATCGAGCGGGTTGGTGCTGGATGAACAGGACCCCGTGGAGGGCTGGATGAACAGGACGACCCCATGGAGGGCTGGATGAGCAGTAGACGATGGAGGGGTGGATGAACAGTAGCCCATGGAGGGGTGGTTGAACAGGAGCCCGTGGAGAGGGGTGGTTGAACAGGAGCCCGTGGAGAGGGGTGGTTGGACAGTAGCCGGTGGAGTAGCGCGTGGTGGAGGCTGGATGAATAGGAGCCCATGGATGAACAGTCGCAGGTGGAGGCTGGATGAACAGGAGCCCATGGATGAACAGTCACAGGTGGAGGCTGGAGGAGGTCGACGGTGGATGAACAGTAGCCCGTGGAGGCTGGAGGAGGTCGACGGTGGAGATGAACAGTATCCCGTGGAGTCCCGTTTTGCGGTACGCCACACCCCTCCCAATGGACAGGACCCCCATTTCGACCGTAGAGCTCCAACACAAGTCCATTTCCTTTGTTTTGCGGTACGCCACACCCCTCCCGATCAACAGGATGCCGTTTCGACTGTAGGAGGTCCAACACAAGTCCGTTTCCTCTGCTTTGTGGTACGCCAGACCCCTCCCGATGAACAGGATCCCATTTCGAACGTGGCCGGTCGAACACAAGGCCGTTTCCTCTGTTCTGCGGTATGCCAGGCCTCATTTCCATCGGCTGTTTCGTCCAAGCCGGTTGGCTCCCACGTGTTCTGTTGCCTCCCGATGAACACGTCACATTTCGTTGCCTCCCAATGAACACGACGCATTCCGTTGCCTCCCCAAGAACACGACGACGACGCAGTTTCTCCGTTCCAACCCAGCCATGTACACGAGCCATGGCCGTACGTATGCGTGAGTAGGCATTCAAGACCCCGCCCGTATGTACGTACATGGCCGTATTTTCTTTCTTGCACACTGGCCACTGTACGTACGTGTACATGCTACGTGCGCGCCTCTACTACGACACGTGCGTGCCTCTACATCGACCAGTATGTACGTACACGTTCGTGACCAGAATGACAATGCTACATACGCTTCGACCAGGTGGGTCCCGACTGTCAGGCACTTCCTTGCGTGCGAAGATGTAGCTGGTGGGACCCAGCAGTCAGGGGGCGAGTCATTTTTTTGCCCGAACGCACTTCCTTGCGTGCGAAGATGTAGCTGGTGGGTCCCAGTAGTCAGGGGCGAATCATTTTTTTGCCCATAATATGGATGCACTTCCTTGCGTGCGAAGATGTAGCTGGTAGGTCCCAGTAGTCAGGGGGAAACTTTTTTTTTGCAAAATACGGTGGCCCGTCCGGTGGGTCCCTGCTGTCAGGTGGAGGAATCATTATTTTCCGCGTAATAAGGAGGCACTTCCTTGCTGCGGCCGTGGACCCAACTATCAGCCTCTTCACTTACAGTCCATGTCTGATGGAAGTCGTTCCTTGACCATGTTGACCACGCCGCGCTGAAAGCACCAGGGCAGTGGACGACGGCGAGGCCTAGGAAGGGGACAACACGGAGCCGAGGAAGACGCGACAGTGGATGCCCACGCGTAGAGGAGTATGAGGGTTCACTGGTTCGGCTGCGGTGTGAGGCTGTCATCGCCACAGAATAACAGGGGGTGTGGGTGAGTAGAGGGATAGCCTGGCTAGTGGTGGGAGTAGTAGGGGCGGTGAGGCCTCCGCAGCATCACAGCCGGCCACGGGAGGCAGGAGCATGCGGCACGACCGGCGCTGCTTTCGGTGGCTGGAGCAAGAAGACCAGAGGTTGAAGAAGCACTACGGCCGTTGGATGGACATCGTATGATCATTGGTGCTAAAATCCTTCATATTGACTAAGTTGACAAAGGCCTCCATCCCAGCCAATTTAGTAGGCCCACAAGTCAGCCTCCCACCAAGGTGGGTCCCAGCTAGCAGGGGAGTATTCATTTTTTTGTGCGTAATAAGGAGGCACTTCCGGTGGGTCCGAGCTGACAGCGAGGGGAACGTTTTTTTTCATGAAATACGGTGGCCCGTCCGGTGGGTCCCAGCAGTCATGGGGGAAACATTTTTTCACGAAATACGGTGGCCCATCCAGTGGGTCCCTGCTGTCCGGTGGAGGAATAATTATTTTCCGCATAATAAGGAGGCACTTCCTTGCGGCTGCCATGGACCCAACTGTCAGCCTCTCCACGTACAGTACTATTCCGATGGAAGTCGGTCGTTGACCACATTGACCACGCCGCACCGAGGGCACCAGGGCGATGGACGACGGCGAGGCCTAGGAAGGGGACGACGCGAAGACGGGGAAGATGCGATAGTGGAAGCCCGCGCGGAGAGGAGTAAGAGGGTTCACTGGTTCGGCGACGATGTCAGGCTACCATTGCCGCAGAATAACAGGGGGTGTGGGTGAGTAGAGGTATGCCCTGGCCAGCGGTGGGAGTAGTAGGGGGCGGTGAGGCCTGCGCGGCAGCACAGCCGGCCACGGGAGGTGGGAGTAGGTGGTCCCGCCGGTGCTGCTTTGGCGGCTGGAGCAAGAAGATCAGAGATTTAAGAAACACGACAGCCGTTGGATTGACATCCAACGGTTACGTCTGCTAGAATCGTTTATTGACAGGCCCACAAGTCAAACCATTCCCTCTTTTTTTAATAATTTATATATAGCTCATTGCAACTTCTTATGCAATTTATTGCAGTCCGTTTTTTTGTTGGCCAGGGCCAATTTCGCACATTTCTGTGGGTTCCGAACTATTTTTAATACCGAAATGTCGAGCCAGATTTAAAGTACTTTGAATATATATTTAAATTAGGTTAATGCCTAGTGAAATAGGAATCTGAAAATGTCTAAAAATTCAAAAATTATAAAGTAATTGCCAATTTGTCATCTGTTTTCATATTTACAACCCATTCCATATCACTTTCAAGATTTGCAGGCGTCTTGAAAGAGTTGCAACCCATCAGGGCGTAGAAAAATGAGTAGGCCTGGATTAGGTATTCTTCAGAAAAAATAATCTGGGCTCATTTTCACAAAGAAAAAATAGCTGGGCTGGTCACATGTTGATCATAAAATATAAGCCTGGGCTAGACGGGCCATAGCCCAGTTCAAACCCTGCTCCGTCTCAACAATAACAAAAAAAATACTACTCGAGCAGCTACGTCCCAGGTGTCAGCTGATCTTGTGTTGTTCTCTTATCTATCGACTATATATGCTCACAATGTCGTGGGTCCCAGATGTCAGGAAAACACTAGGAGGAAGCATTTTATTTTTCCATACACTGACATGGTGGACCATTACTGTCATCCTCTCCACGTACTTCTGCCGATTCCTGTTGTTTGTTGACCATGTTGACAACGCGAGAGGGCGGCGCCGCGGCGAGTGCACCAAAGCGGGCGGAGGACGACGGCGAGGCCTCAGACATGGATGTTAATGATTTAGGAGACGGTGGGGTGGCGATGCATGCGCTGAGGTGCAGCCAGCCGTGGGAGGCGGAAGCAGGCGGCCCTGCCGGCACTGGTTTAGTTTTGGCGGCTGGACGAAGACAGGACTGAAGAAACACGACAGACAGTAAAAGCAGTAGGAGTACTTAACAACCTTAACTAAAACTAGCAGGGGCACTTAACAACCAAAGCTGAAAGCAGTATGAGTACTTATACAGGTTCAACCATACAAAGCACGCCTCGAACAATGCTACTTTGCCTACAGTTAACCAAGGGTGAGGCCGCCAAGCCCCAGGACAAGGCCCAGGCGCCACCCCACGCATCCACAACCTTCTGAAAGCGGCTTCATCTTGCAGTGTGGTTAATAAACAGGATATTTGCTTTAGAGCCATGGAAAAGCATGAACATAATCCTCTGTCCTATTGTCCAAGTTGGACGGGCCTTCATTATTTGAGACTACCCATGAATAAGTATCTTTTCACCTCCAATGGGAATGGAGTAGGTCGACATAAACATAATGTTGTGACCAGGTGCAAGTCTGACCCGACCATGGTCAGGCATCTGTATAAAAACAATAGAACTGGGCAGTTTCTGTTTCAAGAAGATCACAGCTATAAAACTGTGTATAAGCAATAGTTTATGGACAACATATATAACATAAAACAGCTCATACCATAAGTTTCTCAACACAGTTGGACATGTTCAACGAGTGCAGCAGTTGCACACATATCTCACGTGGCCTTCCACCATTGAAACGCCCCACAAGGACCTCAAGACGATCAATAAAGTGTAGGAACTTGTGGATGTCGTCCCAGTCAACTTTAGTGGTATCAGTAACAGCCGAGTTATTACAGAATAACAAATGAGCAGCCTGCTTAACTCTGAAAAACCTACAAGTGCCACCAATTATAAGAAAATATTAGTTAGAAGTAGCATCTTCGTGAGAGATTCGTTGCTACTTCTAAAGTTAAATTGTGATTACTTAGACAGAATAGGTGGATTAAGAAGTAATCGAGGCAACAAGCAAGAACCAAATACAAACCTAACATGGATGAACAATTGGAACGAGGTCGGGGTGGAAGATCGCAGTGAAGATGAGACCAGGTTCTGCTATTTCCATCAACATTCGTGCGCCAACTTTCAGTCCGTAACGCTTGAGAAAGTTTATCCAAGTTCGGCCATAAAAAAGCAGCGATCTTCTTGGTTCATGAGCCCAACTCGGAACTTATATCCATGGCTTGTCTTCACTGTGACCATTAAACTGGTGTATTCAGTTATGGCAAGGCCGAGCATCTTGAGTACATGTGTTATGGCAGAGCAAATAATGCACTACAGGAAAAATAATATGGGAACACAATGTATTCCCTATCCAAATCTAGAAATAACTTCCTCCTTCACATCAGTGTTGACCATCATACTAGTAGTACCTTTTATCCAAATATAGCAATCCAAATTTCCAAATTAGTCGATAGCATGTTCAAAAAAACCCCACCCTCCCGGATAGAAAAGAGGATTCTAGGAACATATTGTGCATTTTAAAATCCTGTGTTAGGATGAGAAGGAGCAAGTGTGGCATCTCTCCGAGGGTGCAGAAACCTGTAGGGTCCTGACACTTTGGGCATTGCAAATGAAACACACTAGATTCAGTAGGAAGACAAATGCATCAACGGCGGCGGCTGCCATCCTAGGATTACCTGCGACCAAGGGACTTGGATTTATCGGGGATGGATGAAGAATTCATACCTGGTTCTCCATGAGAAAACCCTATGCAATCGCCGAGAGGGGATTTTCTCTGAACAAGCAGGCGAGGGAGAAGGGGATTCAGGCCCAGTGAAATATTGCCGCTTCATCCGTCCAGCTTACTGCTAAAGCTGGAGGGGGGAGGGGGTTGTGATTTGATGGCTCATTGGGCATTACTTCGGTGCTACAACCGGGGTGTGTCTACCATGCAGTTGTGCACTCTAATTTGTGCATATGGCACGTGGACCCCCGTTGCCGGATGCCCCACATATCAGTGAAAGGAAGTAGAAAGACAAGAGTAACTAGTTACACAAAAATATATTTTTGACAGAGAGATACTCCCACTATAAAGAAATATACAAATCTTTTATATCACAACTTTATACATAAGAAAAATCAAGGGGAATATAAATAACATATATAATTATAAAAAGCAGAGTTGTTTTTAACACAGTATAGACGAGTTGGTGATGATGGTGTGCCTGCCATCCTGTAATATAGGCCATCCGATTTATATCTGACGGATAGGAAGGAAACTATGGAAATTTTGCAAAAGGTACCCACACACCTCTCCACATTTGCAAATAAGGACTGCCCTCATTCATACTTTTCTCTCACATGATAAAATACTCATACAAATGCATCTTGATGTTATGTGCAACGCACAGGCATTACGGGGGTTCAGCTGAGAATACAATACTCAGACAGGCTCACGGTTCTGGACTTTGGGCCGCAGGCCCACCCTACATGTTTGGGGGCCCATGTGTTCTACCTCAGTGCTTTTAATATTGCAAGCCATCGGTACGGCGCTGGTTTTAGATGTTGTCGCAAGGAGAATACACAAAATTGAATAAAGCACGACAGCTGTTGGAATGAAATCGAACGACAGTTCCTAACCACCAATGAGAGTTGCAATTCTATCAATGATATACCATGTGATAAATAATACTGCCGTACTACTTATACACACAGGACACTTGTTTCACCATGCCAGATTATTACATCAAAATCTCTCGGAGGATAGATCAGTTCGGCAGTTGCTGCTGCCACTAAAGAATTTCAAAGTTGATTTGGACCAGCTCTCCTTGCTGAGAAAGTTCGACTTTGACATCATCCCCTGCCGCAAGATATGATTTAGATTTGAACCTTGACCATCCTTTAGCATCAATCATCATGCGACCATCCTTTGCTTACGATATATTGAGCAGGTTCATTCACACCAAGGCTGCGCATGGTAAGAGAAACTTGGCCGCGGTCGCCCAAATTGTTGAACGACTCCCTCGTTGCTCTAGGAATTCTCTGTTTGCAAACAAGAAGACATACCCAAACAGTTCGATCAACACAGTGAATCATGTGAAACAACATGGAAAGAATAAAGAACGAAGCACTTGGGCGGCCAATGCTTACCAAGAAGGTGGACATGTCGGTTTTTGTAAGGACTTTGGTATATGAAGTGCGAACTGCAGCCCAGTTTGTTGCCGGTGCAACTGCTTGTTTGGTTGCCGTTGCACGGTCCGGAGATGCAAGTGCAAGTGTTGGTGTAGGTGCCGAAGCCGCTGCTGATGCCGGAGATGGCGCTCCTTGTAGAGCTGGTGCCGGTGTCGGAGCAGGTGCCGGTGTCGATGCCCGATCCTCCTGAAGATCAGCCTGATCCACTGACGCGGTCGGTGCCCAATCCTCTGCTGGATCAGACTGAGTTGCTGCCGCTATCAGTGCTAGATCAACTGCCGATGCTCGATCCATTGCTGAAGGTGGTACCGAGGTGCGAGACAGTGGCGATCGTGTCTGGTCTGCTATGATCAACTTTCTAACTTGACTAGGATCCGTGACCGTGATCCAGTTTTTTTCTTCATTTCTTTTAAACGCGAGAAGGACTAATTGTGGTGTTTTTGTTAACCAAACTGCAGTTCATCATAGGGATTCAACTTGTACTCAGACAACAGACTGATCCAATTTTTTCTAGTAATATAAATGATGGACAATGCCTTTGTTGCTGACATGACATAAGAAGTGAAACCTACAAAAATAGCCATCGTAGAGCAAACCAAATGGTTTATTCTGTGATGAATGTCACATGGCAAAACCTGCATCGTAAAATTGCAGGAAAAGAAAGAAAACATGACATTAAATCAATAAGATTTAGACAGTAAATCAATAAGATTTACTTGATGTGACACGAGTATATCCTTACAAGGAAATCACTATGTTGAAGTACTAAACAGAAGATTGATCGTCCAACTACGGGTGGCATGCAGGGGCCCCGCCTACTCCCACAAGCAGGACAGTCCAAAGGTCGTGACAAATCGTATGGACCGAACATCCATGGGACTGGAAATCCTGGTGGGTGCGATAAACCCTGCAATGCATACAGATATTGGAGTGTAACCATAATTGATAAACCGTCCTCACAAAAAATATGATCTGGATACTTCAAAATATACAGACTGGATTGAGTGGACAGACATTAACATAGACCGTTCTCAGGACTGACCACACACCAAAAGCGGCAGTACTAATAAACAATACATGGTTCACAAACAGAAATCAAGTACTGAACAATAGTACTTACTACAGACCAGCGAAGTTGCACTAATTAAACTCTGCAGACTATTTCTTGCCACCGACCTATGGGATGAACCCTGCATAACTGCCTAGGCCATGGACTTCGTGAGAGATGTCTACATGCACCATCACCATCTCGTCAACCTTGGAGAACCTAACAGAGTGGTCTTTCCACTCATAAACATGATGATGAAGACATGCCGCATCAAATTTTTTGGGAAGCTTTACAAGAACCACACCCTTCGTAATCGAAGGCAAAGCCAGGAAATTGTTGTGGTCAAGTACATCCTCGAGAACACGCCTGAGAACAATGCTACAGGAAAACACTAGTTCAGGACACACGGCGACAAGGACACATCAGCTGGATAGTTTAGCAGTAGAACTCATTCTCAGGTCTCCCAGTTCACACGCATGACTGAGAACTTTATCTCCACCGCGGACCTGGTTCTAATTCAAACAGAAACCATATTTTATTACTACCTCCATTCAGAAATATAGGCTGATTTTCAATATTATACTCCATATATGACTACATATACGCACAGAAATGAGTGAACAAAGACACTAGAACATGTCTTCAAAGGCATGAGAGCAGAGAGATTACTTGCAATATCCATAACAAGTTACTGAGGCAAATATACCCTCTTCAAAGGTAGCATTGATGTTCATAAAGTACTCCCTCCGTCCCAAAATTCTTAACTTAGATTTGTCTAGATACGGATGTATCAAGTCACATTTTAGTATTAGATACATATGTATCTAGACAAATCTAAGACAAGAAATTTGGGACAGAGGGAGTAGTTGAAAGTAATCTATAAGAAATCAGTGTCAACCTCTCACATGTTTTGGTCAAAAGAGGAATTTAGAACCGCCATTTGGCACACTAAAATCACATGCAAGATCACCCAGAAAGTTGTACTACTAGTACTAGTACTGCGTGTTAGATGAAAAAACATGATCAAGATCGAGAAAAAGATCATCAAGAAGAGATATTACCTGGACTTGCTTAATGAGGGATCCCAGAGAGGGAGGCTTGGATAGGGCGATGGCTTTGAGCTTGTCTGCGGTAGTCCCGGCGGGGTGCTTGGGCTTCTTCGTACCATGAGCCTCGACGGTTTTGGCCAGAGCCATAGACATCACGTCGGCCGGTGCTCCAGCGTCCATCCAAGAGAGGAAGCTGAGAGAGAAGAGTGAAATGAGGAAAGAGATGAGGGAGAAGCGAAGCGAGTGGGGGTTTTCTTCAAGAGAGGAAGCTGAGAGAGAAGAGTGAAATGATGGTTGCTTCGTCCGTCCAACTTACTGCTGGAAAGGAGGGGGTTTTGTGCTTTGACAGCTCATTGGGCATTACTACGGTGCTTCGATCGGGGTAGTCTACCATCACTCTACTATGGAGTAATTAGTGCATGGCTGGTGGACCCAGATGCTGGTTGTCCCACACGTCGGCGAAAGTGAGTAATTTAGTGCATGGCTGGAGGAGGATCCGCACGGTAGAGTGTGTCCACTGTTTTTCTGAAGAAAGAAATGATTACAGCAAGTGTTTCCACTCTTACGACGGAGGAGTGCGAAACACAGCAGCCACTTGAACATACACAGTGCTCCTACTACTAGGCATGTGCAGTGGTTCATACATCCGTACTACATAATCTTGTTGCTAGTGTAGTAAGATATGACGATAACAAATGATGTTGTGCGCATGTCAGCTATATGAACAGTAATGTAGTAACATAGTACCGCTTTTTCGACTGTCTGGTCGAGAATGAACGGTGAGATCAAAGTTAAAAGAACTAGGTCTACAGCGCACGGAGAGTACGGTGCTACAGTACTCCATGAAACATGAACCATATGAAGCACGAATAGTGTTAGGCAGGGTGTATGAAGGGTGCACGGGATGGGAGCAAAAGTTCCCTTCTCGACCCACTTTTGGGTGTTTGGCAGAGTGCATGAAGGGTGCATGAGTCCACAATAGTAGGTTAACACAAATACACAAAGAGGAAACAACTATATTGAGATGAGAATGCAACCAAACACACCCACACACTTTGTGCTACAGTGACTGATCTGCACCGTCTGAGTTTGATCCAACGGTCATGTTGCGCCGAGGCATGGACATGCCCATGTAGAGGTTGCCTAAACACCACCGAAGTCCCTCTGCTTCTCGAGGCGCATGATGTTGGTGATCTAGGGTGCAACCAGCCGCAGAGCCCGCTCCCGGTCGACGGGAGCCAGCTCGTCAAAGACGGCGTCCAATGGCACGAATGGATTCCAGTGACGGAGCCCTGAAAGGATTCGCCCGGCAATGGCGACGGCAACCCGCAACCCTTCCTTGTGCAGCTCCGCCCCCACCATCGCGCAGAGACGGCTCAGCTCCTCGGAGATATAGGTGAAGAAGGAGACCAGGTCAGGAAGCCGCAGCTTGTTGAAGTCAACCGAGTGGTTGAATGGGTTTAGCCCGACGGCCGGCATGGTTGCGCTGGCACGACGATAGGCATCGTGCATCCGCAACACGTGCGTGGCAACTTGATTCACCAAGTGGCTGAGGCGATCCTGCACCTCATCACGATCAGCCCGCTCGCGCTCCAGCCTGCTCCCCTGCTGGCCTATCATATCTCCCGCTTTCTGCAGCAACACCGCCGACGCCTCGAGCATCTTTGTGGTGGACACCTGCCGCTTTTGAAGCTCTGTGAACTCCCGCCCATAACGGAGGAGCATGGCACTCCTCTCCTCCTTGATCTCACAGAGCTCCATGTCCTTGGCCCTGACCTCCGCATCCTTGGCCTGGAGCTCCTGTGTCAGGCGCCTCACGGCTGAAAGGCAATGCAATCTACGGGAAGGCGGAGGGAGCCAGCCGAGGAGCGGGGATTCTTTTGGTTTTCACCATGGTAAAACACTAGTTGATGACTTGTCACATCAGGGAGCTGTGGGTTTTACAGGCGGAGTCATCGTGACTAATTGCTGTCGCGCCTGCTCCGTCAATCAAAAAATTAAAAATCCTGCCGCGCCTGCTCCCGTCAATCAAAAAATTAAAAATCCTGCCGCATCCAAACAGCAGAGCAACGCCGCAGTGGATATTTAAATTTACCTGCCGGCAAGTAGATAAAAAAAGGGGTGAAAAAACAAATGTGGCAGTGGCCTAGCTAATCGGTCGAACTAGCCCAACTAGCTAGCCACCGTGCTTCACTGATGTACTCGGCAGGAAAGGTTGTCTTTCATGATTTGATGACTCATTTACTTGCTTCGGCGCTATGACCGAGGAGGACCCTGAAAACGCGCAATAGGGCATCCCACATCAGGAAGAATATATGCGTGCACCACCCGGGAGGACCCCAAAACCGCGCGCTAGGGTGTGCCATGTCTCAGCATGGAGGAAAAATGTGCGTGTAAAAATATATTGTATCAGACGTACTCTAGTACCTATGGTTCGACCTCGGGACCCAGCCAGTCGGTTGAAAACACCCCACTAGCCACACAACTTCATCATGCTAACGTGGCATGGAGGATAGATGTGATTAGCTCCGTCTCGACCAGCCACAACGTCTCTTGTTCTAGGCGATTCTTCTATTTTCCAAGCTTTTTTTAGTTGTAATGACACCACGGCAAGCTAGCGCCGCTCTTCGTGTGTGCCCGTGCAAAGGTTAAACGATGGAGAGAAGAGAGAGATCGCAGACCTGGCACCCACCAGTAAGTGAGTCAACGGTCATGCACGTGTTGACGAGGCACTCCCTCTACTCTACTCAACGTAATACTGTATAAAACCAAGTTATGGGACAAAGCCAACAACCGTTGTTGTTTCGGGCTATCGACTTACACTTTGTAGTCCAGGTTGCCAGTTCGAATCTCATCTTTCAGATTTGTTAGTTTTAGGTCCAAATTTGATTAATGACAAGTGGGACCCCCATGTGTTGTTCTGATATTTCAGTGTAGGATGGTTTTTTTTGAACAAACACTTTGCACGGTTAGACAAGTAACGACACGAGTTACACATATTTTGCAAGTTTACAAACAAAAATGACAACGACATAGAATATCACATCCACCCCGCAGCTTAGATGCTATGGTGATACGAGTTTTTACACCATTGGAAGTGAGATCCAATGGCTTGGGAGTAGTCTTTGTAATTATGTGCAATTTCCAAACTCTCCAAAGGTTTTTTTTTGCAAATAAAACATTCAGGCCTCGTGTGTGCCGCTGCATCTTGGATCCAACGGCTCCCCGTTGCTCATATTAGGTGCTCCCTGTAGCTTAATTACCCGCTACGGTGATATGAGCATCTAGGTCGTATGATCAGTGATCAGATGGCACATGCATAGTACTTGTACTTTCTGCGCATTTCCCAAACTCTCTCAGTTGTATATTGCAAAAACATTCAAACCTCCTACTGTGGGCCGTTAGATCTCCGTGAACTTGTATCACCATAGAATCTACGGTGCGGGAGCACCTCATATTCTCCCGTGCGAGAAAACATAAGGTGCTATCACAGCTTGGATGCTACGGTGATACGAGCTTCGAGGTCGTTTGATCTGAGATCCAATGGCATATGAGTAGTCTTTGTGCTTGTAAGCCGTGGCCGGACTCTTTGGGGGCTTTTCTGCAAAAAACCATTCGAACCACCGAGGAGGTGTTGGGTCACAAATCCAATAGCTCCGAAGAACTTGTATCACCAAAGCATCTAAGGTGTGGTAGCACATGATATTCTTACATACTGGAGAATATGATGTCCTCCTTCATTTTATATGCTATGGTGATACGAGCTTCGAGGTCGTTGGATATGGGATCCAAAGGCATCTGAGTAGTTTTTGTACAAATTGTGTGCAATTCTCAAACTCATCAAGGTTTCCTGTAAAAATATAAGACATCATGTGAGCTGCTATATCTCAGATCTACAAGCTCCAAGCAACTCGTATCGGCATATAGCATCTAAGGTATGGGCGCACATGATATTCTCCCGGTGAGGAGACCAATCGATGGTTGGGAGGGTGGGGACAAATATAATCTAAACAACCCTAAATAGAGCTTCACAATTTTATCTAAGGTCGAGGGGTTGACCCCCGACAATCATAGCTCCACCTAAACACAACATTTGCATGTACTGTAGTACTAGACTTAATATTCATGTTTCAATTTCATGTTCATTTTAAATATTGAACTGAGGACCATGCATGTCTTACATTTTACTCCCTTCGTTTCTAAATATTAGTCTTTTTAGAGATTTCAAATGGACTGGCACATACGGATGCATATAGACATATTTTAAAGTGTAGATTCACTCATTTTGCTCCATATGTAGTCACTTGTTGAAATCTCTAAAAGACTATATTTAGGAATAGAAGGAGTATTTTTGAATTCGTGTCATACATGCATGGTTTGGAAAAATAGATGCACTATACTTATTGGATTGTTGCTGTGTTCGTGCGTGTGTGTCTCTGTGTGTGTGTGGTCATATGCTTGATACATACAAAGTTTTCTCACCTCCATATTGTTCATCTTTTAAATTTTAATTTGCATTGATAAACTTAATAGGGATACCATGAAATGTGAAATCCACGTTGAGATCACTATATCACGAACTCACTCTAATTTAACAACTCGTCATAAATCAATTACCACGTTGAGATTAGTATTTGCAAGGAAAATACGGGTATTGTAATACACATAGATTCATTCAGCAATTTAAAAGGTTCCTTTCGTATTCTCGAATGGTAGGACCCAACGGTGTACCAGCCAGACCTTGGCTTGTGTTGATCCTAAAAAACGGGATCGTGTCCTTCTGGTGGCGTGCGTGGTACGCACATTAGGCAACCCCAACCAGTCGAGCCTCAGCGTTTCGAGTCGAAATATCTGGCGGCCAGAATTCCCGCCCTAGGAAATTCCCCTCATGTCCCCGATCCATCATGACTACCGATGAACAACGGAGGGATGCTTTAGTAACTAGACAATGTTACCTACCGTGCCGAGCACGGTTCAATTCCCTCGGTCGCCGCTCGCCAAGGTCACCCGTCAACTGCATTGCCTAGTACTACTACTACTACACCAGGATGAGCATAGAATTGAGCCCGTTTGTTCGTGCCTAGTACTTGAGTTAATATATTAGGCAATGCACTGGTACAGAGGGATTATCCTTTTACTCTGCATTTATAACTTGTCTGAAGTCTAACTAAGCAAAATGTTTGACCAAATCCTTTCTTAAGAAATACAACAGGACAGATGTATGGCTTGAAAATTTATTGCATGATGCAGGTTATGATATTGTTTCGAAACCTGGATCTTAAATTTCAGAAAATCCAAAAGTGACCGTAAATTCTTGAAACTGAGCATGGTCACGTGATATGGCACAAATATTACTTCATAATTTTTTTTCTTTAATTTGAGACAAGCTGCTTATGACAAGTTGCACAAATGAAGAGCCAAGGTATTTTGGAACAAAGACCTGTCACGTTAAGGCGAACACTTTCACTATTGAAACCGTGGGTGTTTACGTGCCGCCACGAGTCCCGCTTCTCATCGGCAGGTGCCGTTCGAGCAAGCGTGTGAGTCGACGGGAGGCGTTCTAGCAGACCGTGCGCCGGCTGACAGGGAGGTGTGCGAGCAGACCGCTGTGCAGGCTCAACGAGAGCGAGCCCTTTGACTAGGCTCCGCCGCCCGCCTTCATCCCAATTGCTCCCAGTTTTAATGTCGCTGGCGCCGCAGTTTAAAATCAACCCCGCACTACCCGGTATTGCTACAATCTTCTCTCTTGCTCTCCGATTCTCCTATCGTCTACCTCCAACTAGCTTGACCTAAATGTACGCCATGCCGCATCACGATGGTCTGCCCTTAGTCTTCCAGTTTCCTGAGGAAGACACCCAGACGGAGTCTCAAGAACATAAGGCACTTTGGGACGAGCTTGAACTGGCCTTGAGGGAAGACGCCGCGCCTGTCCCCGCTCCTGTTCCGTCTCCCATCGCCCCGACTGCGCCAGCGCCCATCCCCGTGGCATTGATGGGCTGGGAGCCGCACATTGTCGCCGAGCTTGATGCCACGGGGTTCCACGAGGTCCCCGCCGACTTTCACGCGCCCGTGCACCTGCCAGCGCATGCGCCTGCGCGTGCACTAACGCACACGCCCGTTCCAGTGCCCGTGCACCACCAGCCAGTGCATACACCTGCGCGTGCACTAACGTGTGCGCCCATGCCGATGCCCGTGCACACGAATGTCTCCGCCGCGCCATTGACAGTGCATGTCCCCGCGTGGGTGCTAGTGCCCCCCTCAGCGGCATGGATGGCCGCTGCACCAATGCCAGTCGCCTCCGCCCGTCAGTTGACTCGCTCCGAAGTCCAGAACATTTTGGCCTTCCTTGAAGCTAGGCGAACGTCCAGGAGTACGCCAAGAACGGCGCAAGACGCCGCCGTCACCATCGGTCAGTGACCCGACGACACACAGAGCACGGCAAAGGAGCCGCTTCCCACTGCAAGATGCCCCCACTGCCGCCGCGTAATCTAAATTTGCCATGAAAAACATTCGGACTGCCATGCTTAAAATCCGAACATTTATCATTTCCATTTATTTTATATCGATCGTCGTAATATATAAAGTAGGAGTCAGACTGAACGAAATCTATGGTTTGATCGATTGAATGTTCTGCTAGAGCCGTATCAAATTAAATATAAAACATCATCAAGCCACATGTATTCCTTGTCATCCAATGACCTAGACTGCTTCAATGTCGAGCGCTCAACACGTTTAGCGTGCAGTCAATTTCATGCCAAAAATAGTGCTAATCGCATAATAACACGCAAATAATATCCTACTTAATATCCGCATGCACTTAATATACTTCCAAATTAACGTGCATTGCACGTACACACTGATTAGTGCTGCTAGTATGTGAAACTAGTGCCGTAACTGTCGGATTTCGGGTTCCGGCAGACCCTTGAGATTCGAACTCTGGGGTGCGCACGAAGATCTTTCCCCTACCAACTCGCGTCTCGAAGGCTCACAAGGAATCTAGACTAGAAAGAAGAACACACAAGGGACACGAGGTTTATGCTGGTTCAAGCCACCATTGTGGTGTAATACCCTACTCCGTGTGTGGTGTGGTGGATTGCCTCAGGGGCTGATGATGAATAATACAAAGGGAGAATAGCCTCGCGAGAGGCTGTTCTTGAGCTGGTGCGATGAACTGCTTGGGTGAGTTCAATCGCCTCTCTCTAGTCTATGCGCAATCTGGATCCGATACCTTTTTACTGTGGTGGCTAGTCCTATTTATAGAGGGAGGCCCTGGGCCTCTTCCCAAATAATGAGCGAGAAGGGCGCCAACAATTGGCAATTTTCAAGGGGAACATCTAGTACACTTATCCTGACTAAAGTTGGTCTTCGACTGCCAAAGACTCTGGCGGTGACGCCGTCCTGGGCTCCATGATGACTTCCATCCTGCCGTTCTGCTGTTCTTGGTCTTGTTGCACCGAAATGGTAACCTTTGCCTGATGCTTTGGCCTGTGCTTGCCCCCTTTGCACCTAGGGGAAACAAGGGCACTGCGCAGGCCAACGCCCGCCTGGCGCCCACCTAGTCTTGATCGTCATGGCTTGCGTCACGGGCTCCTCGCGAGGTGCCCTGCCTTGATCTCTCCGCCCCCTCGCGAGCCCGCCTGATGAGGCTGCTCCTGAGGAAGCCTCCCGTCGTCCGCCCCGCGAGGCTTGGCCCCTCGCGAGGGTCTTGAGCTTGAGATGATGAAGCTGGGCTGCACTGGGGCCCCACTTGAGCCACCCCGCAGGCCGCAGGCAGGCAAGTCTGGGGACCCCCATTCCCAGAACGCCGACAGTAGCCCACAGGCCCAAGGCGCGCCAGGACCTGGCCTAGCAGAGAAGCGAAGGGGCAAGAGTGAAGCGCCGCGGGCCCCAATAGCCAGTGGCCTTGGGCGCCACGTGGTGGTTGATTGGATGTGGGCGTCTCCGCTTCCCACGATGCTTCATTATACGCCCGGCTAGGCGGACCCGTGGTTGCACATAACTATTCCCCTTTTACCGTCCACGCGCTTCCTGCCCTTCCTTCTTCCTCTGGCTCCAACTTCCTCCTCCAATCCAACTCGAACTCTCTCCCCTTCCCATTGCCATGGTGCCAACGAAGAAAGAAAGGGGGTAGAAGCCCGCGCCTTCGTCCTGCTCGCTTCCTGCGGCGGCCCCCGCCGTTGATCGGTCTATCATACTAAACCCCGAGGCCTTGGGCAAGGTCCGTTCTGCTCTTGCCACCATCTTCAACGAGTGCGGCAGGACCACGGTCTGGCCCGCGTCCCATGCTTCTTTTGATAGGGTCATCACGGAGGTCCGGTTCTTTGCCACTTCTTCTCTTTGCGCCTGAGCGACCCCACTCAATGCTTGGAGTGTGTGAGCTTCCTCGCCATGCCAGAGACGGCTGCTTCAGGGATCGATTTCGCCCTTCCTCCCCCTGAGGCCAGGTTCAAAGAGTGGTGGCTGTATGTGGATGTCGGGGTGCCCAGCCCCCTGCTCTCGCACCCGACCTTCCCCGATGTTCCCAACTCAGTCTGGGATCACGAGACGCTCGCGAGCCCCCGGCTTGCCTTTGTCTGGCACCGCTTCTAGAGTTTGAGGGCGCTCGACGTGACGGCGCCTAAGGTGGTGAAGGAGTTCCTCCAACGTTGCATTACTCATCTCCAACGCCACTCCCGTCGGATGTGGGACTTTGCGGGGCACAAAGACCGCATGCGGCTCCAGGAGGAGGATCTGGCACCTGAAGTGTTGAAGACGGTGCTCAGGGTCCTACGGCTCCTAAGACCGGGGCTCCCGAGGCCCCGGCCGTCCCTCGCGAGGCGGCGCCCCGCGGTGTCTCCCAGGCTGGTTCCCTCGGCGCTGATCACCTTGACGCCTCCTCCGTGCCACAAGCCAACCCGTGCGCCGAGCGCTTAGGCCGGTTCTGCATAGACTTCGAGGCCCTCCGCAAGAGGAAGGAGGCCTTGGGTGGTGACGATCGCCCTTGCCACCTGTTCAAGTGTAGGAAGTATTTTTCCATGGACGAGTAAGTCCTCTTCTCTCTTTTCTCCTTTACCTCTCTGTTCTTGCAGCTGATCACGGCCTTTCATGGCCCTTCCTGCCGAATTCGCTGAGACGGCCAAGGAGTCATCCCCCCAAGCTTTGTCCTCACTGCTGACCCTAGGCGCGCCAAGCTCAAGTGGCGCCCCTGCCACTCGGCCGGTCGGGGAAGTGGCCCGTCCCATCGAGCACCTCGAGCCTGCGCACCTACTGTCCTCCCTTCACGAGCGTTCCTGGGGCACAGCCAGCTTGCCCCGTGCTCCTTCCCTGATCCTGGATGGTGATTGGCTGAAGCCAGTTTTGAGCTCCTCTTCTGGGGACGGACCGACGCCAGGCCGAGCTCCTAGCGAGGTCTGTCTGGTGATTTTTGGGGCACCAGCCCCCAGCCCTGCGCCGGGAGGGGGCATGCCGCCTCAGGGCCCTCCGCATACGTCAGTGGCAGAGGGTGACGTGGAAGACGTGCTCAGGCGCGCTCGGGAACGTCACACCCTTCGTCAAGAGTTCCTTCTGGGGGCGACGGATGCGGTGAGCCGGATCGAGGCGGAGCTTGCTGGCGAGGATGCGCGCCTTGAGGCCGAGGGCCTGCGCCTCGCTGAGGAGAGGCGCAAGCTGAAGGTAGCTGTCGCCCTCGCGCGTCATCAGCATGACCTTGACAATGCGAAGGCCGAAGCGTCGCTGGCGGCCTCGCGGGAGGCCTGCTCCCAAGCCGTCGAGGAGGCCCGGGAAGCAGACCGACGGCAAAAAGATGCGGAGGAGCGCGCATGGGAGCTCCAAGCCTGGAGCAACTCTCTGGAGAAGCAAGTGGAACTGCGCCAGGCGGCCCTTGTGTCGCTGTAGGGGGCTTCCCTCGACCAGGCGGAGCTCCTGAAGCGCGAGGAGGCGCTGACGCTGGAGGCCGCCGAGCGCAACCTTGACCTTGAGCGGTTGGAGATGAGGGAGCGCCTGGTGACTCAGGCGGAGGATGACGTCACCGCGCGCGAAGCCCGAGTCCAAGAAGAGGTCGACCGCCACGTGGCGGAAGCTCGCTCGGATCTCGAGCGTAAATACAAAGCAAGGTTGGAGTTGATCAGGGCCGAAGCTGAGGGTAGGACCGTGGCTGAAGTGACGCGGGGTGCGGACTCCTCCGCAGCTGCCCTTGGCGCAGTGCAGGCGGAGCTGGCCTCTTCCCGCGCCGAGCTGCTTCTTCTCCAACAGAGGGTTGATGGTGCCGAGGCCATCGCACGGCGGAATGAGGACGAGATCCATTAGCGGCGGGTTCTGGAGCATGAGCACGCCCCCATGCTCTGAACTCTCAGGGAACGGGCTAACACGACCTTCGGCAACATTTGCGAGGCTACTGCCGAGGTGCCGCATGAGACCAACTACGCCGGCAACCTCCAGTTTTTCACTAACGTGGTGATGCTTCTGTAGAACCGCTCTGAGAGGTCTCGTTGGCTTGTCGAGGAGAGGAGCCGAGCCTTGCTCAAGCATGCCTTATCCCATGTCTTCAGCCATCTACAGGACAGGGACCCCCACTTCGATTTTGATGCCGCCATCACACGTGTGCCCATAGCCATCCGGGGCGACCTGGCACAATAGGTGGAGGACAACATGGACGCCCTCGTCAGGGCCTTCGCATCTGATGATGACGGCGTGATCATGGCCGCCAATGAAGGCGGCATCGTGGACGAGCCTGGCACTGATGGAGGTATTGGCGGTGGTGGTGATGATGTTAGTGATGCCAGCGACGCCTCTGGCAGTGCCCGAGAGGACGCGGTGAGTGATATGTCCGACTGATCGTTTGTCACCGGTGCTTACCCTGCGTGAAGAAGACTCGGGCTCAGCCCTGAAGATTGTAAGAGCATTTTGGGAGGGGAAGCCCCTCATGTAAAGGTTTGCGATCAGTACCCTGGTAAGCATAATGTTGCGTGTGAGCTTGGCTACTGGCCCGGTGATGGGTCAGCTGACTTGTTTACCTTTTAACCCCGACGAGTCCCGAGCGGGCGTGTGGGGGGTCGCAGCACCTCGAGTGTCTTCTGGGTGAACCCATTGATCCTGCGATGAGAACCTTTGGAGAGGGTGCGGCGACAGCGGTCCGGGTTGTAGACGTGCTTGGCCCGGTCCGACTCGCAAGGGGCTCGCGGGAGAAGGCAGCTGACGCTAACTTTGGACGCAAAGCCGAAACCAGAACACGAGAGATTGCTCGAATGAGACTAAACACCCCTTCCCCAAACACACGCAAGTCTCAAGCTCAAATCCAACTTAAATTAAAATCGAAGAACCATGTCAACAGAGGAAAAGGCAAAAAGCAAAAAGCCGCGACCGACACCTAGTCTAGTCTTCGACATCTTCTCACCAGCGCAGAGCTAAGTGCTGCCAGTGGGCGTGGGCGGGAGCCCCCGAGGCCCGAGGGCGGCTCTCCGGAGACTCCGGGGTGTGTACATCCCCACTCATTATTACGTGAGAGTGTCACGGGCGGCGAGCTTCACAGGCACTCGGCCTTCTTCATAGGTACCGGCCTTGCTTCATATCGCCAGATGAGGGCCCCGCCTTGCGCCACACTCTACCGCCGTTGACGGCGACCGGAGACAAAGGACGACGCCAACCGGGTAGAGAGGTCGCCAGCGGTTCCCCCGACGACCACGAGTCCTCTGCCGGGGGCAGGCCCTGGGGCACCTCCCCGGTAGAGGGCCTACCTCCTGAGAACGCCTTGCTCCGAGCGCCACGGGGGTGAACCCGGATCTCGGCCCCTCTCCTGCAGCCCCCAGCGCCCTCCTCCTGAGGGTAGAAGGTTGCCGCATTGGGGCAGCCATCTGCTACAGCGACCTGTACCTCCTGCAACCCATGGTTAGCATAAGCTTGCTCCTGAGGAATTAGTGGTACCCGATAGTTGCTGCCACCAGCGCAGTTGTCGAGGCTCTCTTGGGGTTCCTGAAAGAGCTCAGCTTCTGGCGCCTCCTCGCCCCAGCCTGGCCCGAGGAATGAGCCATGGTCTTATTCCAGTGCGCACTCTTGATCCACCATGTGGGGCACATAAGCTTCTGGGGCCACCGCCCCATGGGTCTCGCCGTAGTGCCCCATATGCCATGCAGTCCGGCCTGGAGCGTTGTCTTGGGGGTGGTGGCGTGGTGGTCCACCGAGGTCGAAGGTCGCGGCGTGCACTCCTTCACCGGCCGGAGGTGGGGCCGGCGTGACCTGTCGCCCGGTGCTGCCGACCGGGTTGGCGTTGAGTAGGCCATGGAGCCCGCATAGAGTTGTGTGGGCGCGTATGGGGCCGCCATACGACGCGCTCTGGATTTGGGGCGGCAGCTGGACGCACAAAGGGGGTGCTCCCGAGGCGGCAGCGTCCAGGAGCTTGGCCACTCGCTCTAACAACACGTCGCGGCCGCCCTCCAGCAGCCGGCACCTTAGCAGCTCTCAGGCCACTGTGAGCGTGACCCTTGAGTTCGCCTTCTCCCATCGGGTGTGCGGCGCTGTGGCCGTGGCATGGCTTGAGGCTCTTGCTGCTGACCGCACCTATCGTGGTGTGAGGGCAGGCGGCGTTTGTCCGCGTCGCCCGCGCCCCGCAGCGCCCAGGGGAGCGGGAGCTTCCTGAGGCGCAAGGTTGAGGTCGCCCTGGGTCGGCGGCACGGCGTGGGCGGGCCACGCTGCCCAGCAGTCGGCGTTGGCAATCGGGTCGCTTGGCATCAGAACGGCGAGGCGACGGAATGCGAGGTGGCGGGAGAAGGATTCCGGCGCACCCCCTACCTGGCGCGCCAAATGTCGGATTCGGGTTCCGGCAGACCCTGGAGATTCGAACTCTGGGGTGCGCATGAAGATCTTTCCCCTACAAACTCGCGTCTCGAAGGCTCACAAGGAATCTAGACTAGAAAGAAGAACACACAAGGGACACGAGGTTTATACTGGTTCAGGCCACCATTGTGGTGTAATACCCTACTCCGGTGTGTGGTGTGGTGGATTGCCTCAGGGGCTGATGATGAACAATACAAAGGGAGAACAGCCTCGCGAGGGGCTGTTCTTGAGCTGGTGCGATGAACTGCTTGGGTGAGTTCAGTCGCCTCTCTCTAGTCTATGCGCAATCTGGATCCGATCCCTTTCTACTATGGTGGCTAGTCCTATTTATAGAGGGAGGCCCTGGGCCTCTTTCCAAATAATGAGCGGGAAGGGCGCCAACAATTGGCCATTTTGAAGGGGAACATCTACTACACTTATCCTAACTAAAGTTGGTCTTCGACTAGCAAAGACTCTGGCGGTTACGCCGTCCTGGGCTCCACGATGACTTCCATCCTGCCGTTCTGCTGGTCTTGGTCTTGTTGCAACGAAACTGTAACCTTTGCCTGATGCCTTGGCCTATGCTTGCCCCCTTTGCACCGAAGGGGAAACAAGGGCACTGTGCAGGCCGGCGCCCGCCTGGCGCCCTCCTGGTCTCAGTCATCATGGCTTGCATCACGGGCACCTCGCGAGGTGCCCTGCCTTGATCTCTCCGCCCCCTCACGAGCCCGCCTGATGAGGCTGCTCCTGAGGAAGCCTCCTATCGTCCGCCCCGCGAGGGTCTTGAGCTTGAGATGATAAAGCTGGGCTGCACTAGGCCCCCACTTGAGCCAGGCTGCAGGCCGCAGGCAGGCAAGTCTGGGGACCCCCGTTCCCAGAACGCCGACAGTAGCCCCCGGGCCCAAGGCGCGCCCTGATACGTCCATTTTGCATCATGCTTTTATATCAATATTTATTGCATTATGGGCAGTTATTACACATTATATCTCAATACTTATGGCTATTCTCTCTTATTTTACAAGGTTTACCATGAAGAGGGGGAATGCCGGCAGCTGGAATTCTGGCTGGAAAAGGAGCAAACATTGGAAACCTATTCTGGACAACTCCAAAGGACCTGAGACTCCACGAAACAACTTTTCAGATTTCATAAGAATTTTTTGGCAAAAGAAATAGGCCAGGGGGCCCACACCCTATCCTGGAGACATGGGGCGCCCCCCCTGTAGAGCGCGCCCCTATCTCCTGGGCCCCTGGTGGGCTTCCGGCGGCCATCTTCTGCTATATGAAGGGTTTTGTCCTGGAAAAAATCATGGGCAAGCTTACGGGACGAAACTCCGCCGCCACGAGGCGGAACCTTGGCGGAATCAATCTAGGGCTCTGGCGGAGCTGTTCTACCGGGGACACTTCCCTTCGGGAGGGGGAAATCATCACCAACGTCATCAGCAACGATCCTCTCATCGGGAGGGGGTCAATCTCCATCAACAGCTTCACCAGCACCATCTCCTCTCAAAACCCTAGTTCATCTCTTGTATCCAATCTTGTATCAAAACCACAAATTGGTACCTGTGGGTTGCTAGTAGTGTTGATTACTCCTTGTAGTTGATGCTATTTGGTTTACTTGGTGGAAGATCATATGTTCAGATCCTTTATCCATATTATTACCCCTCTGATTATGAACATGAATATGCTTTTTGAGTAGTTACGTTTGTTCCTGAGGACATGGGTGAAGTCCTGCTATTAGTAGTCATGTGAATTTGGTATTCGTTCGATATTTTGATGAGATGTATGTTGTCTCTCCTCTAGTGGTGTTATGTGAACATCGACTACATGACACTTCACCATTATTTGGGACTAGAGGAAGGCATAGGGAAGTAATAAGTAGATGATGGGTTGCTAGAGTGACAGAAGCTTAAACCCTAGTTTATGCGTTGCTTCGTTAGGGGTTGATATGGACCCATATGTTTAATGTTGTGGTTAGCTTTATCTTAATACTCCTTTTTGTAGTTGCGGATGCTTGCAATAGGGGTTAATCATAGGTGGGATGCTTGTCCATGTTAGGGCAGTACCCAAGTGCCGGTCCACCCACATATCAAATTATCAAAGTACCGAATGCGTACGAACGTGATGAAAACTAGCTTGACGATAATTCCCATTGTGTCCTCTGGAGCTCCTTCTTCATTATTAGAGTTTGTCCAGGCTTATCCTTTGCTACATCAAGGATTGGGCCACCTTGCTGCACTTTACTTACTTTATTTACTTTTTTCTCGTTACTATTTATCTTATCACAAAACTATCTATCACCTACTATTTCAGTGCTTGCAGAGAAAACCTTACTGAAAACCGCTTATCATTTCCTTCTGCTCCTCATTGGGTTCGACACTCTTACTTATCGAAAGGACTACAATAGATCCTCTATACTTGTAGGTCATCAAGACTCTTTTCTGGCGCCGTTGCCGGGGAGCGTAGCGCTCTTGGTGAGTGGAACTTGGTAAGGAAACATTTATATAGTGTGCTGAAATTTTCTATTACTTGTCACTATGGAAACTAATCCTTTGAGGGGCTTGTTTGGGGTATCTTCACCCCAACCAGAAGAGCCAATAGATGATCCTCAACCTACTGAACCTTATGAAAATATTCACTTTGAGATTCCTTCGGTTATGATAGAGAAACTGCTAGCTAATCCTTTTGCAAGAGACGGAACATTGCATCCCGACTTACACCTTATCTTTGTGGATGAAGTTTGTGGATTATTTAAGCTTGCAGGTATTCCCGATGATGTTGTCAAAAGGAAGGTCTTCCCTTTATCTTTGAAGGGAGATGCAATGACATGGTATAGGCTATGTGATGATATGAGATATTGGAACTATAAGCGATTGAAGTTGGAATTTCACCAGAAGTTCTATCCTATGCATCTTGTTCATCGTGATCGTAATTACATATATAATTTATGGCCTCGCGAAGGAGAAAGCATCACTCAAGCTTGGGGGAGGCTTAAGTCAATGTTATATTCATGCCCCAATCATGAGCTCTCTCGGGAAATGATTATTCAGAATTTTTATGCTCGGCTTTCTCTTGATAATCGCAACCTGCTCGATACTTCCTGTGCTGGTTCCTATATGCTGAAGACTATTGATTTCAAATGGGACTTATTGGAAAGAATTAAATGCAACTCTGAAGATTGGGGTTCCGACGATGGTAAGGAGTCAGGTATGACACCTAAGTTCAATTGTGTTAAATCTTTTATGGATATCGATGCTTTCCATGGATTTAGCTCTAAGTATGGACTTGACTCTGAGATAGTAGCTACTTTTTGTGAAACTTTTGCTACTCACGTTGATCTCCCTAAAGAGAAGTGGTTCAAATATAATCCTCCTGTTGAAGTTAAAGTAGTTGCACCTATTACAGTCAAGGAGAAGACTATTACATATAGTGATCCCATTATTCCTACTGCTTTTGTTGAAAAACCTCCTTTTCCTGTTAGGATAAAAGATCATGTCAAAGCTTCGACTGTTGTCTGTAAGAGCCATACTAGGACCTATACACCTCCTGAGCAAATTAATGTTGAACCTGGTATTGCTATGATTAAAGATCTTTTGGATGAGGACTTAGATGGGCATGTTATCTCTTTTTGTGGTGAAACTGCTAATATTGCTAGACCCGATACTAAGACCCATAGACCTGTTGTAGGCACGCCTGTTATTTCTGTTAAAATAGGACATCATTGTTATCACGGTTTATGTGATATGGGTGCTAGTGCTAATGCGATACCTTATGATCTTTATAAAGAAATTATGCACAATATTGCACCTGTTGAATTAGAAGACATTGATGTTACTATTAAGCTTGCTAATAGGGACACCATTAAACCTATTGGGATTGTTAGAGATGTTGAAGTCCTATGTGGGAAGATTAAATACCCTACTGATTTTCTTGTTCTTGGTTCCCCACAAGATGATTTTTCTCCCATAATTTTTGGTAGACCCTTCTGGAATACTGCTAGTGCTAAGATTAATTGTGAAAAGAATATTGTCACTCTTGTCATAGATGGTATGTCTCATGAGTTTGATTTTGCTAAGTTTAGTAGACAACCTCGTGAAAGGGAACCACCTAGTAAGGATGAAATTATTGGTCTTGCTTCCCTTGTTGTTCCACCAACTGATCCGTTAGAACAATATTTGCTAGACCATGAAAACGATATGTTTATGAAGGAAAGGATAGAAATAGATGAAGTGTTCCTTAAACAAGAAGCTATGTTGAAACATAACCTTCCCGTTGAAATTCTTGGGGATCCCCCTCCACCCAAGGGTGATCCCGTGTTTGAACTCAAACCCTTACCTGATAATCTTAAGTATGCTTATCTTGATGAAAAAGAAATATATCATGTTATTATTAGTGCTAACCTTTCAGAGAAAGAAGAAGAAAGATTATTGAAAACTCTGAAGAAGCACCGAGCTGCTATTGGATATACTCTGGATGATCTTAAGGGCATTAGTCCCACATTATGTCAACACAAAATTTCAGTGGAGAAAGATGCCAAACCAGTTAGAGATCCTCAAAGACGATTAAATACCAAAATGAAGGAAGTGGTAAGAAAGGAGATACTAAAGCTCCTTGACGCAGGTATTATTTATCCGTTGTTGATAGTGAGTGGGTAAGCCCTGTCCATTGTGTCCCTAAAAAGGGAGGTATTACCGTTGTCCCTAATGATAAAGATGAATTGATCCCACAAAGAATTATTACGGGTTATAGGATGGTAATTGATTTTCGTAAGTTAAATAAAGCTGCTAAGAAAGATCATTACCCTTTACCTTTTATTGATCAAATGCTAGAAAGGCTATCCAAACACACACATTTTTGCTTTCTAGATGGTTATTCTGGCTTCTCTCAGATACCTGTATAAGCGGGGGATCAATCTAAAACTACTTTTACTTGCCCTTTTGGTACTTTTGCTTATAGACGTATGCCTTTTGGTTTATGTAATGCACGTGCTACCTTTCAAAGATGCATGATGGCTATATTTTCTGATTTTTGTGAAAAGATTTGTGAGGTATCCATGGATGACTAATCCGTCTATAGATCCTCTTTTGATGATTGTTTGAGCAACCTTGATCGAGTTTTGCAGAGATGAGAAGACACTAGTCTCGTCCTGAATTGGGAAATGTGTCACTTTATGGTTAATGAAGGCATTGTCTTGGGGCACAAGATCTCCGAGAGAGGTATTGAAGTTGATAAAGCCAAAGTTGATGCTATTGAAAAGATGCCATGTCCCAAGGACATAAAAGGTATAAGAAGTTTCCTGGGTCACGCCGGTTTTTATAGGAGGTTCATTAAGGACTTTTCTAAAATCTCTAGGCCTCTGACTAATTTATTGCAAAAAGATATTCCTTTTGTCTTTGATGATGATTGTGTAGAAGCATTCGAAACACTTAAGAAGGCTTTGATCACTGCACCTATTGTTCAGCCACCTGATTGGAATTTACCTTTTGAAATTATGTGCGATGCTAGTGATTATGTTGTAGGTGCTGTTTTAGGGCAAAGAGTTGATAAGAAATTGAATGTTATCCATTATGCTAGCAAGACTCTTGATACTGCCCAGAGAAATTATGCTACTACTGAAAAAGAATTCTTAGCAGTTGTGTTTGCATGTGATAAATTTAGACCTTATATTGTTGATTCCAAAGTTACTATTCACACTGATCATGCTGCTATTAAATATCTTATGGAAAAGAAAGATGCTAAGCCTAGACTCATTAGATGGGTTCTCTTGCTCCAGGAATTTGACTTGCATATTATTGATAGAAAGGAAGCTGAGAACCCCGTTGCAGACAACTTGTCTAGGTTAGAGAATGTTCTTGATGACCCACTGCCTATTAATGATAGTTTTCCTGATGAACAATTAGTGGTTGTCAATGCTTCTCGTACTACTCCTTGGTATGCTGATTATGCTAATTACATTGTTGCTAAATATATACCGCCTAGTTTCACATACCAGCAAAATAAAAAGTTCTTTTATGATTTAAGACATTACTTCTGGGATGATCCACACCTTTATAAAGAAGGAGTAGATGGTATTATTAGACGTTGTGTGCCTGAGCATGAACAAGAACATATCCTACGCAAGTTTCACTCTGAATCCTATGGAGGACACCACGCTAGAGATAGAACTGCACACAAGGTACTACAATCTGGTTTTATTGGCCTACTCTTTTCAAAGATGCTCGTAAGTTTGTCGTATCTTGTGATGAATGTCAAAGAATAGGTAACATTAGTAGACGTCAAGAAATGCCTATGAACTATTCTCTTGTTATTGAACCATTTGATGTTTGGGGCTTTGATTATATGGGACCTTTTCCTGCCTCGAATGGTTATACACATATTTTAGTTGCTGTTGATTACGTTACTAAGTGGGTAGAAGCTATTCCAACTAGTAGTGCTGATCATAACACTTCTATTAAAATGCTTAAAGAAGTTATTTTTCCGAGGTTTGGAGTCCCTAGATATCTTATGACTGATGGTGGTTCACACTTTATTCATGGTGCTTTCCGTAAGATGCTTGCTAAGTATGATGTCAATCATAGAATCACATCTCCTTATCATCCGCAGTCTAGTGGTCAAGTAGAGTTGAGCAATAGAGATCTCAAATTAATTTTGCAAAAGATTGTGAATATATCTAGAAAGAATTGGTCCAATAAACTTGATGATGCATTATGGGCCTATAGAACTGCATTCAAAAATTCTATGGGTATGTCTCCATATAAGATGGTTTATGGAAAAGCATGTCATTTACCTCTTGAACTTGAACATAAAGCATATTGGGCTATTAAAGAGCTCAATTATGACTTCAAACTTGCCGGTGAGAAGAGGTTGTTTGATATTAGCTCACTTGATGAATGGAGAACCCAAGCATATGAGAATGCCAAGCTTTTCAAAGAAAAAGTCAAACGTTGGCATGATAAGAGGATACAAAAGCGTGAGTTTAACGTAGGAGATTATGTGTTATTGTTCAACTCTCGTTTAGGATACAAAAGCGTGAGTAATAAGAAGATGATGGGTTGCTAGAGTGACAGAAGCTTAAACCCTAGTTTATGCGTTGCTTCGTTAGGGGTTGATATGGACCCATATGTTTAATGTTGTGGTTAGGTTTATCTTAATACTCCTTTTTGTAGTTGCGGATGCTTGCAATAGGGGTTAATCATAAGTGGGATGCTTGTCCATGTTAGGGCAGTACCCAAGTGCCGGTCCACCCACATATCAAATTATCAAAGTACCGAACGCGTACGAACGTGATGAAAACTAGCTTGACGATAATTCCCAATGTGTCCTCGGGAGCTCCTTCTTCATTATTAGAGTTTGTCCAGGCTTATCCTTTGCTACATAAAGGATTGGGCCACCTTGCTGCACTTTACTTACTTTATTTACTTTTTGCTCGTTACTATTTATCTTATCACAAAACTATCTATCACCTACTATTTCAGTGCTTGCAGAGAAAACCTTACTGAAAACCGCTTATCATTTCCTTCTGCTCCTCGTTGGGTTTGAAACTCTTACTTATTGAAAGGACTACGATAGATCCCCTACACTTGTGGGTCATCACGCCTGGACTTGGCTTAGTAGAGAAGCGAAGGAGCAAGTGCGAAGCGCCGCGGGCCCCAATAGCCTGCGGCCTTGGGCGCCGCGTGGCGGTTGATTGGACGTGGGCGTCTCCGCTTCCCACGATGCTTCATTATACGCCCAGCTAGGCGGACCCGTGGTTGCACACAGCTATTCCCATTTCGCCGTCCGCACGCTTCCTGCCCTTCCTTCTTCCTCTGGCTCACACTTCCGCCTCCAATCCAACTCGAACTCTCCCCCCTTCCCATTGCCATGGCGCCAACGAAGAAGGAAAGGGGGAATAAGCCCACGCCTTCGTCCCGCTCGCCTCCGGCAGCGGCCCCCGCCGTTGATCGGTCTATCATACTCAACCCCGAGGCCTTGGGCAAGGTCCGTTCGGCTCTTGCCACCATCTTCAACGAGTGCGGCAGGACCACGGTCTGGCCCGCATCCCATGCTTCTTTTGATAGGGTCATCACAGAGGTCCGGTTCTTTGCCGATGCCCTGTGGGCGGGTCTGGTTCCCCCCATTTCCGCTTTCTTCAATGCGGTGCTCTCCCATTATCAGATCCACATGATGCACCTCGGGCCTGAGTCCATTACCCTCCTAGCTGTCTTCGCTTTTGTTTGCGAGGCAATGGTGGGCATTCCTCCTTTCGTTGCCCTATTGCGCCACTTCTTCTCTTTGCGCCTGAGCGACCCCACTCAATGCTCGGGGTGTGTGAGCTTCCTCGCCGTGCCAGAGACGGCTGCTTCTGGGATCGATTTCGCCCTTCCTCCCCCTGAGGCCAGGTTCAGAGAGCGGTGGCTATATGTGGATGTCGGGGTGCCCAGCCCCCTGCTCTCGCACCCGACCTTTCCCGTTGTTCCCAACTCGGGCTGGGATCACGAGACGCTCGCGAGCCCCCGGCTCGCCTTCGTCTGGCGCCGCTTCCAGAGTTTGAGGGCGCTCGACGTGACGGCGCCCAAGGTGGTGAAGGAGTTCCTCCAACGTCGCATTGCTCCTCTCCAAAGCCACTCCCGTCGGATGTGGGACTTTGCGGGGCACAAAGACCGCATGCGGCTCCAGGAGGAGGATCTGGCGCCTGAAGTGTTGAAGACGGTGCTTAGGGTCCTGACTGGCGATCCTTCCCCAGGCAGCCTTCGGCACGATGCTGCCCTCTTGTATCTTTGCTCGGGCAGCGCCGATTTTGTGAGGTAGATCCCCAGCTTTGACGAGTGGGGGTTGTGCCCGGTTGGCCTCATGGGACCCCGGGAGAACCCAGTTGCTGTGGTCGCCCTTCTGGTCGCCCACAGTGGTCCTGCCTCAGGCGATGGAGCGGGGAGACGAGAATCGCCGGGAGCTGAGGGGGGCGATGTCGAGATGCTGACACCGCGCGGACCCCCGAAGGTGGCACCTCCCGAAGCCCGTCCTAGTTCAGTGGCAGGCATGGAGTTGAGGTCTCCGGATCCTGAGGCCGGGGCTCCCGAGGCACCATCCATCCCTCGCAAGGCGGCGCCCCGCGGCGTCCCCCAGGCCGGTTCCCTCGAAGCTGATCACCTTGACGCCTCCTCCGTGCCACAGGCCGACCCGTGTGCCGAGTGCTTAGGCCGGTTCCGCATATACTTCGAGGCCCTCCGCAAGAGGAAGGAGGCCTTGGGCAGTGACGATCGCCTTTGCCGCCTATTAAAGCATAGGAAGTACTTTGCCATGGACGAGTAAGTCCTCTTCGCTCTTTGCTCCTTTACCTCTCTATTCTTGCAGCTGATCGCGGCCTTTCAGGACCCTTCCTGCCGAATTCGCGGATAGGGCCAAGGAGTCATCCCCCCAAGCTTTGTCCTCACTGCTGACCCTAGGCGCGCCGAGCTCGAGCGGCACCCCTATCACTCGGCCGGTCGGGGAAGTGGCCCGTTCCGCCGGGCACCTCGAGCCTGCGTGCCTGCTGTCCTCCCTTCACGAGCTTTCCTGGGGCACCTCGAGCCTGCGCGCCTGCTGTCCTCCCTCCCCGTGCTCCTTGCCTGATCCTGGATGGGGATTGGCTGAAGTCAGTCTTGAGCTCCTCTTCTGGGGACGGACCGACGCCAGGCCGGGCTCCTGGCGAGGTCCGTCCGACGATTGTTGGGGCACCAGCCCCCAGCCACGCGCTGGGAGGGGGCATGCCGCCTCAGGGCCCTCCGCATACGTCAGTGGCAGAGGGTGACGCGGAAGACGTGCTCAGGCGTGCTCGGGAACGTCGCGCCCTTCGTCAAGAGTTCCTTCAGGGGGCAGCGGATGCGGTGAGCCAGATCGGGGCGGAGCTTGCTGGCGTGGATGTGCGCCTTGAGGCCGAGGGACTGCGCCTCGCTGAGGAGAGGCGCAAGCTGAAGGTAGCTATCGCCCTCGCGCGTCATCAGCGTGACCTTGGCAACGCGAAGGCCGAAGCGTCGCTGGCGGCCTCGCGGGAGGCCTGCTCCCAAGCCGTCGAGGAGGCCCGGGAAGCAGACCGATGGCGCAAGGATGCGGAGGAGCGCGCATGGGAGCTCCAAGTCTGGAGCAACTCTCTAGAGCAGCAAGTGGAACTGTGCCAGGTGGCCCTTGTGCCGCTGAATGGGGCTTCCGTCGACCAGGCGGAGCTCCTGAAGCGCGAGGAGGCGCTGACACTGGAGGCCGCCGAGCGCAACCTTAACCTTGAGCGGTTGGAGACGAGGGAGCGCCTGGTGACTCGGGCAGAGGATGACGTCGCCACGCGCGAAGCCCGAGTCCAAGAAGAGGTCGACCGCCGTGTGGCGGAAGCCCGCTCGGATCTCGAGCGCAAATACAAAGCGAGGTTGGAGTTGATCAGGGGCGAAGCTGAGGGTAGGACCGCGGCCCTCAGGGCCAAACTGGCTAAAGTGACGCGGGGTGCAGACTTCTCCGCAGCCGCCCTTGGCGCAGCGCAGGCGGAGCTGGCCTCTTCCCGCACCGAGCTGCTTCTTCTCCAACAGAGGGTTGATGGTTCCAAGGCCATCGCACGGCGGAATGAGGACGAGATCCGTCAGTGGCGGGTTCTGGAGCACGAGCACGCCCCCATGCTCCGAACGCTCGGGGAACGGGCTAACACGGCCTTGGCCAACATTTGCGAGGCTGCCGCCGAGGTGCCGCATGAGACCAACTACGCCAGCAACCTCCAGTTTTTCACTAACGTGGTGATGCTTCTCGAGAACCGCTCTGAGAGGTCTCGTTGGCTCGTCGAGGAGAGGAGCCGAGCCTTGCTCGGGCATGCCTTCTCCCATGTCTTCAGCCATCTACAGGACACGGACCCCCACTTAGATTTCGATGCCGCCATCGCACCTGTGCCCATAGCCATCCGGGGCGACCTGGCACAATAGGTGGAGGACAACGTGGACGCCCTCGTCAGGGCCTTCGCATCTGATGATGACGGCGTGATCGTGACCACCAATGAAGGCGGCATTGTGGACGAGCCTGGCGCTGATGGAGGTATTGGCGGTGGTGGTGATGATGTCAGCGACGCCAGCGACGCCTCTGGCAGTGCCCGAGAGGATGCAGTGAGTGATATGTCCGACTGATCGTTTGTCACCGGTGCTTACCCTGCGTGAAAAAGACTCGGGCTCCGCCCTGAAGATTGTAAGAGCATTTTGGGAGGGTAAGCCCCTGATGTAAAAGTTTGCGATCAGTACCCTGGTAAGCATAATGTTGCGTGTGAGCTTGGCTACTGGCCCGGTGATGGGTCAGCTGACTTGTTTACCTTTTGACCCCGACGAGTCCCGAGCGGGCGTGTGGGGGGTCGCAGCGCCTCGAGTGTCTTCTGGGTGAACCCATTGATCCTGCGATGAGAACCTCCAGAGAGGGTGCGGCGACAGCGGTCTGGGTTGTAGACGTGCTTGGCCCGGCCCGGCTCGCGAGGGGCTCACGAGGGGAGGCAGCTGACGCTAACTTTGGACGCAAAGCCGAAACCAGAACATGAGAGATTGCTCAAACGAGACTAAACACCCCTTCCCCAAACACACGCAAGTCTCAAGCTCAAATCCAACTTAAATTCAAATCGAAGAACCTTGTCAACAGAGCAAAAGGCAAAAAGCAAAAAGCCACGTCCAGCACCTAGTCTAGTCTTCGACGTCTTCTCACCAGCGCGGAGCTAAGTGCTGCCACTGCACGTGGGCGGGAGCCCCCAAGGCCCGAGGGCAGCTCTCCGGAGACTCCGGGGCATGTACAGCCCCACTCACTATTACGTGAGAGTGTCACGGGCGGCGAGCTTCACATGCACTGGGCCTTCTTCACAGGTACCAGCCTTGCTTCATATCGCCAGACGAGGGCCCCGCCTTGCGCCACACTCTACCGCCATTGACGGCGACCGAAGACCAAGGACGACGCCAACGGGGTAGAGCGGTCGCCAGCGGTGCCCCCCACGACCACGGGTCCTCTGCCGGGGGCAGGCCCTGGGGCACCTCCCGGAGAGGGCCTACCTCCTGAGAAAGCCTTGCTTCGAGCGCCGCGGGGGCGAACCCGGATCTCGGCCCCTCTCCTGCAGCCCCCGGCGCCCTCCTCCTGAGGGGTAGGAGGCTGCCGCATTGGGGCAGCCATCTGCTGCGGCGACCTGTACCTCCTGCGACCCATGGTTAGCATAAGCTTGTGCTACGTCTTGAGCTTGCATTGGTTTTCCTCGAAGAGGAGAGGGTGATGCAGCAAAGTGTAGCGTAAGTATTTCCCTTAGTTTTGAGAACCAAGGTATCAATCCAGTAGGAGGCTCCTCAAAAGTCCCATGCACCTACACAAACAAACTGAGAACTCGCAACCAATGCAATAAAGGGGTTGTCAATCCCTTCACGGCACTTGCGAAAGTGAGATCTAATAAAGATAGCATGATAAGAAAAATATATTTTTGGTATTTTATGATATAGATGCAAAAAGTAAAGATGCAAATAAAAGTAGATGGAAAGCAAATATGATAAGAGATAGACCCGGGGGCCATAGGTTTCACTAGTGGCTTCTCTCAAGATAGCATAAGTATTATGGTGGGTGAACAAATTACTGTCGAACAATTGATAGAAAAGCGCATAGTTATGAGATTATCTAGGCATGATCATGTATATATGCATCACGTCCATAACAAGTAGACCGACTACTGCCTGCATCTACTACTATTACTCCACACATCGACCGACTCCTTCCTGCATCTAGAGTATTCAGTTCATAAGAACAGAGTAACGCATTAATCAATATGACATGACGTAGAGGGATAAACACATGCAATATGATATAAACCCCATCTTGTTATCCTCGATGGCAACAATACAATACGTGCCTTGCAACCCTTTCTGTCACTGGGTAAGGACACCGCAAGATTGAACCCAAAGCTAAGCACTTCTCCCATGGAAAGAAAGACCAATCTAGTAGGCCAAACCAAACTGATAATTCGAAGAGACTTGCAAAGATAACTCAATCATACATAAAAGAATTCAGAGAAGATTCAAATATTATTCATAGATAAACTTTATCATAAACCCACAATTCATCGGATCTCGACAAACACACCGCAAAAAGAGTTTACATCAAATAGATCTCCACAAGAGAGGGGGAGAACATTGTATTGAGATCCAAAAAGAGAGAAGAAGCCATCTAGCTAATAACTATGGACCCGTAGGTCTGTGGTAACTACTCACAACTCATCGGAGGGGCAAGGATGTTGATGTAGAGGCCCTCCATGGTCGATTCCCCCTCCGGCAGAGTGTCGACGAAGGCTCCAAGATGAGATCTCGCGGATACAGAAGGTTACGGTGGTGGAAATCGTGTTTCGTGGTGCCCCTGGATGTTTTTGGGGTATGTAGGTATATACAGGAGGAAGAAGTACGTCGGTGGCCACCCGAGGGGCCCACGAGACAGGGGGCGTGGCCCCCTATCTCGTGGGGCCCTCGGGAGCTTCTTGACTTGCACTCCAAGCTCTCTGGATCAGGTTCGTTCCAAAAATCACGCTACCGAAGGTTTCATTCCGTTTGGACTCCATTTGATATTCCTTTTCTTCGAAATACTGAGATAGGCAAAAAAACAGCAATATGGGCTGGGCCTCCGGTTAGTAGGTTAGTCCCAAAAATGATATAAATGTGTAAAATAAAGCCCATAAAAATCCAAAAGGGGTAATATAATAGCATGGAACAATCAAAAATTATAGATACGTTGGAGACGTATCAAGCATCCCCAAGCTTAATTCCTGCTCGTCCTCGAGTAGGTAAATGATAAAAAGAGAATTTTTGATGTGGAATGCTACCTAGCATAATACATAATGTAATTTTCTTTATTGTGGCATGAATGTTCATATCCATATGAATACAAAATAAAAGTTCAAATTGATAAAAGAAATAGTAACACTTCAAGCATACTAATCAAAGTAATCATGTCTTCTCAAAATAACATGGCAAAAGAAAGTTCATCCCTACAAAATCATATAGTTAGGCTATGCTTCATTTTCGTCACACAAAGATGTTCCCAACTTCTATACCCCCGATGACAAGCCAAGAAATTGTTTCATACTTAATTAATCTCAAACTTTTTCAACCTTCACGCAATACATGAGCGTGAGCCATGGATATAACACTATGGGTGGAATAGAATATGATGATGGGGATTGTGTGGAGAAGACAAAAAGGAGAAAGTCTCACATTGACGAGGATAATCAACGGGCTATGGAGATGCCCATCAATTGATGTCAACATGAGGAGTAGGGATTGCCATGCAACGGATGCACTAGAGCTATAAAGCAATGCTCAACAAAAGAAAACTAGTGGGTGTGCATCCATCTTGCTTGCTCACGAAGACCTATGGCATTTGAGGAAGCCCATTGTAGGAATATACAAGCCAAGTTCTATAATCAAAAATTCCCACTAGTATGAAAAAGACAACTTAGGAGACCCACTATATGAAAAACGTGGTGCTACTTTGAAGCACAATATATGAGACTCACTACATGAAGAACAAGGTGCTACTTTGAAGCACAAGTGTGGAAAAAGAGATAGTAACATTGCCCTTTTTATTTATTTATTCTTTTTTTCTTCTTTTTTTTATTTTTCTTCTTTTTTTGGGCCTTTCTTTTTTTTTTCTTTTGGCCTTTCTTCCTTTTTTTTCTTTTTTTTCTTTGGGCAATGTTCTAATAATGATGATCATCACACTTCTATTGATTACAACATAAAAATTACAACTCAAAACTAGAACAAGATATGACTCTATATGAATGCCTCCGGCGGTGTACCAGGATGGTGCAATGAATCAAGAGTGACATGTATGAAAAATAATGCTTGGTGGCTTTGCCACAAATACAATGTCAACTATATGATCATGCAATGGCAATATGACAAAAGTAAAGTATGTCATGAAAATGATGAACGGAACGGTGGAAAGTTGCATGGCAATATATCTTGGAATGACTATGGAAATGCTATAATAGGTAGGTATAGTGGCTGTTTTGAGGAAGATATAAGGAGGTTTATGTGTGATAGAGCGTATCCTATCACAGGGTTTGGATGCACCGGCGAAGTTTGCACCAACTCTCAAGGTGAGAAAGGGCAATGCACGGTACCGAAGAGGCTAGCAAAGGTGGAAAGGTAGAAGTGCGTATAATCCATGGACTCAACATTAGTTAAAAGAACTCATATACTTATTGCAAAAATTTAGAAGTCATCAAAAATCAAGTACTACGCGCCTGCTCCTAGGGGGATAGATTGGTAGGAAAAGACCATCGCTCGTCCCCGACCGCCACTCATAAGGATGCACAAGCAAAGTACACTTCATGTTTCAAATTTGTTACACAACTTTAACCATACGTGCATGCTACGGGACTTGCTAAATTCAACACAAGCATTCTTTGAATTCATAATCACCCAACTCGCATGACTTTAATATCACTACCTCCATATCTCAAAACAATTATCAAGTATCAAGTTGATCATAGCATCCAATTCACTTTTCTATGATAGTTTTTATTATACCCAACTTGGATGCTCATCATTCTAGGACCAACTTTATGACCATAGCAAATACCATGCTGTTCTAAAAGACTCTCAAAAAGATATAAGTGAAGCATGAGAGACTAGCAATTTCTTCAAAATTAAGACACCAACGTGCTCTAAAAGATATAAGTGAAGCACTAGAGCAAAAACTATCAAGCTCAAAAGATATAAGTGAAGCACATAGACTATTCTAGGAAATTCTAATCAAATAGGCTTCTCCCAAAAGGTGTGTACAGCAAGGATGATTGTGGTAAACTAAAAAGCAAAGACTAATATAATACACGACGCTCCAAGCAAAACACATATTATGTAGCGAATAAAAATATAGCTCCAAGTAAAGTTACCAATGAACAAAGACGAAAGAGGGGATGCCTTCCCGGGGCATCCCCAAGATTAGGCTTTTGGCTATTCTTGAATATCTTGGGGTTCCATGGGCATCCCCAAGCTTAGGCTCTTGCCACTCCTTATTCCATAGTCCATAAAAGCTTTACCCAAAACTTGAAAACTTCACAACACAAAACTCAACAGGAAATCTTATAAGCTCCGTTAGTGAAAGAAACAAACCACCACATAAGGTACTGCAATTAACTCATTCTTTATTTAGTTTGGTGTTAAATCTACTGTATTCCAACTTCTTTATGGTTCATAGACTGAATTACTAGCCATAGATGCATTGAAATAAGCAAACAACACACGAAAAACAGAATCTGTCAAAAACAGAACAGTCTGTAGCAATCTGTAACTAACGCAAACTTCTGGAACTCTAAAAATACTACCAAAATAGGAAGTCATGTACAATTTATTTATTGAACATCATCAAAAATAATCAACGCAAAAGCACGTTCCTGTGATTTAAAAAAATTATATTCGTGTGTGCAAAGTTTCTGTTTTTCAGCAGAATCAAATCAACTATCATCGTAGGTTATCCTATAGGTTCTACTTGGCGCAAACACTAATTAAAAGATAAAAACACATCTAAACAGTAGGTAGATGAAAGATTTATTACTAAACATGAGCAAAAACAAAAAACACAAAGAAAAATTGGGTTTCCTCCCAACTAGCGCTATTGTTTAACGCCCCTAGCTAGGCATAAAAGCAAGGATAGATCTAACGAGTGTCATCCTTGGCACTAAATTCATAAGTAGCACGCATGATAGATTCATAAGGTAATTTGACTTTCTTTCTTGGAAAGTGCTCCATGCCTTTCTTTAATGGAAATTGGAATCTAATGTTCCCTTCCTTCATATCAATAATCGCACCAATCGTTCTAAGGAAAGGTCTACCAAGAATAATAGGGCAAGAAAGATTGCAATCTATATCAAGAACGAAAAAAATCTACGGGCACCAAATTTCTATTTGCAACAATAATAACATCATTGATCCTTCCCATAGGATTTTTAATGGTGGAATCCGCAAGGTGCAAATTTAAAGAGCAATCAGCAAGATCATGGAAACCTAGAATATCACATAAAGTTTTCGGAATCGTGGAAACACTAGCACCCAAATCACACAAAGAAAAACACTCATAATCTTTAATTTTAATCTTTATTGTAGGTTCCCACTCATCATTAAGTTTTCTAGGTATAGAAACTTCCAAATTAAGTTTTTCATCATAAGACTGCATCAAGGCATCAACGATATGTTTGGTAAAAGCTTTATTTTGACTATAAGCATGAGGAGAATTAACAACTGATTGCAACAAGGAAATACAACCTTTTAAAGAACAATTATCATAATCAAATTCCTTGAAATCCGAGATAGTAGGTTCAATGTTATTAGAAGTTGAGGATTCTCCAATCTCACTTTTACCAAATTTAACATTAAGATCTAAAGACTCCAAATTTTTGGGACGCCTTCTAGGCAAAGTTGATTCATCATCACTCCCATAATCATTAAAATTCATATTGCAAAACATAGATCTAATCGGAGATGCATCAATAACTTTAATATCCTCATCATTATTTTCATGAAGACTAGAAGAACGCGCTTTTATAAAGCTTTCTTTTTTAGCATGCAATCTAGCGGTTCTTTCCTTGCACTCGTCAATAGAAATTCTCATTACTTTGAGAGATTCATTGATATCATTCTTAGGAGAAGAAGATCCAAGTTTAAGAGAATTAACATCAAGCGAAAGTCTATCAATGTTCCTAGCCAAATCATCAACTTTGAGCAATTTTTCTTAAAGCAAAGCATTAAAATTCTTTTGAGAAATCATAGATTCTTTCACACTATTCTCAAAATCAGAGGGCATCTTATTAAAATTACCATAAGAGTTATTGTAGGAATTTCCATAATTATTAGAGGGATTACTAGGCAACGGTCTAGCATTAAAATTTCCTCTATAAGCATTGTTTCCAAAACTATTCCTACCAACAAAATTCACATCCATAGATTCATTATTATTCTCAAACAAGGAAGACAAAGGCATATCATTGGGATCAAGAGGAGTATTTTTAGTAGCAAACATCTTCATAAGTTCATCCACCTTTCCACTCAAAACATTGATTTCTTCTATAGAATGCACTTTCTTACTAGAAGATCTTTCGGTGTGCCATTGAGAATAATTAGCAATAATATTATCAAGCAATTTTGTATCATCTCCTAATGTAATTTCCATAAACGTGCCTCCCGCGGCGAATCTAAGAGATTTCTAGAAGCAAAGTTCAAACCGGCATAAAAGTTTTGTATGATCATCCATAAATTCAAACCATGAGTAGGGCAATTGCGAAGCGTCAATTTCATCCTTTCTCAAGATTGGGAAACATGCTCTTGATCAAGTTGTTTAAAATTCATAATATCGTTCCTAAGAGTGATGATCTTAGCGGGAGAAAAATACTTAGAGATAAAAGCATCTTTGCAATTGTTCCAAGAATCAATACTATTTTTAGGCAAAGACAAAAACCAAACTTTAGCACGATCTCTAAGTGAAAACGGAAATAACTTCAATTTGACAATATTGTTATCCGTATCTTTCTTCTTTTGCATATCACACAAATCAACAAAATTGTTTAGATGAGTAGCGACATCTTCACTAGGAAGGCCGGCGAATTGATCTTTCATAACACGATTCAGCAAAGCAGTATTGATTTCACAAGACTCAACATCATTAAGAGGAGCAATCGGAGTACTAAGCAAATCATTATTATTGGTATTCGAGAAATCACACAATTTGGTATTATCTTGCACCATGGCAACAAGTAATCCAACACACAAGCAAACAGAAAAATGGCAAGCAAAAAAGAGAGGAGGAGATTGGGAAAGAGAGGGCGAATAAAACGGAAGGATGAAGTGGGGAGAGGAAAATGAGAGGCAAATGGCAAATAATGTAAATGCGAGGGAGATGGGTTTGTGATGGGTACTTGGTATGTCTTGACTTGAGCGAAGACCTCCCCGGCAACGGCGCCAGAAATCGTTCTTGCTACGTCTTGAGCTTGCGTTGGTTTTCCTCGAAGAGGAGAGGGTGATGCAGCAAAGTGTAGCGTAAGTATTTCCCTCAGTTTTGAGAACCAAGGTATCAATCCAGTAGGAGGCTCCTCAAAAGTCCCACGCACCTACACAAACAAACTGAGAACTCGCAACCAACGCAATAAAGGGTTTGTCAATCCCTTCATGGCCACTTGCGAAAGTGAGATCTAATAAAGATAGTATGATAAGATAAATATATTTTTGGTATTTTATGATATAGATGCAAAAAGTAAAGATGCAAATAAAAGTAGATGGAAAGCAAATATGATAAGAGATAGACCCGGGAGCCATAGGTTTCACTAGTGGCTTCTCTCAAGATAGAATAAGTATTACAGTGGGTGAAAAAATTACTGTCGAGCAATTGATAGAAAAGCGCATAGTTATGAGATTATCTAGGCATGATCATGTATATAGGCATCACGTCCATAACAAGTAGACCGACTCCCGCCTGCATCTACTACTATTACTCCACACATCGTACGACTCCTTCCTGCATCTCGAGTATTAAGTTCATAAGAACAGAGTAACTTATTAAGCAAGACGACATGATGTAGAGGGATAAACACATGCAATGTGATATAAACCCCATCTTGTTATCCTCGATGGAAACAATACAATACGTGCCTTGCAACCCTTTCTGTCACTAGGTAAGGACACCGCAAGATTGAACCCAAAGCTAAGCACTTCTCCCATGGCAAGAAAGACCAATCTAGTAGGCCAAACAAAACTGATAATTCGAAGATACTTGCAAAGATAACTCAATCATACATAAAAGAATTCAGAGAAGATTCAAATATTATTCATAGATAAACTTGATCATAAACCCACAATTCATCGGATCTCGACAAACACACCGCAAAAAGAGTTTACATTGAATAGATCTGCAAAAGAGAGGGGGAGAACATTTTATTGAGATCCAAAAAGAGAGAAGAAGCCATCTAGCTAATAACTAGGGACCCGTAGGTCTGTGGTAAACTACTCACAACTCATCGGAGGGGCAAGGATGTTGATGTAGAGGCCCTCCGTGGTCGATTCCCCCTCCGGCAGAGTGCCGGTGAAGGCTCCAAGATGAGATCTCGTGGATACAGAAGGTTACGGCGGTGGAAATTGTGTTTCGTGGTGCCCCTGGATGTTTTCGGGGTACGTAGGTATATATAGGATGAAGAAGTATGTCGGTGGCCGCCCGAGGGGCCCACGGGACAGGGGGGTGTGGCCCCCTATCTCGTGGGGCCCTCGGGAGCTTCTTGACTTGCACTCCAAGCTCTCCGGATCAGGTTCATTCCAAAAATCATGCTCCCGAAGGTTTCATTCCGTTTGGACTCCGTTTGATATTCCTTTTCTTCGAAATACTAAAATAGGCAAAAAAACAACAATATGGGCTGGGCCTCCGGTTAGTAGGTTAGTCCCAAAAATGATATAAATGTGTAAAATAAAGCCCATAAACAACCAAAAGGGGTAATATAATAGCATGGAACAATAAAAAATTATAGATACGTTGGAGACGTATCAGCTTGCTCCTGAGGAATTAGTGGTACCCGATAGTTGCTGCCACGAGCACGGTTGTCGAGGCTCTCTTGGGGTTCCTGATAGAGCTCAGCTTCTGGCGCCTCCTCGCGCCAGCCTGGCCCGAGGAACGAGCCATGGTCTTCTTCCAGTGCGCACTCTTGATCCACCATGTGGGGCACATAAGCTTCTGGGGCCACCGCCCCGTGGGTCTCGCCGTAGTGCCCCATATGCCACGCAGTCCGGCCTGGAGCGTTGTCTTGGGAGTGGTGGCGCGGTGGTCCACCGAGGCCGAAGATCGCGGCGCGCACTCCTTCGCCGGCTGGAGGTGGGGCCGGCGCGACTTGTCGCCCGGTGCTGCCGGCCGGGTTGGCGTTGAGTAGGCCCTGGAGCCCGCTTGGACTTGCGTGGGCACGTATGGGGCCGTCATACCACCCGCTCTGGATCTGGGGCGGCAGCTGGACGCAGAAAGGGGGTGCTCCCGAGGCGGCGGCGTCCAGGAGCTCGGCCACTCACTCTAACAACACGCCGCGGCCGCCCTCCAGCAGCCGGCACCTTAGCAGCTCTCGGGCCACTGTGAGCGCGGTCCTTGAATTCGCCTGCTCCCGTCGGGTGTGCGGTGTTGTGGCCGCGGCGTGGCTCGAGGCTCTTGCTCCTGCCGTGGTGTGAGGGCAGGCGGCGTTTGTCTGCGTCGCCCGCGCCCTGCAGCGTCCTGTGGAGCGCGAGCTGCCTGAGGTGCGCACGAAAATCTTTCCGGCGCACCCCCTACCTGGCGCGCCAAATGTCGGATTTCGGGTTCCGGCAGACCCTTGAGATTCGAACTCTGGGGTGCGCACGAAAATCTTTCCCCTACCAACTCGCGTCTCGAAGCCTCACAAGGAATCTAGACTAAAAAGAAGAACACACAAGGGACACGAGGTTTATACTGGTTCAGGCCACCATTGTGGTGTAATACCCTACTCCAGTGTGTGGTGTGGTGGATTGCCTTAGGGGCTGATGATGAACAATACAAAGGGAGAACAGCCTCGCGAGGGGCTGTTCTTGAGCTGGTGCGATGAACTGCTTGGGTGAGTTCAGTCGCCTCTCTCTAGTCTATGCGCAATCTGGATCTGATCCCTTGCTATTGTGGTGTCTAGTCCTATTTATAGAGGGAGGCCCTGGGCCTCTTCCCAAATAATGAGCAGGAAGGGCGCCAACAATTGGCCATTTTGAAGGGGAACATCTAGTACACTTATCCTGACTAAAGTTGGTCTTCGATTGCCAAAGACTCTGGCGGTGACGCCATCCTGGGCTCCACGATGACTTCCATCCTGCCGTTCTGCTGGTCTTGGTCTTGTTACACCAAAACGGTAATCTTTGCCTAATGCCTTGGCCTGTGCTTGCCCCCTTTGCACCAAAGGGGAAACAAGGGCACTGCATAGGCCGGCACCCGCCTGGCGCCCGCCTGGTCTCAGTCGTCATGGCTTGCATCATGGGCTCCTCGCGAGGTGCCCTGCCTTGATCTCTCCGCCCCCTCGTGAGCCCGCCAAATGAGGCTGCTCCTCAGGAATCCTCCTATCGTCCGCCCCGCGAGGCTTGGCCCCTCGCAAGGGTCTTGAGCTTGAGATGATGAAGCTAGGTTGCACTGGGCCCCCACTTAAGCCACGCCGCAGGCCGCAGGCAGGCTATTCTGGGGACCCCCATTCCCAGAACACCGACAGTAACTTGTGAACGCGTCCAGATATGGTCAACGGCAACATCGCCCGCGAGTTCTTCGTGTTTGCCCGTGCGTCTAAACGCAGAAGGGGAGGAGGAGAGAGAGAGCAAACATGGAACCCACCAGTAAGTGAAGGCGAATAGTACTAAAAATAATATTACATGTTATCCATTAAATAGGCTGTGGTAATATAAAAACATTATGTGAACAAAGGGGGGTACAACAAAGATTGTTGTTCTATGTATGTTGCCTATTGATGTGTGGCTTGAAGGACCTGGTCGCATGTTCGATCCTCGTCCTTTATTTTTTAATTTGTATATGGGTCCAAATTTGTTTCATGACATGTGGGCCCCTCGATGTGTAGTTTGTAGCACTTTAATTTGTGGGTCAAAATTTGTTCCATTCCAAGTGGACTATCGGTGTGTAGTTTTGTAGCTTATTTATAATAATTAAAGAGAACAACAGAGTTTTTTTGCAATAATACCATGGTGCAACGTTGAAGGCGAGAAAGGACGTGCGAGAGAGAGATGACCGAGCTAGAGGGAAATCAATTAGGGGAGTTGCGGGGGTTGCAACGGTGTTTGGAGTAGTTGTGGGCCGAATGCTACGAAAATATAATCTAAACCGACCGGAAATGCCTAAACAAATTAATCCAAGGTTGGAGTGCCCCTCGTAATGCAAATAGCTCCGGCTTTGCGAGGGATGGAGAGGTAGCTTCAATGCATGGAAGATACGACGTGAGAAAGCGAGGTCAATCGAGAGACATATAGATAGAGAGACAAAGTGAGTGTAGTCTGACATTCATTGAACAGATATATATGCTCTGGAGAGATATTGTCTGATTGAGCTTTTGGCAAGGGTGAGGGCTGTAAGATAGAGCTTGAGAGATGATCCAGTCACATACGTGTAGATATATTTTGTGCGTGGGAGGAAGCAAGGTCAATCGATCACATAGGGTCGTCGTGCAATCGAAAGAGTGAGACGGGTTGGAGAGAGTGACCTAGATAGGTCGAATTGGGCTCAAACATGGTGATATATCGTTTTTGTCTGAGAAAGAGTGAGGTCAATCGAGACATACAAAGAGAGAGAGAGAGAGGGATATATATATATATATAGAGAGAGAGAGAGATTGAGCGAGCGTGGCCCGCCATGAGGTCGAAAGAGTGGGGGCGGCTTGGATGGACTGACCTAGATAGACAATCTGCATGAGAGAGTATAGAGTGTGTCGATCGAGGCCCGAACAGTGAGATATATCATTTGTGTATGAAGGAAAACAAGGGTAAATGAGACTCAGATAAAGAGAGAGAGATTGAGCGAGTGTGGCCCGCCGTGCGGAAGAAAGAGTGAGACAGTCTCGAGGGAGTGACCTAGATAAACAACGTGTGTGCGTGCGCATGAGAGGTTGGGGGGCTAGATAGGCAATGCATGTATTTAGCGCGAGAGGGTAAGAGGGAGAGGGAGAGAGAGAGAGAGAGAGAGCTCGGCATGGGGTGCAATGGCGCGTGTGTGAGGTAAATACATTTGGTAACAGAGTGGAAAAAGGGGGTTGTGTAGTTGAGAGAGTTAGAGATCGAAACATGGAAAGAAAGAATGAACGTCTGTTGGAAACCGATAGCTTCCTAAGATGGTTAGGAGAGGAAGATTGACCGATACAAGAAGTATGTA